>NC_067152.1:27622067-27922067 GCF_903995435.1 Acomys russatus
AAAGAAAGAAAGAAAGAAAGAAAGAAAGAAAGAAAGAAAGAAAGAAAGAAAGAAAGAAAAGAAAGAAAGAAGAGGACTGAAGAGATGGCTCAGAGGTTAAGAGCACTGTCTGCTCTTCCAAAGGTCCTGAGTTCAATTCCCGGCAACCACATGGTGGCTCACAGCCATCTATAATGTGATCTGATGCCCTCTTCTGGCCTGCACGTGTATGTACAGACAGAGGACTGTATACATAGTAACATATATATATATATATATATATATATATATATATATATATATATATATATATATTTTTTTTTTTTTTTTTTTTTTAAGGAAGGAAAAGAAAGAAAGAAAAGGGCAGCCCTGAGACCAGACTGGAGAGATGGCTTATCTGTTAAGAGCCCTCACACAGACATATATGCAGGCAAAACACCAATGCATTAAAAAAAAAAAAAAAGCTGGGCATGGTAGCTTATGCCTGTGATCCCAGCACTCAGGAGGCAGACGCAGGCGGAGCTCTGTGAGTTTGAGGCCAGCTTAGTCTACAAAGCAAGAAACCCTGTAGAGACAGACAGGCAGGCAGACAGACAGACAGACAGACAAGGAAAGATCAGTCCCGGCCTAGAATGTACCTCAGTTGATGGATGCCTAGCATGCATGTGGCCCTGGATTTTTTTTTTTTTCTTGCTTGTTTGTTTTGTTTTTGGAAACATGCCACTATGTCCAACAACTGCCCTGGCTTTTACCCTCAGCACAGCATAAACCTTTGTGTACATTTGTAATCCCAATGCTGCGCTCAGACACTGGAGCAGGCTATGTTGAGGGAAGTTGGAGCTTTATAAGATCCAAACCCAAAAGGAAAGAAGGAAGGAAGGAAAGGAAAAAGGAAGATAGCGTGGAGGCTGAGAGCATTTTTTTCCCTCTTACACAGGGCAGGTGCAAGTTCAATTCCCACCTAATGGTGGCTCACACTCTCCTGTAATTTCAGCGTCACAGGATCCCACACCCTACTCTTCAGGCATCTGAAGTTTTATAACTTGGTCCCCGGTTTGGAGTGGCCCTGAGGCTACACGTTTCTCTTCTGCACCTTTGCAAGAACGATCCTTACCAACAGAACTTTGAGTGTTCAAAGGGCCATCTCGCCTCTCTTACAGCTGCCTGTCCCGTCCAGCTCCCGGCAGCCATGATGCAGCAGCTGGAAGTCCTGAGATGACTTTTTTTTTTTTTTTTTTTAGGAGAGATCATAAAAGATAACTTTGGTGACAGGAATCAGTAAACCGGGACAACAGCTGAGTTCAAAGGTCAGTGTCTGGGCATAATTGGGAAAGTTTTATGCGGACAGCTGTGCCCCTCGAGTTGGACATCATGACCAACCGAACTCCCCGAGCTGCTTCAGGCTAGTAAATCACTGAGCCAATGCACAGCAGCAGGGGAGGTGTGACAGCAGGTAGGGTCCCTGGGGGGCCTCCCAGGAATGTGGCCAGAGCCGAGTCACTCAAGAAAGAAAGAAAGGAAAAGAAAAAAAAAAAAAAAACAAAAAACAAAAAGAAAGAAAGAAAGAAAGAAAGAAAAAAAAGAAAAGAAAATCGGCTTCTGTGGAGTGAGTGCAATTCCCCACTCCAGGTTAGGAGGAGAGCAAGGTCGTAGTGTGAGAAACTCTGATGACAGATGTGGACTTCAAGGCTGGGGAGTGAGAAGGAAGAGTTAGCTAGGACCAGAACCTCCCAGTTGGAGCCCTGGGATCTTTTCTTGAGCTTTCCCTGCCCCCTCCCCTGCAAAACTGGTGATGGTGACAATGGAGCTGATGCCCTCAGGGCTGAGGTTCCATGCACCGCACTTCACAGCAATAACTCATCTCAAACAATAAGAAGTACACGGGAAGTTCTAATCCCCCCCTTCTTCCTAACAACTTGGGTGGCCATATTCTTGTAAATGTAGTCGTCTGACTTTTTGCACTCCGGTATCAGGTTTGTGGGGTGAATTTGCCTTGAAGGGGAATTAATTAGACTTTACTCTCTTCCCTGCGCCCCTGGCCTTCTCCCTTTCTCGGCAGGGAAACCCTCCTCCTTCCAAAGGGTGTTGGCAGACATCTGTGGGTGTTCCCTGGGAAAAGAAACTCCTCAGCGGCGGCGTTGGGCCCAGCTTTTGACGCGGCTTCTCCCAAACCCCTGCCTCAGATACCAAGGCATAGAAGCCCTTAGGAGCTCTCAACCGCTTCCTTCTTCCCCTAGGTCTGGGACAGCAGCTGGTCCCCACCCCTACGACACAAGAAAGAGGGGGCTACTTTAATCCCTCAGCTGATGCTGGGAGGCTCCCGCTAGTCCGAGGCGGGAAGTGGATCTCAGTTCTAGGGTTACAGGGGGAGCTGTCCAGCCCCGCAGCCCTGGCTGGAAGCGAGAGTGGGCCAAGGCGCGCCAGGCGGAGCGAGGCGCGGGTGCGGCAGTGACTCCCCCTGCAGCCCGCCCCCCACGTGGCTGCCTCTGTTCCAGCCCCTCCGAGGAAGCGGCGCGGCTTCCTGAGGCTCGGGCCGGGGATATAGGCGCCCCCGCCCGGGCCAGCTCAGCTCCGCCGCCCCTCTTCGCCATCTCGCCCAAGGAGTGATGGCCCCGCTCCAGGTGGAGTGCGCCCTGGGTGGACAGTGGCTCGCTGTGACCCGCGCTCGGCGGCCGGCAACGTTCCGCCTCCCTCTACTGCTACTCCTGCTGCTGCTCCTGCTGGGCGGTGAGCGCAGCGCCCCGGGGCTCGGGTGGGAGGATGAGGGAAGTCTGGGAGGAGGAAGGGGCCTGGGCCACCGAGGCCAGCGTGGGACCACCGTTTGAGTACCAACCGATGTGCGGAGCTGCTCAGACCTGCAGATGGGCGCCCCCCACCCCCCCAAAAGCATCTCCGGGTTGGCTCAGGCCGGATGCTTCCCTCTGAAGAAAAGCTGGGTGGGATGCTTGCCCGGACCAGGCGGGAGAGGTCTTGGGAGGTTCAGGACTGGCAAGGAGAAGGGGGGTTTGGGGCCTGGGTGAGAGTGGGACGCAGCTGGTACCAGCCGCTCCTTTCCCGCACAAGGACAATCCCATGAGGCGGTGGGAATGATTCCTCTTTATGTTCCAAAGTAGTGCTGACTTTCCAAGGCCTTGGTCACTGAGCCGGCACCACTGCTCAGACCTCTCTCCACATCTTCCCACCCTTTTTGCCCATTTCTTTCTACAGCTGTCTCAACCTTTCCGGAGTCCCCGAATCAATCTCATCCCACTGAGGGCAGTCTTCTGTCAGAAGGTGGGTGCCCAAGCCTGTGGGAGAACGACCTAGTGGAAGGATCAAGCCAGCACAGGGAGGGGTCCTTTCCGCGAGAGAAACCTTAGAGTCAGCTGATGCCCGCTAACCTCCCTGGTGTCCTCTTGGGGGTTCCTGTGGTCTTTCTCCCTGTCATCCCACAAAGCCCTAGCCCAGCTCTAAGGTGTCTTTCCCCAGTTGGTGAAGAAGACCAAAACCAGGTGTCTGTGGATGTCCTTGGGAGGCTAGGGAAAGACAAATAGACGCCGGTGCACAATTGCTGAGCCTGGGGACTCGCCTCTCAGCCACCAGTGTCCTGCCACGAAAATTTTTCGAAGGGATTCCCTTATCTGAAGGCCAAGGACTCTAATTTGGAAATACCTGGGTCCCGAAGGCTTAGAGGGAGGGCCAGGGGCGTGGTTATCGAGAGCACATGTCCCCACAGGGACTATAGAAGACTACTACGAAACAAGTGCTCTACGTTGCTGGTATCATTACAAGAGTCACATGGACTCTGTCAAGGACTGGTGCAACTGGACTTTGATTAGCAGGTAGGGGCCGGGAGCTGGGCCTGTGCCTTGTGGGGGGACCTTGAATGAATGCGGGGCAGCCCTCTCTCCCTGTGCCCATCCCTTCCCTCACTCAAATCCTCTACCTCCTTCCCCCTCTTGCCCCCCCTCACCCCCTCCCCCGCCTGCCACCCTCAGGTATTACAGCAACCTACAGTACTGTTTGGAGTACCAGGCGGACAGGTTTCGCCTGGGCTTCCCAAATCCCTTGGCGGAAAGTATCTTCCTTGAGACTCACCTGATACACTTTGCCAACTGCTCCCTGGTGCAGCCCACCTTCTCCGACCCGCCGGAGGATGTGCTCCTGGCCATGATCATAGTCCCCATCTCCCTCATCCCTTTCCTCGTCACTCTTGTGGTGTGGAGGAGTAAAGACAGCGATGCCCAGGCCTAGGGCATTCATTTCTCAGCAGCCATCTTTTCCCTACCCCCCCCCCCCCCCCCCCCCTGCGCCCATCTGGAGCTGGGAATCTCTCCTCCCCTCCCTACCATCTTTTCCTACTCTCATCCCTTCCATGGACCTTTGGATTGGTGGAAACAGACAAGCAAAGTGGAGTTGTGGCAAAGACTGCAACGGCTGTGGTCTTTAAAATAAAATATGGTTTTGTACGGTATTCCCTTCCTGCTGGGGTCTGTGTCGACTGGATAGCCCAACTGGGCACAACTGTTGGGCTTGAAGGGTCTCGATGACCCTGCGGTTCTGTTCCTTTCACCTGCCCTCTGCCTGCTCATGGAGGCCATGGTTCCTATAATCTTTCCTCCCAGGGAGGGGCCTTTCCTGCCCCTATCCAAACCCAGCTCCAGGAAATAAGCAGGAAGAGACTCCCTTCCTTCCGGTCTGGGCAGCAGCTGGGGGTGGTGGCTGGGGAGGTGTCGGGAGGGGCAAGAAATCTCTACAGTAACTCTTGCAAGGAGGAAAGGCTGCCCAGGAGCCCAGCTTTGTCCTTTCTTCATGCCTGTTTACTCTAGAGCCAGAAAGAAAATGCGACTACCAACAGGAATTTATCCATAAAGACCTCAGGACTGAGGCCCAAGGCAGTGGGGGCTTCCTTTCGCCTAGTCTGTGCTTCCCCTCCAGGTTCCTGGCCTTCAGCCCACATTGTCTTAGCTCCATCATGGCCACACACTGCCCCCTGGTGTTCACTAGAGCCAACAACCAGACAATGCCTGGTATATCCTGAAGATGCTCTCGGCTGAGAAACACTGGATGCTGGGATTCAGAAAGAGTCTCTGCCACAGCTTAGTTCTTAGCCGGGCTCTTCTATAAACCTCTTGAGAAATATGGATACGATACTCCACTGACACATCTCTGCACATAGCAGCGTTTTCCAGTCCTCAGCAGGAGACTCATCTCCAATCCTTCCTGGGCTACACTCGCCAGGTCCCCCCAAACACATGTGAAGTAACTTTGCTTTCCATGGAAACACCTGAATAATTTTTTTTTTTTTTTGAGACAAGGTTTCTCTGTGTAGCCTTGGCTGTCCTGGACTCCCTTTGTAGACCAGGCTGGCCTCGAACTCACTCACAGCGATCCGCCTGCCTCTGCCTCCCGAGTGCTGGGATTAAAGGCGTGCGCCACCACGCCCGGCCCTGATCATCTTTTTCAGCACTCTCAGCCTCTTTAGAGGCTTTTGTTTTCTCTGCTGAAATATCTGTTTCCCCAAATATGTGCATGTCTACTTCCTGGCGTGTGCTTATCTGTGTTATAGATAGAATATGCCTGAGTTTCTTGGAACCTATTTGTTATCAAAGATATACTTCTCTCAGAACCCCATCTGCCACAAGGGATTATATTCTTTTTTTTTTTTTTTTTTGGCAAGGTTTCTCTGTGTAGCTCTTGCTATCCTGTAATTCAGAGATCCACCGGTGTCTGCCTCCTGAGTGCTGGGATTAAATGCATGCATCAGCACCAACCAGTAACCTAAGGATATATATTTTTTTTTCAAGGAAGGGTTTCTTTGTGTCCTAGCTGTCCTGAAACTCACTGTGTAGACTAGGCTGGCCTCAAACTCACAGAGATCCACTTGTATCTGCCTTTCAAGTGCTAGGATTAAAAGTGAGCACCACCATGGCCTGGAGGCCTAAGCATATTTTAAATTTTCAGCTGAGATAAATATTTGCTCTATTTCCATAAACACAATCCTGTCTTTGTTCATTTTACTAATATGTACTGTGTTCAGCGTAGTATTGGAAAGACAAGTTAGAGCAACTCTCCTGGCTTTCATCCCTTGGGAAACTTGACATGTACAAATAAATAAGAAAACATAGAATGTGCAATGACAGCCATACGAGGGAGACAGCCCACGTAAGTATCCAAGTGAGAGGATCACAAGAGATGATGTGGTGTTAGTTTTTCTGTTGCTTGTCATAAAAAACCAGCCAAAGGCGGATCACTAAGAGTTCGAGGCCAGCCTGGTCCACAAAGCTAGTCCACGGCAGCCAAGGCTACACAGAGAAACTCTGTCTTGAAAAACCAAAATCAAACCAAACCAAACCAACCCCCCCCAACAAAACAAAACAAAACAACAACAAAAAAAACCACCAAAAAACCAAAAAAACAGCCAAAAGCAATGTAAAGGAGGAAAGGGTTGGTTGGTTGTTTGTTTCCCTTAATGTTCCTGAGCGTGGCCATTTGGTTTCATTGTTTCTGGGGCCATGCAAGGCAAGAACATTATAGCAGGGAGCGTGTGACCAAATAGACCCCTCTTGGCAACAGAAAAACAGAATGTGGCAGAGACTAGGGACAGGTAAATCTCTCCAGAGCATGTCCCCAGTGACCTATTTTCTCCCACCCGGGCCTACTTTCTAATATTCCATTCAGCTCTGAATTCACTAATGACGAATTCACCTCTTGATGAATTTAGGCTCCCTGTGATCCGAGCACCTAAACAAAAGCAAACGCAGCTGGGTCCCAAGCCTTCAACACATAAACCTTCAGGGAAACATTTCCTATGCAAACCATAGCATGCAAGCACAGGGAGGTGACCGCGGAGTGGTGGGTGCAGGGCAAGGCCTTAGGTGGAATGCACTCCCCTAGAGCAGAGAGTGAACGTGAGCAGGAATTAGGAAATCACTGAAAGAATCCAGGTGTAGTGGCCTTTGATCCTAGCACGGGGTGGGGGGAGTGGGGGGGACCCAGGTGGAGTTTGAGGCCACCCTTATCTATGTAGCAAGTTCCAGGCCAGCAAGGCTTACATAGTGAGATTCTGTCTCAAAAAACCAAAAATAACAGCAAAGGCATTCAGGAGTGAGAAAATAAAGGCTTGGCTAAACTGGCAGACAGGGCTGTATACAGTAGGAGTTACTGAAATCAATGAAGGGAATCGCTAGGAACGGTCAAGGTAAAGGACAAGTATGAGAAGTCACTTTGACCTTCAGAACTGACCTAAAGGGAAAAAAAAATAATGTAAGGGGGTTGAAAAGATAGCTCAGAGGTTCAGAGTGCTCCCCACTCTTGCAGAGGACCAAAGTTCAAGCCCCACCATCCACGGCAGGCAACTCACGATCACCTGTAACTCCAACTCCGGGAGATTCTTTTTTTGTCTCTATGGGTACCTGCATAAATGCGTGTATAAACATAGATACAAATAAAAGAGTGTCTTCCTTAAAAAGAAAGAAAGGATTGGCAAGGTGTCAGGGGTGCCCATCTCTAATCGGATCAGGAGGTGGAGGCAGGAGACTCAGAAGTGCAACATCGTCATCTTTGGCTACATAGAGAATTACAGAGCAGCTTGGGTTCCATGAGACTCTGTCTCAAATTTAAAACGAAGGAAAAGAAAAAGATGTACAACACGAGGTAACAAGAGAATCAACTGGGGCCTGGAGAGGTGGCTCAGAGGTTAAGAGCACTGGCTGCTCTTCCAGAGGTCGTGAGTTCAGTTCCCAGCAACCACAGGGTGCCTCACAGCCATCTAGAATGAGATCTGGTGCCCTCTTCAGGCGGGGAGGTGTACATGCAGCAGAACATTGTGTAGATAATAAATAAATAAATCTTAAAAAAACAAACACACACACCCAAAACAAAAAACAAACAAACAAACAAAAAACCCACCAAAAACCCAAGAAGATCAACAATGGGTTAGTGGGAAAGGATAAAAGGTTGGATATACAAACATCATTTGGGGATTATTTCTGAACTGAATCACAATATGAATCCATAGGACATATAAAAGTTTTAAAGGTGCATTGAAAAGAAGATACTTGAGGCCTGACTTAAGGGAAATGCTCACCTTTAAAGAATGAGATAGGGGGAGAGATGGCTCAGTGGTTAAGGGCACCAGCTGCTCTTCTAGAGGTCATGAGTTCAATTCCCAGCAACCACATACATGGTGGCTCACAGCTATCTGTAATGTGATCTGATGCCCTCTTCTGGCCTGCAGGTATACATGCAGGCAGGGCACTGTATACATAATAATAAGTAAATAAAATCTTTTTTTTTTTTAAATGAGATAGAGCCAGGCCTGGTGGTGCATGCCTGTCATCCCAGCACTTGGGAGGCAGAGGCAGGTGGATCGCTGTGAGTTCGAGGCCAGCCTGGTCTATAAAGCGAGTCGAAAAACAAAAAAACAAAACCAAAAAGAAGAAAAGAAAAGAATGAGATAGAGGGGGCTGGAGAGGTGGCTCAGAGGTTAAGAGCACTGCCTGTACTTCTAAAGGTCCTGAGTTCAATTCCCGGCAACCACATGGTGGCTCACAACCATCTACAATGAAATCTGGTGCCCTCTTCTGGCCTACAAGTGTTACATGCAGGCAGAGCACTGTATGCATAATAAATAAATAAACCTTAAAAAAAAAAAAAGAATGAGAGAGAGAGCCAGGTGGCCAGGTGTAGTGGCGCACGCCTTTGATTCCAGTACTCAGGAGGCAGAGGCAGGCGGATCACAGAGAAACCTTGTCTTTCTTTTTTTCGTTCTTTCTTTCTTTCTTTTTCTTGTTTTTGTTCTTTTGGTTTGTCTATTTCCTTTTGGTTTTTTTTGAGACAGGGTTTCTCCATGTAGCCTTGGCTGTCCTGGACTCCTTTTGTAGACCAGGCTGGCCTCGAACTCACAGCGATCCACCTACCTGCCTCTGCCTCCCAAATGCTGGGATTAAAGGCTTGTGCCACCACACCCGGCTTTTGTTTTGTTTTTCAAGACAGGGCTTCTGGCGAGGCATGGTGGCACACATCTTCAATCCCAGAACTCAGGAGGCAGAGGCAGGTGGATCTCTGTGACTTCGAGGCTAGTCTGGTTTACAAAGCAAGTCTAGGACAGCCAAGGCTACACAGAGAAACCTTGTCTCAAAAAACCAAAAAACAAAACAAAACAAAGAATAAGAGAAAGCTAGGTGCGGTGGACCATACCTGTAAATCAGTCACTGGGAAAGCTGAGACAGGGGGATGGAAAGCTCAAGGCCAGTTTAAGTTCACTGGCCACCTAGTAGGAGGCCATATTCGTATTCAAAAAAGAAAACAAACAAACAAAGAAAACTGAAACCCTAGATATGGTACACATACATAATCTCAGCACTCTGAAGGTTGAGGCAGTAGGATTAAAGGTTGAGCACTGGGACTAAAGGCATGCTCAGCAAGCGTTACTTTTTTTTTTCAAGCATTACTTTTAAATAGGAATGAACTGAGCTATGGAGAAAAGGAGAGAGGCAAGATGGCAGAGATGTCCTGAAGGCGAGGAGAGAAGCAAGAGTGATGGCAAAGTGTTGGTCTTATAAAGGAGGAAAGACACGTTGGACACCAGAAGGAAGAGGAAGGAAAAGTGGACGGGGAACTTGAGGTTTGAATTAAACATGGGGCGGGGGGGGGGGGGGGGGGGCGGTGGCCAGAGAAAGATTAAGGGATTCTCGTAATCACTCTGCAGGGAGCAGAAAGATCGACACATGAGGGTGACAGGGAATCAGTGAAAAGCAGCTCAGCTTCCCCTGTTCTTTAAAGGCGAGCATCTCCTAGCAGTCAAACGTCAGCCTTCCTTTCAATACTCCTTTTGTTTAGCGCTCTCATCTCTCAAATGGGTTCATATTGTATTTCAGGTCAGAAGACTCCCAAACTTGTATTTCTAGATCCAACCAGGCTCCCCTGAGAGCCCTGGAGTGAGATTAGTTAGTCGGGTAGCCAGGGACGCAGGAAACACGGTCTGGTCTTCAGCGATTTTCCACAGCTCGGCAGGAGGGGCAGTGTTTGGGAGAATGGAACAATAATTCTGGTTTGGGAACTGACCAGTAGGCAAAGGGACAGACCTAAGCAGTGTAGAGTGGGTTATGAGTCAGAGAAGGCCAAAGGGATTCCAAGTCTGGGGTCTAGAGAGGTGAGGTTGTGGGAGAGGTGAGAGCTACATGTTAGGTTTGAGTCTGAAAAGAATGGAGTCGCCTATAGTGATGCAAACCACACATTATGCTCCCACGGTTCTACAGGAAACGAAGGAGTGAGGTCAGCGTAGGTGGGGAATGCAGGAGATTTCGGAATCACGAGTTTAAATAGAATGACAATTGATTGACCCGAATGTAAAGGAGCCTCGAGATGTGGATTCTAGTTGAGTTTTGCCGACTGCGCAGTTTGCAGAAGTCACTTATTTCTGGGTTTAGACCAAAAGACTTTCAGAGGGCCTTTCTTTTTTTGCATGGTCAAGTTTTTTCTTTCGTTTGTTTGTTTGTTTGTTTGTTTTAAGGACAGTGGCAAATTGGTTGGTGACAAGGACCGCTCTCATCCCGCCGCACTACCCCCTCTCCCCACCCCCAAGACGAGTCCGGAACCTTTCTGCTGTACCGTCTGCCCGGACATGCTGAGGCGGAGACCGGAAGCCCTTTGTCGGTTCCGGGCTTTCTGGGCTACTACGATGGCGATGAGTTTCGAGTGGCCGTGGCAATACCGCTTCCCGCCCTTCTTTACGTGAGGCTTAGACCCTGGGAAGCCCCGTGTACCTCCCTCCCCTCCCCCGGGCCCAGGGCTCAGCCCTGATGATTCACTTGGGGTTCCGGGGAAGAAAGGAGCCGCCGGCCGCCTTCTGTCCAGCTAGCCCCCTCACTTTCTCCCCTAGTGTGCAGCTGGGCTGGGGCTGCTTTCGCCCTCTCACGCTAATTCTGCGTCCCACTCCCTTCACCCGGCAGGTTACAGCCGAACGTGGACACTCGGCAGAAGCAGCTGGCCGCCTGGTGCTCTCTGGTTCTGTCCTTCTGTCGCCTGCACAAACAGCCCAGCATGACGGTGATGGAAGCCCAGGAGAGTCCGCTCTTCAACAACGTCAAGCTACAGCGTATCCTCCCCCAGGCTCCCCCGCCCCCCTGCACTCCCACACTTCTCTACATGGCCAGACTGCATCTCCCCACCCCCCTTTACCCACAGTGGGCAGGTTTCTACTCAAACTGGACTTGGGAAACAGCGGAGACATATGGTAGTCAATCATTTACGTGCGCTCTCCCAGGCAGTGCCAGGCTGGGGAGTCTCAGAATCTGGACCTTTAAGTCGTCAAATCCTAAGCTTTTCAGCCTGGCCCCTTTTAAACTATTTGAATCTCCTCTCCGTGAGGCTCAAACTCCAATGGTTTTCTGTACTTACCCCACCTCTCACAGGAAGTGGGGGTCACTTATTCTTGCTGTCTGATTCATAGGTAAAATATGTGGAGAAAAGAACAGAAAATGATGGAAACGGTGACACCCTTTATTTTCTAAAGCTCTCGCCTTTTTTTGTTTGTTTGTTTGGTTAGTTGGTTTTTTTCGAGACAGGGTTTCTCTGAGTAACAACTCTGGCTGTCCTGGAACTTGCTCTGTAGTTCAGACTGGCCTCGAACTCATGGCGATCTGCCTGCCTCTGTCTCCCAAGTGCTTGGATTAAAGGCGAACTCTTGCCTTTTGTTTGTTTGTTTGTTTTGAGACCCCCATCTCTATGGCCCAGCCCATTGTTGTTACTGGAGACTCTCCTGTGGCTATCTCATAAGAACTGATATTTCAGGACTGTACCAGCACACTCTGCTAAATGGAAGTTTCTTTTTACATTCCTTTCCAGAATATTAAGGAAATGAGAACTTAAGTATTCAAAAATTGCGTGTATGAGCTGGGCATGGTGGCGCATGCCTTTAATCCCAGCACTTGGTAGGCAGGGGCAGGAGGATCGCTGTGAGTTCGAGGCCAGCCTGGTCTACAAAGCCAGGACAGCCAAGGCTACACAGAGAAACCCTGTCTGGAAAAACCAAAAAAAAAAAAAAAAAGAAAGAAGAAAGAAAAAAACCAAACAAAATTGCATGTATGTTATCAGGGAAGGGAAAGGAAGGAGCTAGGTGACTTTTCATCATGGGCCCAGCTCTGAAATTTTTCATTTAACCCTAGTTCACACGTAGTCCCTCCCCTTAACCTTTAACCAGGCAAGCTTCCTGTGGAGTCAATTCAGATCGTATTAGAAGAATTGAGGAAGAAAGGTGGGTTCAGTTCCTGAGGTACCTCCTTTCTTACTTGGGTTTTCCTGAGGGCAGAGCAGGACAACTGTTTCCCTCTTAGTGACTTTTTTGTCTCCCTCAGCTTAACGCTGCAAGTATTTCCCCCACCCGACCCCCTCCTAGGATACAAAAAGTAGAATCCTTCTATGGCCTAAGAGAGAAGGACGAAGGAGAATAGGGTGGCTATAAGTAAGAATAGTAAAATAAATATTAATCTCTTGTTCTGAGGCAGAGTCTCCCCCACTCTGTCCCCCCTTTCAGAGCGTGACGCCATCTTTCATAAGGATCTGTTTTACAGGGAACCTCGAGTGGTTGGATAAGAATAAATCTAGCTTCCTGATCATGTGGCGGAGGCCAGAAGAATGGGGGAAGCTCATTTATCAATGGGTGAGGCCGCCCTGCTAAGCACCGAGCAGTGACCCATGGCAAAGAAGAATTGTTGCCTGTGCCCAGCAGATAGCTGGCATTCTCAGCACCCAACCTGGCAAAGTGGGGAGTGGGCGAGAGGAAGCGCGGCCCTTCCCGGCAACCATCCTTCAGTGACTCAGTGTCTCTCCTGCACAGAATCTCCCTTTCTTTGACTCTAGGAGGCCAGAGGCTACGTGAGGCCATGTTTGGAGAATGCAGTACTGGGAACCCTGCGTGCTATTGTTGGCTGGAGCCTCTGGCCACAGGAGATAAATGGGGAAAGGAAGGGAGAAAAAAAAAAAAAACCTGGGTTCCCTCTCCCGCTGTGCCTTCATGGCGTCGTCCACATGAATGAGACCTTCTGAACTAGTGTGGGTGTGATGACAGGATACTCTGTCCCTCAAATTCCTAGTTACCACCAGCCCCAAACATTCCCAAGAGAGAAGGAGGGAGGAAGGACCAACAGCCTAAATATAACAAACACACACCACCCATTCCTGAACAGAAAACAGCCAGAATGAGGGGTCACTTTTGAGACACGTGAGCGGCTGTGGTTTAGTGGTTCCAAATCTGTGTACACACATACAAATATAGCACCTGCAGGGCTTATGGGTTTAGGACACTGCAGAGGTGACAGTCCTGATGTGAGTATGGTGCCATTCCCGGAGGGGAAAAAAAAAAGATGAAGTTTACCTTCTTACCTTCTCCCAGGAGATTCTTGGCCCTTAGCCCATTTTTGTGCCCTCAGGTTTCCAAGAGTGGCCAGAACAACTCGGTGTTTACCCTGTATGAGCTGACCAGTGGGGAGGACACAGAGGACGAAGGTAACCCCTTTTTCTTCCAGTTCTCTGATTAAAATCCTCTTAGTATTGGTGAGGTTTTGTTTTTTGTTTTTGTTTTCTGAGACAGGGTTTCTCTGTGTAGCCTTGGCTGTCCTAGACTCGCTTTGTAGACCAGGCTGGCCTCGAACTCTCAGCGATCCACCTGTCTCTGCCTCCTGAGCGCTCGGATTAAAGGCGTGTGCCACCATGCCTGACTGGTTTTTGTTTTTTGTTTGTTTGTTTGCTTTGGTTGGTTGGTTTTAGTTGTGTGTGTGTTGTATTTTTTTAGGTTTTTTTTTTTTTTTTTGGATTTTTGAGACAGGGTTTCTCTGTGTAGCCTTGGTCATCCTGGATTCACTTTGTAGAGCAGGCTGGCCTCGAACTCACAGCGATCTGCCTGCCTCTGCCTCCCGAGTGCTGGGATTAAAGGCGTGCGCCACCACGCCCGGCGTTTTTTTTTTGTTTTTGTTTTTGTTTTTTGTTTTTCAAGATAGTGTTTCTCTGTATAGCCCTGGCTTTTTGGAACTTAATGTGTAGACCAGACCGGCCTCAAACTTACAGTGATCTGCCTGCGCTGCCTCCTGAGTGCCGGGATGAAAGGCGTGAGCTACCACCTCCCAACCAGTATTGGTTTGGTGCATCTTCACACTAACCCTTGCTCTGTCTCTGAATTCCATAATGTAAACAAATGTTCTGAGGGGTTATGGTTTTGTTTGTTTGTTTTAAGACAGGGTTTCTCTGTGTAGCCCTGGCTGTCCTGGACATACTTTGTATACCAGGCTGGCCTGGAACTCCCAGTGATCCACTTGCCTCTGCACCCTGAGTGCTGGGATTAAAGGCATGCGACACCACACCCGGCGAGTTTTTGTTTTTTTAAAAAATTTATTTTTATGTTATACATGTGAGTGTTCACCTGAGTGTTTGTACAAGCCTGGTGCCCAAAGGGGCCATAAGAGGTCATTGGATGGATCCCTTGGAACTGTTGTGAACTGTCATGTCAGTGCTGGGAACTGAACCCATTACCTCCGCAAGAGTAGCAAGCATTCCTAACCACTGAGTTTTTCCAGCCCAGTATAAAACTTTTTTGTTTGTTTGTTTGTTTTTCAAGACAGGGTTTCTCTTGTAGCCCTGGCTGTCCTGGACTCACTTTGTAGACCAGGCTGGCCTCGAACTCACAGAGATACGCCTGCCTCTGCTGGGATTAAAGGTGTAGGCCACCATGCCCAGCATCAGTGTAAAACTTCTAAACTCTCCTCTAAACCACTTGAATTCACAAGCACAACAACTCTTTTTGTTGGTGTAGATGTTTTTATAAGATTTTCCAGGAGTATGTTCAGAATTGTTGCTGTAGAAGCCAGCTGGGGAACCAGCGTGGGGAATTAAGCTTGGAATCTCATTCCTTGCTGACTCAAGCTCTCTTTCACCCTTCCTTCTTATAGAGAGCTCAAGATTTGTGGGTGTCAGCTGAAGGGATTGGGCCGACACCCCCAGCCCCACCCCCAACCCATTTAAAACCTTTGGGTTTGTGCCAGGCAAGACTTTGTGTGGTAAACGTCTTCTTAGCTCTTTTTTTCCTGTGACTCTTTGTTCTGATCCCCAGGATCACCAAAAGTTTCAGTGTTTGCCAGGGTAAGGGGGGCGGGGTTGTGCCGGGCTGTGACTGCTCCAGCAGACCCGACACCTCTTGGCTGTCTCCCCCTTCTCTGCAGGCCTCTGCTTGCTGTTCCCACCATCACCCCATGAGTTCAGCACTGCAGCCTGGCCCAGCCCACCACTCAGCCTGTGCAAAGCTGGAGGCTTCCCCAGAATGCTCACTCCCTGACTTGAGCTGGGCTCCCTCAGGGGTGAGGTGAGCAAGCCTGTCAGAGCTTGTCTGCTGCCTCTCACATCTCCCTGGAGTACCATCCCTTATCTGGATATTCTGCCGGCCCTTGGCACCCTCACACCTAGGAAAGGGCCAGTGTTGTCTATGGACTTCCTGGCTAGGGGGTGCCAACTGCAATTACACTTCCATGAATCAAGGCAGATCCTTCTGTTTTGTACAAATGTCTGGATAAGGTTCCTGTCCAATGTTGGGCCCCAGCTAAGTTGTGATTATCAGGGTTACTTTGTGGTCCTAAAGGCAAAAGCTGTCCCTGGTACATTAGATATTTGATGGGAGCAAAGGGAAAGAGGGCTCTAGGGGGTGGATCCTGCAGAACTGAGAAGGGTGAAATAAGCCTGATTCATTTCATCCTGACCCAGGCTGCCTTCCACTCTCACTCCCAAGGACTGCCCAGGAAGTGTGAGTGACAGCTGCAGTGCTACAGATAGCATCCAAATAGACTATTCTGGCTTTGGAAGGTCTCAGCTTTTAGCTCAACCACTAGAAGAACTGAGTATCCCTGACTGTCCGTCTCTTCTTACCTAGAGTTCCATGGGCTGGATGAGGCGACCCTACTGCGGGCTCTGCAGGCCCTCCAGCAGGAGCGCAAGGCCGAGATTATCACTGTCAGCGATGGCCGAGGAGTCAAGTTCTTCTAGCAGAGACCTGTCTCCCTTTACCTCTTACCTCCCACCTTTCCAGGGCTTTCAAAATGAGACAGACCTAGTGTCCCCACAGACTGGATCTGTCACTCTACCAGACTCAAAGGGCTCAAGTCCTGAAAGCTCAGACTTAGGGTTATTTCCTGCTTAAACCCATTATGTCTGTCCTGGGTAGGGTGGGCTCATGGTGCCAGGGAGAAAGGATATGTTTCTTGCCCTACCTCCTTGCCCACCTTAGACTGTCCCTGAGCCAGGGTCTGTAAGCCTGACACTTTACATGTGTTCTCACACATAAGTACACACCCACATGCGCCTGCACAAGCTTCTTTCTCCTTCCTCCCACTCTTTTAGCTGCTGTTGCCTCCCGTCTCAGGCTGGTGCTGGATCCTTCCTAGGGGATGGGGGAAGCCCCGGCTGCAGGCAGCCTTCCAGGCAATACAGAGATAGGAAGCCCCAGAAGGGGCCTGGCAGCGAGAGGCGGGCCCACTCTGATTTATGATATTAAAGTCTCTACTCCCACTTTCTGCCTGTTGCTACTGCTGGAATGGGACTCGGGAAGCGGAGAAGGCGGAGCCTAGTTCCACCTGATTGAGTCCCAGTCAAGGAAAGAGAAGAATCCTTTGGCCTTTGTACAAGAGAAGGGCCTCTGGGCCTGGGGGCTCCAGTGAGCCTGTGGTTTTCCATGTGCTGGGTGGGCTGTGTGGGGGAGTGCTGATGGAACACAGCTTGGGGACAGGCTGCTTGCTCTCTAAATTGGAGTCACTTAATTGCTCCCCCATGGAAGTCCTGAACTATTCTGAAGCCCCTCCCTCCACCCATCTGGTCTGGGTGGGGTGGCTATGGCCAAGGGGAGTTGGGGGGGGGTAAACCGGATGTGGACTTTGGTTTATTGAAGACTTTGGCAAACAGAAGGGGAGGAAAGAGCCTACAGCAAAAACAGCCCTTCTGGCCAGGGCCAGGCTCAGGCCAAGGTGGGGCGGAGCTGATGGGTGACCAGCTCTTAGGGGGAGAGGGGCTTGTCCTGGAGTACACACATCCATTCTGGTGCAGCCCAGGGGGCTAGCTGAGTCAGGAAAACCTTACCTTTGCAACACCGATGTTAGGCCTAGGGCTACTCCCTCTGATTAAGACCCGGTTGTACTGCCTTATCAGGAGTGTGCAGGCCGGTGCTGCCCCTCCTCAGCCACCCTCCCCACTGAGGCTCCTGTCCCAGTGTCCTCCAACTCCCCCACCCCAAACATGTTTTCGCTCTCCTTGTGCGGGAGCACAACCCCCTGCCGCCTCCCACTCAGCTCTTGCCGGGAAGAAGGTTTGAAGGCGGGGACTCTGGAGAGCAGGGCAAGCAGCCTGGGGCTAAGCAGCGGCAGAGGTGAGGGCCAGTACCCTAGCTCCACAAGGTGTAACGCGCCAAGCTCACAAGGGGGCAGCCCTAGGGGGTGAGGACCGGTCTTGACCAGGGGGCGGGTAGTGGGGCGGAGCCGGGGGCGGGTCGCCGGGCTGGCCAGCCGGAGGTTGGGGCCCCAGCAGCTCAAGCAGAGCGCTGCGCACCCAGCCGATCCGCCTGTCAGGCCGCCACCTCCAGCCGCCTGGCTTGCACCTCATGCTTGCACCTCGGACTACGGAGACCGGGGTCCCCATGTCCCAAACTGAAGCTGACTTGGCTCTGCGGCCACCTCCGTCTCTCACCTCCTTGGGGCCGACCCGCCTGGGGCCACCTCCTCGCAGAGTGCGACGCTTCTCTGGGAAGGCTGAGCCCCGGCTGCGCTCTTCCCGACCGAACCGCCGCAGCTCAGTCGACTTGGGACTGCTGAGCTCCTGGGCTCAACCAGCCTCACTCGTTCCGGAACCCCCCGATCCTCCGGACTCCTCTGGTCCGACCGGGAGCCCACCTTCTAGCTCCAAAGAACCCCCCGAGGGCACATGGACCGGGGCAATCCCGGTGAAGACTGCAGAGTCCGCATGTTCCGAGGCTGCGGGATCTTCAGGAGGTCCGGCGTCCCGGGACCCACCGAGGCTTCCTGATGCAGCAGCCCGGGAGAGGCGGCGGGAGCAGGAAGAAAAAGAGGACACAGAGACCCAGGCTGTGGCAACGTCTCCAGACGGCCGATACCTCAAGTTTGACATTGAAATTGGAAGAGGCTCCTTCAAGACGGTGTATCGAGGGCTAGACACCGACACCACGGTAGAGGTGGCCTGGTGTGAGCTGCAGGTGTGGCTGGACACCCCCTCGGTGGTATCTCGGGATGGGGACCTTTGAAGGTCTTAGGTTGGGAAAACCGGAGGACAATATAAAGGGAATGATTTTATGTATGTATGTATGTATGTATGTATGTATGTCAGATAGCCAGACACCCTTACTTTCCTTGCCGGCTTGATTTCACTGACTCTGGGTGGCTTCAGAAGTGTAGAAACTGAGGCAGGTGGTATAAGGTGGCTTCTAATAAGCCAATGAGCACAGACAGCTTCACTTCCAAGCCTCCATAAAAATCTGAGGGTTGGCGGCTGGGGTTAAAAAAAAAAAATCAGAGGGTTGGAAAACGGGGTGGGCAGGAGATCAACCCTTGCAGTCTCCTGCCCTGTCCCTGTCTCTCTATTTTCTCTTAAGTCCTGAGACTTTCTGCTGTGATGCCGCTCCTCTTTCCTCCCCCTCTTCCCTCTTTACAAACTTAGAGATGGGTATGTGGGAAACCAAGGTCCTGTCTCCACGTCCAGAAAGATTTAGGGTAGTTGTGGCAGAAAGGGACTCTCCAGACCCCTTCTAGAGCAATCAGCTCTACAGACTTCTCAACCACTTCAAAGAGCAGGGACAGAAAGCTCTAGTTCTAGCCCGAGTCCAGTCCAGCTTTTCACCCCTCTGCATACCCGGGGTCTCCCTTGCCATCGGCAAAGGAGCTGAGCTCGTGCAACTTTTGGACTTCAGGAGGATGTGTATTGGCAGTTTCTTCCTCCCGTTGCTCTCACTTTAAGTGTGAGTAGTACCGGAAATTTTTAGGGCACAAGACCAGGAGGAAGGGTCTTTCCACTTTGGCCCTCGCTCAGGGCTCTCCCCTAGTGCCTGTAGTGCCCCGCCCCAGGCTCTAAGCCAGGCCCGGAGAATCAGCCAGACAAGGGGGAGAGGGAGGGGAGGGAAAAAGGAGGGGTGGCCTTAGCCATGGGGGCGGGGGGCCGTCTCCTGGCCCTAGTCCTGGGTCTTTTCTTGGTATCTTCCTTTGCCTCTGCCTAGATCCTGCAGCTCCTAGTTTTAGGAGCCAACCTCTTGTCGGCCCCAATTCCCTGCCCGTGGTCTGCCTGCTGCCTGCCGGCTGCCAGCCCCCGGTACCCCCGCCCCCCCAACACACACACACACACACCACGGCTGGCTCTGGCGACCACAAAGGCGCTATTGAGCGCCCGGCTCCCAGACCTGGCGGCATAAAGGCGCTTGTGTCCTGCGGGGGGGTCCGGAGTGCTGCCCCAGGCCCAGGATGGGTGTGTTCTTGGAGCAATAAAAAGGGAACAAGCAAAAGTTGGGGGTCTGCAGCCCTTCTGGCTAGCGATCTCGCTTACCATACCCCAGCAGAATGCTCCCGCCCTCATTTCACCGTCCAGCACTACCTGAGATGTCCCCTGCTTTTCTTCTGGGAATCTGGGTCTGATGTGACCCCCCCCATCACCCCCTCCCACAGACTCGGAAACTCTCTCGGGCTGAACGGCAGCGCTTCTCCGAGGAGGTGGAGATGCTCAAGGGGCTGCAGCACCCCAACATCGTCCGCTTCTATGACTCCTGGAAGTCTGTGCTGAGGGGCCAGGTGTGCATCGTGCTGGTCACGGAACTCATGACTTCCGGCACGCTCAAGACGTGAGCTCTGGCCTGGGGGTGGGGGTGGGGGAGGATGAGGATCTGGGAACTTCTTCCAATCACTTCAAACTTCCACACCTAAAACCAGGGTATCTCCCATCTACTGGACTGTGTGAATGACAGTATCCACCCAGCACACCAGTCAAAAACTTGAGTATCTTTGCTGTGCCCTCACTCTTGACAGCAATCTCTTAAATCCTTGCTTAACACTCTCCACTGGGTTTTCACTGCTCATCTTTGCTCCTGCCTTGCTGCCACACCACTGATACCCCACCCCCCAGCATCCCCACCCCACCCCCGGCAGCAGCCCTTCTAAAGGGCCTTTCCCAATTTGCCCACAAGTTATCTTCCTGCAATCTAGAGGAAATCTGACCCTTTGACTCTCCTCACGATTTCCCACCGCCTTCGGGGGTAAAGTCCGCTCTCTTCTTGAGCCTAAGTTAAAGACAAAACCAATTCTCAGCGACCCCTCTCACTCTGCCCTGTCACTCCTGTAGCCCTTCAGCCTGGAAAATCTCTGTCCTTTCCCGTTTTCACCCTTGAATTTTATACTCCTTCTTCAAGACAAAAGTTAGCCCTCCCCCACGCTTAGGACAGTTAGTCATTCCTTCCTGCGCTCCCACAGCACCTTCCTTGGCTGCCGCCCTATCTACGAATTTACCCCCCAAATCATTTTGTAACCTAGTTACCGCACTCACTGACTCAGTTTCTTTCCGGCCCAGGTGGACCTAAGTTAAAAGAATGTTAGCATTGGGACGTAGAGGTGGTGCCAAGGGTGGGTTAAGAAGGAATTTCCCAGCCCGCTGCATGCGCCCTCTCGCAGGTACCTGAGGCGCTTCCGCGAAATGAAGCCCCGAGTCCTTCAGCGCTGGAGTCGACAGATCCTGCGGGGGCTTCATTTTCTACACTCCCGAGTGCCCCCTATCCTGCACCGAGACCTCAAGTGTGACAACGTCTTCATTACTGGCCCTTCAGGCTCTGTCAAAATCGGAGATCTCGGACTAGCCACGCTCAAGCGCGCCTCCTTTGCCAAGAGCGTCATTGGTGCGTCTCACCAGCTGGGCCCTTACCATTGCTAGGCTCCTTACATCAGAAAAGACCGCGGGGCACCCTTAACCCCCCCCCAACCCCTCGCCCCGACTCCCCACTCGCTCCAACAGGGCTTTGGAGAGCTATCGGAACTACTAGGGCAACGTATTCATTCTTCCCTCAACACACTTTGGGCAAGAGTTGGTCACCAACACTCCAGAATTTCCGGGGTTGCCCTTAGGCTACTTACTCAGCCCGTGCTATACCCAAGTGGAGGGAGGAGTCCAGAAGAAAGAAGCCTGATCCTTTCTTTCTGTGGGTCCGATAGGGACCCCGGAATTCATGGCCCCCGAGATGTACGAGGAAAAGTACGACGAGGCTGTGGACGTGTACGCCTTCGGCATGTGCATGCTGGAGATGGCTACGTCCGAGTACCCGTACTCTGAGTGTCAGAACGCAGCACAGATCTACCGAAAAGTCACGTCGGTGAGAAGGGTGGGGCTCGGGGAAGAAGGGATTCCCAGAGGCCCTCCCATTCTAGCCCATTTCATATAATAATATAATATAATATAATATAATATAATATAATATATCCTTAATAAAAACAGGCCAGACAGAAAAATGCCCTGGCACAACGGAAATATATTGTATGTACATAACCTTACACACAACTGGTAAGAATATGTGTTTATCCTGGGAGTTCATAGACAACTTCACACCCAGTCTCAGTAGAGCTTTCTAGTTGCCTTACCAGGTGAGCCAGGCAAAAGTTCTGCCTTTCGATTTACAAGTGAAAGGACAAACAGCTGGAAGTCTTGGGCAAGGTCACACCAAACAATAGGCGAAGGGAATGGGATTTGAAGTGAAGTCTTTCGGTACCAGCGCCCTCCCGCAACCCGAGCCTTGGCCACTGCCTGCCCTGCAGACTTCCTTGCAGGCAACCCGAGGCCTCACCCGACTCCTTCTCGCAGGGTACAAAGCCCAACAGCTTCTACAAGGTGAAGATGCCGGAAGTGAAGGAGATCATTGAGGGATGCATCCGGACGGATAAGAACGAGAGGTGGGGTCCCGGGGCAATGATGGGCAACAAGCGCGGGTCGGCAATGGGCTCCTGGGGTCCGCTCATTGTCCCCACGGTCGCAGGTTTACCATCCAGGATCTCCTGGCCCACGCGTTCTTCCGAGAGGAACGAGGTGTCCACGTGGAACTGGCAGAGGAGGATGACGGAGAGAAGCCGGGCCTCAAGCTCTGGCTGCGCATGGAGGACGCTCGGCGTGGGGGACGCCCACGGGACAACCAGGCCATTGAGTTCCTGTTCCAGCTCGGCCGGGACGCTGCTGAGGAGGTGGCTCAGGAGATGGTGAGGAGAGGAGAGATCCTGCTTTTGGTTGGACGTGCGAAGGGCTTAGCCAACCTGGCATCAGTCAATTGGAGGGGCGGGGAGGGGCACCAGAGTGGCAAGAGGAGACCCCCGCCTAGAGACACTTCTCCTGCAGGGGTCTGTCTCCCCACATGCGCATACCAAGGTTCTCTTTTCAGAACAAACCCTGGATCCCCTAACCTCGCTTCTTTGCCTTGCAGACTCATTTATCACAGAATGCCCTTCTTGGCAATTTATCTATTTATTTTTCCCTCTCCGCCATCTTTGTCTCTTTTTCTGCTCTACGCTTAGCGTCATCAATTCCAGGACAGTCACTCCTCTGCAGCTAAAAGTTGAAATGCTTCTTTTTAAATCAGTGGCGGGAGAGGGAGGATGCTCTCTATACAACTCAAACCATCGGCTTTATTTTTGTACCTGAATACATTTTCTGTCTCTCTCTTCTGCTAGACTAGAAACTGTCCTTGACCAAACAGTTTTTAAAATTTTTTTTCTCAATCCCTTACTGTATGTCAGGTAGTAGGTGCTTCTTAGCATCGTATGTGGCTTAAAGAAAGCCTTTTCAAAACCGGGTGTGGTGGCGCATGCCTGTAATCCCAGCACTCGGGAGGCAGAGGCAGGTGGATTACTGTGAGTTCGAGGCCAGCCTGGTCTACAAATCGAGTCCAGGACAATCAAGGGTACACAGTGAGACTCTGCCTAAAAAAAAAGAAAGCCTTTTCACAGGACCCTGTTTAGGTTGCAATGGAACGCAAGCTCAAAGAGCTGGATTATCTTGTCTAGAGCCCCAAGTAAACAAATGACAAAGTGTGATTTAATCTCAAACCGTTCAGATTTGAAGCCAGGTGACCCTGCCACACTTCTTTTACTCACCTGACAAAGATCACAGGTAA
Source organism: Acomys russatus (assembly GCF_903995435.1). Taxonomy (NCBI): domain Eukaryota; kingdom Metazoa; phylum Chordata; class Mammalia; order Rodentia; family Muridae; genus Acomys; species Acomys russatus. Next base: position 27,645,196 of record NC_067152.1, read on the forward strand.
ATTGATTGAAAAGGAGAGAGGATTCCGGGCGGTGGTGGCGCGTGCCTTTAATCCCAGCAGAGGCAGAGGCAGGCTGGATCAATGTGAGTTCGAGGCCAGCCTGGTCTACAAAGTGAGTCCAGGACAGCCAAGGCTACACAGAGAAACCCTGTCTCAAAAAAAAAAAAAAAAGTAAGAAAGAAAGGAGAGAGGAGGAGAGAAGGCAGGTGTGGCTAGAAGATGCCAGGGTAGAACCTTGAGAACTTGTTGAGGAAAACCAGAACAGAGGAGGGTTAAGAATCTGGATTCTCAACAGAGAAATGGCAGCTTCCAGGTCATCTGTGATGAGTCAAGAACCTGAAACTCCGCTGGCTTAGTGGGACACTTTGTTTATTTCTTTCCTTTTTTCTTTTTTCTTTTTTCTTTTTTTTTGGTTTTTCGAGACAGGGTTTCTCTGTGTAGCCTTGGCCATCCTGGACTCACTTTGTAGACCAGGCTGGCCTCGAACTCACAGCGATGTTTATTTCTTTTGTTTGGTGTTTTGGTTTTTTTGAGACAGGGTCTCTCTGTGTAGCCTTGGTTGTCCTGGACTCGCTTTGTAGACCAGGTTGGCCTCGAACTCACATTGATCCAGCCTGCCTCTGCCTTCCAAGTGCTGGGATTAAAGGCATGTGCCACCACGCCCGGCTGTGGGACACATTGTTTTAATCCCGGCACCTAGAAGGCAGAGGTAGGTGGATTTCTATGAATCCAGCTAATGAGCTCCAAGCCAGCCATTGATACACAAGTGAGACCCTTTTTTTTTTTTTTTTTAAATAACTTGACGCTGTTTGAAATGGGGCACAAAAGCAATCCCAAAAGCACTGCCTGGCTTGACTCAAAATTAAATCTTTTGTTTATTTTGTGTGTGACTGTGCATGTTTGTGGGTGCCCATGTGCCACAGCATGCACGTAGAGGTCAGACAACCTGTGGGAGTCAGATCTCTCTTTCCATCATGTGGGGCCTGGAGATCAAACTCATGCAGGCTGTCAGGCTTGGCAGTAAGCACCTTTATACATAGCACCATCTTGCCTGCCCTTGATCTATTACCTGCAAGGGAGCAAGGGATTCCTCTCTGTCTCTGTCTCTCTGTATACTTTTTAAAAAATTATTTATTTATTATATATACAGTGTTCTGCCTGCATGTATGGCTACATGCCAGAAGAGGGCACAAGATCTCATTATACATGGTTGTGAGCCACCATGTGGTTGCTGGGAATTGAACTCAGGACCTTTGAAAGAACAGCCAATGCTGTTAGCCTCTGAGCCATCTCTCCAGTCCCTCTGTGTGTACTTTTTGTGTGTGGGTATGTGCATGTCTGCCTGTGCACACGCTTTTACATGGGTCCTGGAAGTTGGAATTCAGGTCTTTTTTTTTTTTTTTTTTTTTTTTTTGGTTTTTCGAGACAGGGTTTCTCTGTGTAGCCTTGGCCATCCTGGACTCACTTTGTAGACCAGGCTGGCTTTGAACTCACAGCGATTGCCTGCCTCTGCCTCCCGAGTGCTAGGATTAAAGGCGTGCGCCCGGCTTCAGGTCTTCTTGATTGCAGTGTCATGTCCAAGACAACACAGCAAAATTTATTCCATAGTGTTATTGAGAAGGCTTAAGGATGGCGCGTTTTCAGTTAACACACACAGTGGTTAATCAATAAAAAGTTTCCTCCTTTAAAAAAAAAAAGTTCCCTCCCTATTCCTAGAAGCCTCAGATAGACACACACATCCTTGGCACCACCCTCAATTTACAGATCAGTATGTACGTTTGTGTGAAGGCCAGAAATCAATTGAAAGCTGTCCCGATGGGTCCATCGTCTGTCTGTGCCTCTTGTCTCTATTTTATTTTTCCCTCTGTCTCTGTCTCTCTGCATAGTTGAATGTGTAAGTATATACATGTGGAAGCCAGAAGGTAACTTTGAGTGTCATGCCTCAGGAACCTTGGTTTTTGAGACAGGGTATCTTAAGGGGACTTGGGCTTGCGGATTAGGCTGGACTGGCTGGCCAGCTAGTTTCAGGGCTTTGCCTGCCTCTGCCTCCCCAGCACTGGGATCACATGTTTGTGTACCAGAGCACTGGGGTGAGACTTATGCAGCGAGCATTTCACTAGCTTAGGTAGCTCCCAAGTCCCTGGCACATCTTTGCGGGGGATCGCAAACTGTCTCCTTCCTATCCTGACTCCAGGTAGCTTTGGGTTTAGTCTGCGAAGCTGACTACCAGCCAGTGGCCCGTGCTGTTCGAGAAAGGGTTGCTGCCATTCAGCGGAAACGGGAGAAGCTTCGAAAAGCTAGGGAACTGGAGGTTCTCTCACCTGAGTCAGGACCCCCTCCGGCAACTGTGTCCATGGCTCCTGGCCCTCCCAGTGCCTTCCCCCCAGAGCCTGAGGAGCCAGAAGCTGACCAGCACCAGTCCTTCCTCTTCCGCCATGCCAGCTACTCATCTACCACCTGTAAGTTACCCTGACATTGAGTTCTAGGTCCCAGAAGTCCAGCCCAGAAGTGCTGTCACTTATCCAGCCTTCCAGCTCTAGCCATGAGCCTTCCTTTGGGAACAAACTCCCCCACAATTCCCTCCTGGATCCAGGTCCCTCTTTGCTTAGGCAGGTCCCCTCTAACCCCTACACTCCTTTATCACTATTATTATTATTATTATTATTATTATTATTATTATTATTATTATTTTGATCCACTCCCTCCTCCCCCACTAGCTGATTGCGAGACTGACGGCTACCTCAGCTCCTCCCTCAGCTCCTCCGGCTTCTTGGATGCCTCAGACCCTGCCCTTCAGCCCCCCGGGGGGGTGCCATCCAGCCCCGCTGAGCCCCATCTCTGCTTGCCCTCGGTGAGAGAGGGTCACTCGGGAGCCTTTCAGCCATTCAAAAAGCCTATCCCTTTCTCTTGAATCCCAGCCTCCTAACCTGACCCCGGGTCCCCAAAACACACTATTCTTGTCCTTATCTTCTCCAATTCTATTTCCCTAGTATTCTCCCCCACATCTCTGACACCATTTCCTCAGCAGTTATTAGCTCCTGATCTCATGAATTGTATCCTCTTTCAGGGGTTTGCCTTGTCCATTCCACGGTCTGGCCCTGGCACTGACTTTTCTCCTGGGGAAAGGTATGTTCTGGTTTAAGTTGGAGTAGCTGAGTGAGACACAGAAAATTCTGGGTTCCCATTGTCCACTGAAACACTTCTGTTTTCCTTCCCCTGTCCAGCTATGCCTCAGATGTGGCCTCAGGCCTCAGTGACATGGGAGAAAGGGGACAAATGAGGAAAAATCCAGTGAAGAATCTCCGACGGAGACCCCGATCCCGGCTGAGGGTCACTAGTGTAAGGGGGACCCCGCCCCCAGAGCTGGAGAATAACCTACAGTAGGGAATTGCCAGGGAGATGGGGCGGGGGGAGGGCAGAGAAGTGGCATTACTGTGATGATGCCATGAGGCATCTAGCCTAGTTTCAATGCCAGACTCTGGGAAGAGGATCTGTTCTCGGCGTCCGCTGTGCATTGACTATATAGTAAGTAGGATGGAGACACATGCCTAAGGCCTTGATTTCTTCCCTTCTGCTGACTTTGACTCTGAAGGTCTCAGATCAGAAGGACAGAGTTGTGGAGTGTCAGCTACAGACGCACAACAGCAAGATGGTGACCTTCCGATTTGATCTGGATGGGGACAGCCCGGAAGAAATTGCGGCTGCCATGGTGAGAGAGGGGGGGGGGGGGGGGGGGGGGGGGGGGGGAGAGAGAGAGGAGGACGGTAGTGTTTGCCTCCTATAGGAGCTGGAGCTCTTCCCTTCTGGTAGCCACCGGGGCTGATGTTGTGCCCTGACCACAGCAAGGGTTTATACATGCCGGCTGGCAGAACAACCCTGAAGGTGCCCCAGCCTTTGTGTGGAGATTTCTGTATATGCATCCAATTCGAGCACTTTGGGATCAACATGGACTGGGTAGACAGTTCCTGTTAGAAGTGTCATGGCGTGGTGGCGCACGCCTTTAATCCCAGCACTCGGGAGGCAGAGGCAGGCGGATCGCTGTGAGTTCGAGGCCAGCCTGGTCTACAAAGTGAGTCCAGGATGGCCAAGGCTACACAGAGAAACCCTGTCTCGAAAAACAAAAAACAAAAAACAAACAAACAAAAAAGAAGTGTCATGGCATGACTGGGGTAAAAGATGGCCTGGGGCAGCACAGGAAGGAGTGGGATTTGCCCATGTTCTAGAAGATGTGTAGTAATGGCAGGGAAGGGTAGAAAGGGCACGCTTAGCTGGAGGTACAGCAGCAGCAACGCCATTAGCCATTAGCGCTGAGTGCTGGGAGGACTTACGGAATAAATCACTGACACTGGAGAAAAGGGATCCTGCCGGAGTATCCTGGGAAGTAGAAGTCAGCACATACCAGGGGAGCTACAGAAGGCCAGCTGTGGCAGCGCCTGCCTGTGATCTGAGCCCTTGAGAGGTGGAGACAGGCAGATCAGGGACTGGGCTCTTAACCTCTGAGCCATCTCTCCAGCCCCTGAGAATGAGTTTTAAGAAGACCTTTTGATGGGCTGGAGAGATGGCTCAGAGGTTAAGAGCATTGTCTGCTCTTCCAAAGGTCCTGAGTTCAATTCCCAGCAACCACATGGTGCCTCACAACCATCTATAATGAGATCTAGTGTCCTGTTCTGATATGCAGGCATATAGTACATGCAGACAAAAATATTGTATATATAATAAATACATCTTTAAAAAAAAGACCTTTTGCCGTGCGGTGGTGGCGCATGCCTTTAACCCCAGCACTCAGGAGGCTGAGGCAGGTGGATCTCTGTGAGTTCGAGGCTAGCCTGGTCTACAAAGCGAGTCCAGGACAGCCAAGGCTACACAGAAAAACCCTGTCTCAAAAAACCAAAACCAAAGAGCCGGGCGTGGTAGCACACACCTTTAATCCCAGCACTCGGGAGGCAGAGGTAGGCGGATCGCTGTGAGTTTGAGGCCAGCCTGGTCTATAAAGTGAGTCCAGGATGGCCAAGGCTACACAGAGAAACCCTGTCTTGAAAAACCAAAAAAAAAAAAAAAAAAAAAACAACAAAAAAAAAAACCAAAACCAAAAAGGAAAAAGAAAAAGACCTTTCTACTATGGGGTGTGGGAGGATATCTGGAGGAAAGAATCCTATTGGGAGGTGGACACAAGAAGCCAGGCGGGAATGAAGGGAGAAAATGGAATATGGAAGGAGAAGGAAGGGTGAATCTAAGGGTTGTTTCAGGAAATTTGCTGTGTAATCCAGTCAGCTCTTGACGTAACACAGTGTGGGTAGTGGATACCCAATAAATATTTGCTGAGTTGATATGCTAAGGAGTTAGGGGAACGGATACCAAGGACAGCCCATATCAGAGAACACAGAGGAGTCGGCTACTCAGTGAGAGAAGCTGGAAATGAGAGCAGGGTTTTTTTGGTTTTTGCTTTTTTTGGTTTTTCAAGACAGACTTGGCCTTGTAGACCAGGCTGGCCTCGAACTCACAGCGATCCGCCTGCCTCTGCCTCCTGAGTGCCGGGATTAAAGGCGTGCGCCACCATGCCCCGCTCAGAAAGTGGAAGCTTTTCAAGGGCCATGATGAGCTAGAGCAACAGCTGAGTCAGGATCCTCCATGGCAACAGGAAACGGCCAGGCAGATCTGGAGAGACATGGGTTTAGGAGCCCTGAGTCTGGAGCTTTGCGAGTGTGTCTCTGGGAAACGGCCTGTTCTGGGATGGGAAGCCGGGGTGACAAGTCACTGAAGTTGGAGAGCCAAACAAGTAGAAGGCAAGAAGACCACACTGGATTTCGTTAGGAGTCTTGTTAGGAAGCCATTTCAACAGATGAGGGTGTCAGGTGTCAGCCTTGGAGGTGATGGAGAAACACCAGGCTTTAGAGGTTCTTCTCAGGAGCAGCTCTTCCTTGATGCCATTTACTAGTCTCCAGAACAAAGAAATGTGTCACCTGGCACCTCAGGCTTGTCATCTTCTGCCAAACCAAGTGAACCTCCCAGAGTCTTTTTGTTTGTTTGTTTGTTTTTGTTTTTGTTTTTTCAAGACAGGGTTTCTCTGTGTAGCCTTGGCTGTCCTGGACTCCCTTTGTAGACCAGGCTGGCCTCGAACTCACAGCGATCCGCCTGCCTCTGCCTCCGGAGTGCTGGCATTAAAGGCGTGCACCACCACCACCTGGCTACCCAGAGTGTTTATTAAACCATGCAGGTTTCTGAATAGTTCCTGGAAGGGCCTGAGTGCCTTCCTGCTTCTGCTTCTTCTTCCTCTTCCTCTTCTTCTTCTTCTTCTTCTTCTTCTTCTTCTTCTTCTTCTTCTTCCTCCTCTCCTTCCTCTCCCTCCTCTTCCTCCTCCTCCTTTCTTCTTCTATCTACTCGGGGTCTGTAGGTCCGAAAGCCTTTCCTCCATGTTTTCCCCATGCCTACAGTCCAAGTGACCCAACCCTGGATCCAGGATCCACTTTCTTTTCTCTCCTCTGCAGCAGAGGTAGAGACTTGGATTGAATTTTGCTGCTTTTCATCATTAGATATTTCGTATCAGATATTTGTGCTTCTAAAACCTTTACACCATAGTCCATCTGACTGCATCAGAGACCTGTATGTCTTCAGAACGTGTTCTTGGCCTCAGATGTTCTCTCTTTTTGTTCTTCTTCTTCATTTTTTTTTCTTGTTCTTGTTGTTCTTTTTAAAAAAGATTTATTTATTATTTATACAGTATTCTGATTTGCCCACCACAAGAAGGCACCAGATCTCATTACAGGTGGTTGGAAGCTACCATGTAGGTGCTGGGAATTGAACTCGAGACCTTCAGAAGAGCAGATAGTGCTCTTAACCTCTGAGCCATCTCTCCAGCCCCCTTCTTGTTCTTCTTAAATAATTTACTTACTTTATTTTCATTGGTTTTTTGTTTTGTTTTGTTTTGTTTTTGCCTGCATGTATGTCTGTGAGAGGGTGTTGGATCCTCTGGACCTGGAGTTACAGACAATTGTGAGCAGCCATGTGGTTGCTGGGAATTGAACTCAGGACCTCTGGAAGAGCAGACAGTGCTCTCAACCGTTGAGCCATCTCTCCAGTCCTTTCTTGTTTATTTGTTTTTCAAGACAAGGTTTCCCTGTGTGGCCTTGGCTGTTCTGGACTCACTTTGTAGACCAGGGTGGCCTCAAAGTCACAGAGGTCTGCCAGCCTCTGTTTCTTGAGTGCTGAGATTAAAGGCGTGCACCACTGCAGCCAGCTCTCCCTTCTCTTCAGATGTTAAGAAAGCCTAGCCTAGCAGTGGTTCTCAACCTTCCTAAAGCTGTGATCTTTTAATACAGTTCTTCCTGTTGTGGTGACCCCCCCCTCCACCGTAAAACTATTTTTGTTCCTGCTTCATAACTGTAATATGGCTACTGTTATGAATGAATCATAATGTAGGTATCTAATATATGACCCTAAAGGAGTCAAGACCACAGGTTTAGAACCACCTTGTCACTAGGCCTTTATATAACACTTCAGCTCAAGTTCAAGTTCTTGTTGTTGTTTGGTTGTTTTTGTTTTTTTTTTTTTTTGTTGTTGTTGTTTGTTTTTTGAGACAGGGTTTCTCTGTGTAGCCCTAGCTGTCCTGGAACTCACTTTGTAGTCCACGCTGGCCTCAAACCCACAGTGATCCACCTGCCTCTGCTGGGATTAAAGACAGACAACACCAGGCCTGGCTAACTTGTGGTTTAAAAAAAGAAAGACCTCCAAACACATTGGAAGTGGGGCATAGTGGCATATACTTGTAGTCCCGGCCCACAAGGTCAGGTAGGAGAATCACCACAAACATGAAGCCACACTGGGCAGTGTAGTGAGACCCTGTCTCCAAACCACAGGTGCTCTATGTTTGTGGAGTGGAAAGCGACATTTACCATTGATTGCTTTGCTTTACTTAACCTTGTCATGTGTGGATGGGATCCTATGTGGTGTGGGGTACCTTATAGTCTTTATCTTAGTGGAGAAATTGTGTCCAAAAGCACGCAGCTGTGGAAAAAACTCTGGCTTTCAGTAGACCTGGGGTCAAATAGTATGGCTTGGGCCAACAGAACTTTTTTTTTTTTCCCCCTTTATTTGTGTGCATTGGTATTTTGTCTGCATGTATAGTCTGTGTGAGGGTGTCAGGTCTTCTGGAAATGGAATTACAGACAGCTGTGAGCTGCCATGTGGGTGCTGGGAATTGAACTCAGGTCCTCTGGGAGAGCAGCCAGTGCTCTTAACCTCTGAGCCATCCCTCCAGCATTGGGCCAGCTGCACTTAACCTGAGCATTAGTTATCTTCACTACAAAGGGAGGATATCAGTAGACCATAGCCGTTTGTTGGGGTTAAATGTGATGATACAGTACAGCACTGGTGTATACGGCACACACATCCTGAGACTGTTAGCTCCTTTCTTCCTGGACCACATATCTCAACCACAAGTGCCTGGCACATAACAACACATACTTAGCAAATGATGCAGTGGTTTAAACATGAGGAGCAGGGCAGCAATGGTGAGATAACAGCCTCCTCCCATCCCACAACCCCTGCCAGGTGTATAATGAGTTCATTCTGCCCTCGGAGCGAGATGGATTCCTGAGCCGGATCCGAGAGATTATCCAGCGAGTGGAAACCCTGCTGAAGAGAGAGCCTGGTCCCCAGGAGGCTGCTAAAGATGCGCTGAGCCCTCAGGTCAGCCCTCTAGACATCTCCAGCAGGAACAGATTCTGCCCTCTGAGGCCTGCTTACACTAACTTCTCTTCATCCTGAGGATCTTAAAACTGGCTCTTATTCTGTTGGCAGGGATGATGAAAGCCACACATGCTCGGTCTAGAAAACTGTGAATGAATACTTTAAACTCACTATTTTGAAATAAGTGCAGACTTGCAGAGAGAAGTTGCAAGACCTGTAGAACTGTAGAGCCCTTTGCTCAGATTTGCAGTTGTTTACACACACACACACACACAAATTAGCTTTCCCGTTTTTCCTCTGTATTATAAGTTATGTTCTTTTGAACCACTTGAGAATACGTTGCCAAATCTCATGCCTCTTTACCTCCAAATATTTCAGCACATACGTACTTTTGAATCCCCAGAAGCTTGTGTCTGGATTCCTGGTGGCTCATGGGTCGTAGCTTAAGAATCCCACTCTGAGCCAGGCGTGGTGGTGCACGCCTTTAATCCCAGCACTTGGGAGGCGGAGGCAGGCGGATCTCTGTGAGTTCGAGGCCAGCCTGGTCTATAAAGTGAGTCCAGGACAGCCAGGGCTGTTACACAGAGAAACCTTGTCTCAACCCACCCCACCCCCCACCCCAAATCCCACTCTTCAAGTTCCCACTGTGACTGAAGTCCCCTTTTCTCCCTCAGGAAGAGCCCACAGCCCTCCCTGCCCCCCCAGGTCCAGCCAATGGTACGTTCTGCATTCTGTCGCTGCTCTCCCCAACCCCTGGGTTGCCCTTGTGGAGAGGGTAAAGGTTGAGGGTTCTGGAACCTTAAACATCCTTCTTCAGCAGAGCCCCAGAGAAGCATCTCCCCGGAACCGAGGAGCTGGGCAGCCTTCTCCACCTCTCCATCTTCTCCTGGAACCCCCTTGTCCCCAGGAACCCCATTTTCCCCTGGGACCCCTCCTGTCTTCCCATGCCCCACCTTTCCCATCACATCACCCTCGTGCCACCCCTGCCCATTCTCCCAGGCCTCTTCAAGCCCATGTCCACCGGGCCCCGTCTTACCACTCCTGTCCCCCTCCAGCACTTCTCAGTCTCCACTCCCATCCTCCCCTCTTCCCGTGAGTCCTCTCCCCAGCAGCTCCTCTCACCCGCTCTCTCCTAGTTGTTCCAAAGTCACTCTTAGCTCCCCTGCTTTTCCTGTCTGCCCCTCTCCTCCCCCTCTCCCCTCGACCACAGCAGCCCCTCTCCTGTCTCTGGCTAGTGTCTTCTCTCTGGCTGTGATGACTGTGGCCCAGTCACTGCTGTCCCCCTCCCCTGGGCTGCTTTCTCAGTCTCCCCCAGCCCCGCCAGGTCCTCTGCCTAGCCTGCCCCTTCCCCTTGCTTCTTGTGGCCAGGAAAGCCTTTCACCCCAAACAGCTGAGACAGAGAGTGAGGTAAGGAGGGTATGAAGTGGAATAAGTTGGGGGGGGGGCAGCTTCTGGATCCTTCCCTTCCTCATGGTACCACACTTTGTAGGCTTCCCAAAATCCTGCTCAGCCATTACTGGGTGAAGCTAGGCTGGCCCCCATCTCTGAAGGTGAGGCCTCTGATCCCCGACCTTTCCCTGCCCGTTACACCAACACATTTCTTTATATTCTGCTAGATTTCTTCAACCCTCCTCACTTCCCTCCTTACCTCCCTGCAGAGGGAAAGCCCCAGCTTGTTGGGCGGTTCCAAGTGACTTCATCCAAGGAGCCAGCAGAGCCATCCCTAGAACCAGCATCCCCGACTCTCTCTAGCTCCCTAAAGATTCCAACCCCTCAACTGACCTCAGAGAGCTCAGACACAGAGGACAGTGCAACCAGAGAGGCTCTGGCAGAAAGCGACCGTGCAGCCGAGGGCCTGGGAGTTGCGATGGAAGAGGAAGGGGCAGAAGGGAAGGAACCCCGAATTGGGGGCAGCTCCCCACTCTTGAGCCATCCCAGCCCTGTGTGGATGAACTACTCCTACAGTAGCCTATGTGTGAGCAGCGAGGAGTCGGAGAGCAGTGGGGAGGATGAAGAGTTCTGGGCTGAGCTGCAGAACCTTCGGCAGAAGTGAGTCTGGGCAAGGTGGCAGAGCTAGGTGTGAACCTGGCAGAACAAAGTGTGTGACTAGCCTTTTCCTGCCCCATTCCACCCCCCGGGTGCATCCTCAGGCACTTGTCGGAAGTGGAGGCGCTACAGACCCTACAGAAAAAGGAAATTGAGGACTTGTACAGCCGGCTTGGGAAGCAGCCCCCACCTGGTATTGTAGCCCCAGCTGCTATGCTGTCCTGCCGCCAGCGCCGCCTCTCCAAGGGCAGCTTCCCCACCTCCCGCCGTAACAGCCTGCAGCGCTCTGACCTCCCTGGCCCTGGTGAGATGGCAGCCACCCAGCTTTCATCTCTCCCTTGAGATTCCTTCCTTATTGACACATTCTTCTTCCAGCCCCTGGTGGTCTCTAGCCTTGGTTCTGGGGGACTGGCACCCCCCCACCTCGCTGCCCCTTCCTTCACTTAGTGCTCTCTTTCTCCGTCTCCCATCCTGCTCCCAGGCATCATGCGAAGGAATTCTCTGAGTGGCAGCAGCACCGGCTCTCAGGAGCAGCGGGCAAGCAAGGGGGTGACATTCGCCGGGGATGTTTGGCAGGATGGTGAGGGCGGGCCCGAGGGAGAGCCCAGGGAATGGTGACCAGCAGCAGCTCTGCCTTCGTCCGCTTCGGACATTTCTTTAGCATTTTTCTTTTCCCCTCCAGTGAATTCAGAACAGACGTCCTATGCCTCCCCAACACCAGGGCCCACCATGGCACTTGGGGCTCTCAGAATCTGATGCTTTTGTGACCAAGTCAACTCGGCAAAGAACACCCCAGCACTGAGGGGGTGGAAGGCTTGTAGGCATGGAGAGTGCGGTGGTTGTGTTATCCCGAAGAGGCAAACGTGGGAGCTCTTTGCTGTGTGGGAATCTCATTTCTGTAGCCAACCCCACCTTCGTCTTCTGCGCTCCTCCCCAGGCAAGAGCCAACTACTAAGCAATCCAGCTCAAGTCCAGATGCTTGCAGAAGGCCAGCTTCCAGCTGGGAGAGTGTAGGTGTACTCCCATCACCAAAGTTAACAGCAGCCAATAAAAGTAGTGGGAAAAAGGACTGTGGGTCTGTATCTGCCATGCTGTAGGACACAGGGAGGGCGGGGGGCGCGCGCAACGATTTGTGGGGCAGGAAGAGTGAGGATCTGGAAGCCATGAGGCAGGATGGAAGCTACCCAGCTTTCTGGCTTTTTGCCACCAGGTCATGAGGCAATTACATGACCAGTGACCCAATGGCCAAGTGATGATCCCCTCCGGACCCCACCCTAGGCCTGTCCGGGCAGGTACCCTCGCAAGCTAAAAAGAATGAAGTTACTTGTTCATCCTTCATCTACCAATCTAGGGATGGGAAAAGGCTATGACATGAGAGTCTGTTCTTGAAGGCAGAGAACACAAGAGTGACCTTCCTCCCCACTAAGACCTGGTTCAGTCTCAAACAATCCAGTAATCTCTCCCTTAAATCAGGTGGAAAGATCTCACGGAAAAAGCAATTCTAGTTAAACATTTACAGCTCCCTGGGGCAATGCCACCACTGCAGCTACTGCCAGGGAGCTTTCCAGCGTGAAGTGCCATGTGTCCCTCGGCCCCCACACACTAGCGTGGCTTCAGGAGAGATGACTCATTTTTTTATTAGTCTTAACGTGACCCCATCTTTCCCACTTTGGGTTCCAACTCTGCACATATGCCACACCCTCCCCTTAACAGTTGGGTCCCTGGGAGGTGAAGAGGTAAAACCACAAAGTTAGGGGGAAAGGCAAGGGTCGCATACCTCTCAAACAAGGAAATAAGAAAGGGCTGGGTAACTGTACAAACTGCGTGTGAAACGAACAATTCCCCCTTTTGGCAGCGGCCAACTGCATAGTCTGTGGCTTCTTGGGCTCAATCATGGTCCGAAGTTAGTAAGCCAGTGATGCTGCGAGATCACCAGGCGTCACTGGACAGGGGCTCCCGCAGTTTGAAGATGGCCCATACAGTTAGGGTCCTGCCGCTCTCTCCCTCTCAAGAGCGCGGGCTCGGGCAGCTTTGGCTTCATCTTCCAGCTCATCAAGGAAACGCTCCTGGGCCACTGAGTAGAAGGTGTAACCATCTGGCGGGGTGGGTTCAGGAAACCACAAACCATATGGGCATGCCTTTCCTCTACCACCCTTGTTATGTCCCCCAAATGAATGATTCTGGAGTGCCACCCTTTTGCTCTTTTTGAACCCCTAACTCGGTTGTTATTATTAAACCATTAAGAGCAGCGTAGATAGTAAGATTAGGTATTAACCCCATTCTGCCCGCACATTAGAAACTACACGTCCTGTTTCCTTTTCTCTAACCCCATAAACGGTATAACCAGGACGGATACAAATAGCTACTACCAGGGCCCCGATGCCCAGACCGGTCAAGATGTTCCGGGTCCGCCGCTGTGGCAGTGTTTTCTGCCACTGGGAAAGCTGCACCTGCCGCATAAACTGCAGCTGCGCAGGGGTCAATTTCTCTCGCGACGGGTCAATGCGCTGAGCGAACGGAGCATTTCCATTCTTTGCATCCAGAGGGTCACCAGCTCCAGGAGTCGCCATGTCGCCGCTCCGCCCTAAGCCGTCGAGTCCGGAACTCGCCGGGAATTGTAGTCTTTAGCTTCCGCAAGGGCCTCTGGGAGTTGTAGTACGCGTGGAGTTTTCTGGGTAGACACAGGGCTTCTCTGCCCTAGAGGAGGGACAGGAAAGGGGAGAAGCGGCTGTCTTTTCTGATTGGCTGAGCGCTTCGTGGCAGTTGGGGCGCGAAAAGCTGGTAACAGTTCGATGCCGTGGTGGGAATTACGTTTTCCTCAGATTTGAGGCGAGGACAAACATAGGAAGGAAAGGAAGAATCCAAGGCGTGGCAGAAGATTCTGGAAATAAGCTAAGGAAGCCAGTTTATAGATCCCATCAACTGTCTTTGTGCTCCCAAAGACTTCTGAATATGGAAGGAGCCTTGAGGCCAAGACTGGCTAACTCCAGTGACTTCCAGTTTGGAGCGGTTGCCACAGAGACCATTGAAAATGCTCTGCTTCACTTGGCCCAGCAGAATGAGCAAGCAGTGATGGAGGCTGCGGGACGGATGGGCAGCTTCAGGGAGACCCGGATCGTGGGTGTGGATGCCGAGTGGGGAATCGGGTTTATTATGGGAGTCCTGGGAACCCTGACCTTTTTCACTCAAAAATATTTTGTTAGTACTCCTTTTATGCTAGGTCTTGGGGCTTATGAGTGATGAATGAGGCTTACCAGCACTCTGACACTTGATTTCTCTTTTCGGCTTCTCTTCCCTTCCTCCCCCAACCCCTTGTCCTTTTTTGCGACAAGGTCTTGCTGTATGGAGCCCTGTCCTGGCACTCTCTCCATAGCCTAGGCTGGTCTCGATCTCACTGAGATCCACCTGCCTCTGGCTTCCAAGTGCTGGGATTAAAGGCGTGCAACACCATGCCTGGCTCTTCTTAAAAATTTCTTATTTATTTATTTTTTGGTTTTTTGAGACAGGGTTTCTCTGTGTAGCCTTGGCTGTCCTGGACTCGCTTTGTAGACCAGGCTGGCCTCGAACTCACAGCGATCCGCCTCCCGAGTGCTGGGATTAAAGGCGTGTGCCACCACGCCCGGCTTTTTCTTTTTTAATTTTTTTTCTTTTTTAATTTTTTTTTCTTTTTTAATTTTTAATTTTATGTGAATTAATGTTTTCCCTGCATGTATGTCTGTGTGAGGGTTCCCTGGAACAGTGAACTGCCATGTGGGTGCTGGGAATTGAACCCAGTGCTCCTCACTGCTGAGCCATCTTTCAAGCCCCTTAATCTTTTTATAAACATGTTTATTAGAGTCTTCTTATTGTCATTGCATGGTATACACGGATGAAACAGTAATATAGTCATTGCTCCCAAACTATATAATCTTTGGGTGGAAATATTAAACATATGAACAAGTAGGTACAAGTACGGTTAGGGTAACTGACGTAGAAAATACAAGCCATTATGAGAATTTAAAGGAGTGATAAGATGAGGTCCAGGGATTGTGACATTTGAGGTACACCTTGAATGATACCTTAAGCAAAATTTTGGAAGACAGGAGGGAGGAGGGGGCCTAGATCACACAGTTGTAGCCTAGGCTGACCAGAACACGTGGAAAAGCAATAGAAAATAAAACCAGGAAGTTTGGAAGTATTCCAAGTAGAAGTTTGAATTCAAGGGTGAAGACTTTACACTTGGTTTAGAAGGAAAATGAGAAGATACTAAATTTTGTTTGGTTTTGGATTTTTGAGACAGGGTTTCTCTATGTAGCCTTGGCTGCCCTAGACTCACTTTGTAGACCAGGCTGGCCTCGAACTCACAGAGATCCTCCTGCCTCTGCCTCCCAAGACCAACTTTGTTATTTTTTTTTTATTTAACTTATTTGTATATATGGGTTTTTTGTTGTTGTTTTTTGTTTTTTGTTTTTGCACCCGTGTATGTGTGTGCTTAGTGCTAGAAAACAGAAGAGGGTGTCAGATAAACTGGAATTATTCACAGTTGTGAGCCACCTGATGTGGGTGGTGGGAACTGAACCCAAGTCTTCTGGAAGAACAGCCAGTGCTCCTAACTGCTAAGCCATCTCTCCAGCGCGAGACACTGAAATTTAAATGAGGAAGCAGCGTAGCTATAATTTTTGCCTTGGTAAAAATGATTTTGTATGTGGTATAAAGGATGGGCTTGACTGGAGGAGCTAGAAGAGGAGCCTGTCTGTAGTCTGTGCTAACAGGCCTATGATACAGTGATAGACAACAGGGCGAGGCAAGAATGGATTTAAAATATCCCAGAGGCCAACCCTAGAAACCCAACTTTTCATTTAGGAAATGAAGAAGGTAAAGATGACTGTCAAAGGGCTGAACCTCAGAGACTTGGGAGCACAGTGGTGTCACACATGCACATGACACAAAAAAACAAGGAAATGTGCCCTTTGATTTGGATCTACTGAGTTTAAGATATTTGAAGAAAGCTGGGCATGGTGCTCTGTGCCTTTAATCCCAGTACTCAGAAGGAAGGCAGAAGCAGGCTGATCTCTGTGAGGCTAGCCTGGTCTACAGAGAGAGTCCAGGACAGCCAGGGCTACACAGAGAAACCCTGTCTCAAAAAAACAAAACAAGATATTTGAAGACCATCTAGAGGAAGGTTAATAACAGACTGTTTAAAAAGGTCAGAACTAAAAATAAGGTTTTAAAATTGTTCTCATGATAGTTCCAGAAAGAGAAGAGAAGCGGGTCAAGGCAATTCCTTGGGAAACATTTCGTTCTCAAGGAATTGGAACATGGACGAGTCAGCAAGCAATGAGCTGCAGGTGGCAGCTCCTGCAATAATCCCAGGACTCAGGAAGCTGAGGCAGGAGAATTGCAAAGTCTAGGCGAGCGTGAACTACATATAAGTCTCACATTAGCCTAGCCTGAGATACACCCACATCCTATCTCAAAAACCAAACCAAGGTGCTGGAGAGAAGGCTCAGCAGTTAAAAGCACTTGCTGCTTTTTCATAGGGTCCAGATTTAATTTCCAGCATCCACACAGGTTGGTCCACAATCACCTGTAACTCCACTTCCAGAGGACCCAGCGTGCTCTTTTGATCTCTGCAGACACTTGTATGAATGTGGTGTACATACATGCATACGCACATACATACACACACAGATAAAACAAGGGACCGGGGAGAAGGATCAGTAATTGAGAGCTTGTGCTGCTCTTCCAGAGGCGCCAAGTTCCGTTCCCTACACACACATGCAGCAGTTCACAACTGTCTCTAACTCAAGCCCCAGGGCATCCAACAGCTTCTTTTGGCCACCAAAAGTGTTGCACTCACACACATATACACGATTTAAGATAATATTTTAAAAAGTGAAATAATAAAACAATAACAACAAAACCCCGCCAACAAACCATAGTTTGGGGACATAGGTACAGAACCAAATGTTTCTGAAGCCAACAGGAGTTTTGGAGGGATAGTGGTCAGCTGTTTGAGATGCTCCCAGGGCATCAGCACAAGTGAAGGCTAGAAGACCGTGTTACTTAACAGTTTGGAATATTTGCTGGCTTTTGATGTAATCCTTTTAGCAAACTGGGAAAAGTCGAAGGCAAGTTGTAGAAACTTCAGGGAGAGCATGATGAAATGGAAGTAGCAGGGGTGTAAAAGAAGGTTACAGAAATTTGGCAGAGCTCTAGCTGTAGCTTAGAGACTGAGAGGTCTCCTGTATAGTAGAGGAGGTGTAGCCAAGAGCAAGGTGTGACTATGATTCATTCGGCCTAGGCCAAATTCAGTTTCCTTGAGAAAATAAAATTAAAACAAAAATGGAAACCTATTTCCTGAGTAAGTCCTAAGAAATCCAAAATCAAAGATCTGGGATCATGGACCCCTTGAACTAGGAAGTTCCATCTAAGGTCAAAGGTCTGGCCGAGGCCAGGCAGTGGTGGCGCACACCTTTAATCCCAGCACCCGGGAGGCAGAGGCAGGTAGATCACTGTGAGTTCGAGGCCAGCCTGGTCTATAAAGTGAGTCCAGGACAGCCAAGGCTACACAGAGAAACCCTGTCTCAAAACAAAACAAAACAAAGGTCTGGCTGAGAACATACAGCCAGGTTTAATTCTCTTCCTCAATAGACAGTGTTAGCCAGGGCACTACCTAACGCTGAGCTCCTAGGGCTGTGGTCTTTGTAACAAGGCTTTGTGTATAAATCTATTTGCAATTTATGTTAAGTACTAAGCTGTCTTGTGATAGCTTTTCTTGTGTGTGTGTATGTGTGTGTTGAGACAAGGTTTCTCTGTGTAACGTGATAGCTTGACTTTTTTTCTGAGACTGAGTCTCACATAGCCCAGGCTGGCCTTCAGTTTACTATGTGAGGATGTCCTTGAGCTCCTGATCCTCCTGCCTCCACCTGCTGAAATTACAGGCATTGCCACCATACCTGATAAGCTATTTTTCTTTTAAGAAAGTCAGAGTTTCTCAGAAGACACATGGCAGTGTGATTGTGTGCACAGAGGCAGGGGTAAAGGACACTCACTCTCTACTTCTCTGCTGATCAATGTAAAGGTTCTGAGGTCTTCAGTTTTCTCTACTGAGAACTGACATTTACCCTCATTTCCACCCTCTAATGATACTGCAAGCTAAAGAGAATTTTATCTGGGGCTGTTCTTTCAAAGGGAAACAGAAGCAGGATAAAATCTTGCCAAAGTATCTTACCCTCCTCACCCTCCCAATGACTCTTTCCCTCTAGCTTGTGCTATGTTCTCTGAGCTAGGGGATGTTTCTTCCAAACAAGGCACTCCACAGTAACACTAGAGATTTACCCAGCAGACTGGTGCTGGAGAGGTGGGGACCAGCTGCAAGGTGAATTGTGTTTGTAAAGCCGTGGGAGCTCTGCAGAGGGCGGCTACTAAACAAACAGGGTCATAAAGACTGTGGAGGCTCCAGGAGGGGCCTCTCAGGTCCTGCCAACATTCCACGGAAAACAGAATATAGGGGTCAGGGATTTTATCCATCCGAGAATCTTCCTTGGAGGGAGGGGTTCCCAGCATGAAGTAGAGCCCAACTAGGCCAGCTGGTATATGTTTGTGTGTAACTGACCAAACCTTCTATCCGCTGAGACTCACAAAAAGGCTGAGGGTCACGGAGGGGCTTGGTGAGCCCTTGACTTTGGCCCTGAGGCGGCCTCCTTTCCATGCCTTTGATCTGCCTATTGGCAGCAAAGGAACCTGCTCAGCTTCGCTTGTTCCAGTCTCATCTTTCTCACCTCCTGACCCTCTTCTCTCAGCTCCATCATGGCTTTTACACAATGCCAAGAGCTAACAGAATGGCTTGGGTTGCATCTTTTGAATTAAGATCTTCTTTCCTGTTTTGGCAGAGTTTGTTTTTCTCCTGTCTGAACAGTGGTGTCTGGAGAAATCTGTGAGCTACCAGGCTGTAGAAATCCTAGAAAGGTAAAGCCGCGCATAAGGTCTCTGTGGTAGTGCCCCGCCCCTGCCTCCCCCCTCCCTGCCCCTGCCTTCCCCTCCCCCCGCCCCCCAATGGCTGGCGCTTCTAGATCTTCACACAGCACTAGTTGCCCCTTACCTAGAGGCTGGCTGGGATCGCACCCTCCTTTACTGGCAAATGCAGCTCTCTTAGCATTTGATACCCGGCAGGATGAGATGTCGCATGTCTGCAGCACAAAGTGCCTTCAGTTAGTGTCATTGTGAATGCTCTCCCTCCCCCGCCCCTTACAGGTTTATGGTGAAGCAGGCAGAGAACATCTGTCAGCAAGCCACACTCCAGCTGAGAAATAACAAGGCAGAACTGCAGGGCTGGAGGGCTCTCAAAGAGAGGCTTTTCAACAAGTTTATCCTCCGTTTGGTGTCATGTGTTCAGCTGGCCAGCAAACTGTCTTTCCACTACAAAGTAAGGAGCTGCGTTGCTCGTGGGCACCTGGGTGTCAGAGAGAGAAAGAGAGACAGAGAGAGAGAGAGAGAGAGAGAGAGAGAGAGAGAGAGAGAGAGAGAGAGAGCAGCTACTGAAGGTGGCTGTGAGAAATGCACTGCTAAGCTAGGCAATACTACTCATGTGGAAATTCCAGAGGGCAATTATGCTTCCTAAGCAGAGCTCGGTACACACACAGGCACACAGAGGCACTTATTAAATAGCCTGCAGTTCTGTTCCCAAAGTATAATTGCTGGACGGATGCCATCATTCATACAGGTCACCTTTCCTCCCCTTGGACTTAAGGACAGTTTACATAAGGTACCTGAATTACCAACATGCCTATCAGCGTTAAGGGCGAAATGATTACACCTAAAAAGGATAAAATGTTTCTACATCACTATCCAGTGGCTGTACAGTAAAGTCACTCATTCAGCAAGTATTTATTGAGTTTCTTCTATGGCCCGATGCTGCAGTAGATACCATGCCTACCACAGTAAAAAACACCCTGTGCTCTCAAGGGATCCCTTACCTAGTGGGAAAAGGCAAAGGTGTAAACAGGATGGAAAATAAGTAAAATAAAATAAAAATAGAATAAATAAAGGGCTAAGAATGAACCTCATCAGCCTTGGGAGGGTCAAGGAAGTTTATTTAGAGAAAAATGAATTATTGAATTTGGTAAGTGGGAAGCTGGGCTGTGGTGGCACACGCCTTTAATCCCAGCACTCGGGAGGCAGAGGCAGGCAGATCGCTGTGAGTTCGAGGCCAGCCTGGTCTACAAAGTGAGTCCAGGACAGCCAAGGCTACACCGAGAAATCCTGTCTTAAAAAACAACAAAACAAAACAAAACAAAAAAACGAAATTGGTAAGTGGAGGATGGTGGCTACAAAGAAAATGGGGTGGGGGCGGCAGGGCGAAAGGAGCAGCCAGAAGGGAAGGGAAATCCAGGATGTGCAATGACTGGGGGAAAGGAGACCGCGGGCTAGCTGTGGCCCTGCTTGCATAAGTTAGTGGGGTCACCAAGAGAGAAGACCCTGAGCTTGAAGCGCCTTGGGAAAGGCTGCTAGGGCAGAGGACCTGCATCCAGCCACCTCTCTGCCTTTGCTTTGTTTTTTGCTCAGATTGTCAGCAACATCACAGTCCTGAGTTTCCTCCAGGCGCTTGGCTATGTGTACACCAAAGAGGAACTGCTGGAGTCCGAGCTTGACGTCCTGAAGTCGCTGAACTTCCAGATAAATCTGCCCACTCCTCTGCTGTACGTGGAGATGCTCCTTGAAGTTCTAGGTACGTTATGAAACGGTGTCAGGAGATAAGGGTTGGAGATGTCCATAGCAGGCAAAAAGCAAATGTGCCCAGGGATTTGGGAACGGGACACAGCCTATCAGTGAAGAGCAGTAGGCAGCCTGTGTGTTTCTGGATAACTGAAGTTGCTCCCTCCAGCACTGGTCAGCAAAGGTAGCACAGAGGTCTCAGCACCTGCTTTCTATTTGGATTCACTGGGTACTCCTTCTTCTGTGTAACAGCCCTGACAGTCTGGGAACTCCATTTGTTGGCCAGGCTGGCCTCCCAAGAGCTGGGATTAAAAGCATGCACCATCACACTGCAATCAGTAGGCATTTTCTTATTGCAGGATTCAAGAGCTGGGTTTATGGAGAAGCATAAGTCAGAACAACTGTACTGTAATTGTACATATATATTACAGATGGAGAACTGTCCTTTAAAATTAACCTTCTGCCTGAGTGGTGGTGGCACACGCCTTTAATCCCAGCACTCGGGAGGCAAAGGCAGGTGGATCGCTGTGAGTTCGAGGCCAGCCTGGTCTACAATGTGAGTCCAGGACAACCAAGGCTACACAGAGAAACTCTGTCTCGAAAAACCAAATAAATAAAAATAAAATTAACCTTCTGGCCACATACTTTTAATCCCAACAGTCGGGAGGCAGAAGCAGGTGGATCTCTAAATTTGAGGCTAGCCTGATCTACACAAAGTTCCAGGCCAACAAGGGCTCTACACAGTGAAGGAAGGAAAGAAATGAAAGAAAACTGCGAACAGCTCTTCCATTGTAGAGTCTAACAACCAGGAAGCACATTAGCAACTAAACAGCTGTATGTCATGAGATCATGATCAGAGAACAGGACTTCACGCTCCCTCCCATGCTCACACTCTGTGTAGGCTACAATGGCTGTTTGGTCCCAGCCGCACAACTACATGCCACTTGCCTGACCCTCCTCGACCTGGTCTACCTTCTGCATGAACCCATCTATGAGAGCCTGTTGAGGGCTTCAATTGAGAATTCTACACCCAGTCAGCTGCAAGGGTAAGAACCGTTCCTAGGGTAAGTGCCTTCTGGGGATGCATGGCTGGGGACAGACCATATGAACAGGAGGAGTTTGCGGTTTGGCGCGTGGGTGGCAGAGGGCTTGCCTAGTAAATCCCATTCCCAGCACTGGAAGCCAGCACATGTTAGTTGGTTCTTATTAACTTCCATTATGTGGTTCAGATGCTGATGACTAAACATTTCACTATTAAATGTAAATTACTCCCAATAACTAACCTTCTTTCTTTTCTAGTTCTTTCTTTGCAGCTACTTACAATTGGAGAGCGCTGGGTTGCTTTTATAGTCACTTGAGGGAGGAAAAGCCTGTCACCTGGCTGTAAACTTGACAAAAGTACTTGATTACTGTAAAGTCAGGCTGGCCAAAGCCTCAGTTACATTTGTTAGGAAGGCAGATGGAACAACAAGAGATTTGTCAGCCACTCACGAAACAAGCTGCATGCTTTAATCCCAGTCGAGCTATTGATTATCTGACCGCTTTTTTTCTGTGTCTAAAAGTCCAAGATGATCACTATCAGCAGCTCAGAGTTGAAGTTCTATTAGCTCAGAATTTAGGATCACATTTCATACTAGCTCCAAATTGAATATGGTTTTAATTATTCAGGGAAAAGTTTCTCTCTGTGAAGGAAGACCTCATGCTGTTGGCAGTTGGAACCATCGCAGCAAGTGCTTTCATTCAAAACCATGAATGTTGGAGCCAGGTACGCTGAGCAGGACCAGCATGGTCAGAATTGGTTTAATAGAAAGCGTTCCCCCACCAGTTAAAGGACACAGAAGACAGTCTGTGGAAGAGAAGCGCCAGGACCCAGGGACTAGGTGGTCAATCAAGAAGGGAGGGTTGGAAAACTAAAGTAGGATGTAAATGTTTCCATTTTCTTTTATGAAGTTGATAATAGAAGCCCAGGTCCCATTTGTTCTTTTCCCTTTATAGTTACGAAAGAGGCCATGTTACACTATCAGGGAAATGACACTTGGCCGTCAGCAACAGGAATCTGGATTTAATTTTCCTACTATGTTCAGAAAAAGGAAGCTTATGAAGCTTGAGAGAATATCTCAAGCAAGTATTTATGTTTGAGCATGTGTGTGTGCCCTAAAATATGTTGAGATTACTTAGTAATAAAGAAATCTATCTTTCAAAGGTTGTAGAGCATCTGCAGAACATCACAGGCATTGCCTCGGAAAGCATTGCTGAGGTCTCTTACGCAATCCTGACTCACAGCGTGGGAGCAAACACTCCTGGGCAACAGCAGCCTGTTCCCTGCAAGGCAGCCAGAGCTCTGAGGACTGCTGCTTCCTCTAACACATGAGGCTGGCCAAAGCCCAGGCACACAGCCTTCTGTCACTGTATTCTTTTTTCTGTTTACTTTCATACTCAGGGTACAAAAACCCCAAGTTTCCTTTGAACAGTATTTTGTATTCCAATTTCAGGCACTTTTTCCCCCCCTACATCAGAGATAGTTATGGGGGTGGGGATGAGGAGACCATGGCCCTCATGTCATGGTAAGCTGAAAACGTCAAAGGGTTGGACAGCGTTAGATTATGAAATTGGCTCATTTTTGTTTAACAAGACATTTAATTTTTCCTAATTTAATCTGACTAATAGGAAATATCAGATAGAGAGATAAGTATTTCTGAGGGTTTTAAAACAGACTTTTGGATAACCTTGACTGAGTATCTCCGAAGCAGCCTTTCTTCCCTTCCTCCCCTACAGCTGTGTTTGTTTGTTGGTTTGTTTGTTTGTTTATAGACAGGCTGTATTCAGCCCTGGCTGTCCTGGACTCACTATACACTAGGCTAGGCTGGAATTCACGGGTCCACTTGTTGCCTTCTGAGTGCTGGGGCTAAGCACCACCACACCCGGCTATTTTATTTTAAACTAAGACATGTTTCAAAGAATTTCTACACAAGTGACTGTAGAATTCTTCCAGAATACAAAACACTCACTTTAAGGAAAAACATATATAGGCGCACATCTTGGTAATTAACAGACAGTAGCAAATCCTTTATTACAAATAATTAAATCTCTCCACAGTCTCAGACAGTATCAAATCCCATTTTGTAGTTCCAACAGATAGCAGAGCAGGCACTCAGCACTGGAACTGGGTGAGGAATGAGGACAGGGTTACACTCCCGCCTGACCTGGTGTCCTTTCCCATTACCCAACTGTGGGCCACAAACATCATCTCAAAACTTTTCTGCTTCATACTTTAAGTGCAGGAAGTTGAGAGAGATAAAATCCAGTGAAAACACATCAATGTCAATTCAACTTAAAAAAATTTAAATTAGTTGTTTTGAAGGGAAAGAGGGATAGGAAGGCGTGGGGTTGAGACGAAACCATGGCAGGGCTGTTCGCTATACACGGCGCGTTGTACTCTGGAAACTATCTGTCATGATATTTTAAAATAAAGTGGCTTTTGGTATTGTAAACATGTGGTTTAATATTACCCCAATTTAATTTAAAGCATCTTTCCAAAGCAAACAAGATGTAAAACCTCAAAGGCAAGCGTCCCCTGAGGGCGGGTCACTTGTTGTAAAACTGTGAGGACACCCAGGCAAGGCCCCACTTGAGGTTCGTCAGCATGAACTTGAGTGCCTTCGTCCACTGCTCCTCAGAGTTAAACTGGGTTTTGATGGAATAAGAGCCGCCGCTGCCTCCAGTGTCTTCAATCTTGCCTTTCTCCACGTCCATCCTGCAGACACAGCAGAGCCCATCAGTAACAGAGCCACAAAGTCAGTTCAGGCAAATGGGCAGGGACTCGCTCATGAGACCATTCACGTCATTTTATCTAATAAAGAATGCCTGGCAAAGAAGTACCACTAGTGTATTTTGGATTTGCTTGAAAGCCTAAAATCAAAGGCTGTCACAAGAGCCTCATTGTCATTGTAGAGTCAAGGACAGGACACACGCCCCAACAGAAGAGAAGTCTGGAGCAGGAGGGGAGTGAAGGTCACAGTGCTCTTCACTGTCTGCCCAGGCATCCCTGGCCTCGAGGAGCAGAAAGGGAGGCAGAAGGAAATAAAAACTTTGTAGTAGGGTGCAAGAAAATTCAACTTTGCCCCTCTCCTCACTACAGAGCACAGACTGACCTTTGAACGCATTCTTCCTGCCACAGCCGCCTAAGTGCTGGGATTACAGGTGTGCCCCATCTCCCAGGCTTCTGAGCTGGCCTCTATGCCGGGCCAGCCTTTCCAAAATGAGACTGCAAACTTGAGCTCTGTGCCAAGAAAACCTCTACCACCACCTAAGACTATGCTCTTTTACTCAGGGACCAGGTGGTCGTCACACACTGTTCTGCTTGCAACTCCAAATCAGCCCTTGCCCATCAATGTCATGTGATTGTGTACTGTTTTGGGTTTTGTTTTTGTCTGTCTGTCTGTCTGTCTTTTTCTTTTCTGAGACAGGGTTTCTCTGTGTAGCCTTGGCTGTCCTGGACTGGCTTTGTAGACCAGGCTGGCCTCAAACTCACAGCGATCTGCCTGCCTCTGCCTCCCGAATGCTGGGATTAAAGGTGTGCACCATCATGCCCGGCTTTGTGTGTGTGTGTGTGTGTGTGTGTGTGTGTGTGTGTGTGTGTGTGTGTGTGTGTGTGTGTGTGTGTGTGTTTGCCACCTTTACAGTCTATGTTTAATTCATTTAGTCTCTGCTACAGACTCACACAGGGGATACAGTGTGAACACTCACCTGTATGGAAGACAAAATCTCGTCTCGCCTTTTTCCACCTCTTCTTTGAACTGCTGCACACAGTCCAGAAAAGCTACCATTGCATGGTCAAACTTGTTGTCCCAGAAAAACCGCAGCCCCCCAGAACAGTATAACGGCAGCTCCTGCCCAGGAAAAGAAAACTGGCTACAGGCTTGTTCCCAGTCCTGCCCTGCCCTCCAACCACCCAAGCTGTCTGCGCCCACCAGAACAGGTATTGTAGCTGACCAATGTCTTCTATAGCCCTTAACAACTTCCAACAGCCACTGGCAAACACCAACCTTGGCAGCTTCCCTACCAATGGAAATTTACTGAGCTTCAGTATATTCCCCACCCTCAAGTACATGCTCTCCTCGAATCTGCCCAGACCCCTTTCCAATAGGCTGGAAGAAAAAAAAAAGGCAGTTCCTCCAAAGAACTAAGTCTGAACGAGAGTTGGCTCCTTATGAGATAGTTTGAGAAACTGAAAAAATGTCAGCTGATATAAAAACTAAGCCTTTTTTATTTTTATTTTTTAAAGAAACACAAGGCCTTGTATACTTTAGGCAAGTGCTCTATCTCCAAGCCAATAAAAATGGGACCTCCCAGAGTACCTTAGATTTGTCTGTCAGAGACTCCAGATATGAATGATTTCCATAAGGAACAAGTCGGTACCTAAAGTGGGGTACAGAGAGATGTATAGTGATTATTGCAAACCTGCAACCCAGTCATCTGTTTTTTGATTTTTGAGACAGGGTCTTCCTGTTGTAGCCCTGGAACTCCCTCTGCAGACAGGCTGGCTGGCCTCAAACTCTGAGATCCGCCTGCCTCTGTCTCCTGAGTGCTGGGATTATAGGCGTGTGCCACCACACCCGGCTGCACCCAGTAATTTTCAATCTGCGTCTTACCCAAGACTTTATTATTTATTATTCTCACCCAATTCCAACTCCCTGTGGAGTCCATGTTTAAAGTCTTAGAGATTCCATCTATTATATAATAGGGATGGGAGCAGGGCATTCAACAAATTAGTTTTGTTTTGTTAACTGACAGGGTCTCCCTGTGTAGGCCGAGTTGACTTTGACCTTTTGGATCCTCCTCCCTTAGCTTTCCCAGTACTGGGATTACAGGTGTTTGACTTCACGCATTTTGGTTTAGAAGGTGCATCTAACTGTGGCCTGGGTTGCCCTTGTCCCAGGATAGCTATGAATGAGGGTCAACACGTTTGTAGACCCCGATATCATGTTCCAATATCTAAAGATCGGATGCCCCAGTCGATTTTTAAAAACAAAGTCTGAAACTTTCTTAGGGAAAAATTAGGTTCTGGAGACTGTTGGGGACCACCGCTGGGGTCATAGTTTGATGAGTGCTCTGTGATGTCACAGGCATGAGCCAGATGCACCCACCGGAAGTTTGGTCTGCCGGCTGCAAGGGCTCTTGCTACGGTGGAGCAGTGCCAGGTGGCACAGACAGATTCTGTCAGACACACCTCTCCCAGGGTGCTATGGCAGAGCTGCATTTTCTCACCTCTGAAATTTCAGACCCATCTTATTGGCCAGGGCGTGGAGCAGCAACACTGTCTGGCCCCAAGCAGCATTGATTTCATTCCATTCCACAGGAACACTGGGCAAACGACCTAGTCTGAAATTATTGATTGTGCCAAATTGTCCACTGTGCCTACACAGAGAGAGAGGCAGAAAGGGGGTCAGGGGAGAAAAGGAGGTTATAAAATTTGAGATTTCCCACTTTCACCCAAAACCTAGCATGAATACTCTCCTGTTCTTCAGGTCCATATACCTAAGCTCCCCTTGGCACTTTTAACGGGATGCCCCAATCCTAAGGCATCGCCCTTTCTAGCTGTTTCGATGCCAGCGTGGGACCCTGAGAGTCACTGAATATGCTCGCATTCCTCCTGACAACAAACAAACAAAACCAAACATCAAAGCTAAGCAAAGCCACCAAGCGGCACTGGGTCTGCCTCCTGCCCCTCTCTCGTTTAGATGTATGGGCATGCCACTGTACCACGTGCATGCCTAGTGCCCAGAGGCCAGGTGAGGGACTCGGACCCTTTGGGATTGGAGGAACTGCAGTTGTGAGCTCAGTGTGGGTACTGGGGATCAAATTTGGGTCTCTTGGAGAGCAGCCAGTGACCCTAACAGCTGAGCCTTCCTCCAGCCCCTGGCGCTGCGTTATCAACGCCAGGCTCATTCATGCATTCACCTACTATTGACTTAGTAATGCTGAGTGTCTGCTGTGCGGAAGGCACTGTGGTAAGCACCACGAGGGTCAAGCCGACAATGGCAGCCTACCAGTTACTGTTGGTCTGGAAGGAATGCGTAAGTAACAGGCAGGAGTGATACAGTGTGGTACCGACAGGCCCAGGGTGCCAGGAGAGCACATGAGGGGACCTTCCCGGTTTAGGGACGAAGCATGGAAAATTCCCCCGGAGGAAGGTGATGTGGCTGAGAGGTGAAGTGGACGTCTACAGAGGAGGAGTGGTTCCTGGCAAAGAACACCGTGTGCACAGAAACAGGAGCAAGGGAGTGGTGAACTGAAAGAACTGAAAGGATCTTATTGTGACTGAAACTGAGTGTAAAGGGGCGAGAGGCCGGATATGAAACTAGAGAGTTACCATTATTAAGGCATTTGGAACTGATCCATCCCCACGGCAGAGGGAATGACTGAAGCATTTCAGATAGGGGAGTGACATGCGTACATCTGCATCTGTGAGCGACAGCTTTACTTACTGGGTAAGAAATGATCTGGGAAGGAGGTTATGTTGTTGGGCATCTAAACTGGAAAAGAATAGCAGTCTTGAGATGGAGGGAAATAGGTTGCTTTCTATCTTATTTTATTTATTTGTTTGTTTATTTTGAGACAGGGCTTCTAAGTGTAATGGCCTTGGCTGTCCTGGAATTCACTGTGTAGACTAGGTTGGCCTCGAACTCTCAGAGATCTGCCTGCCTCTGCTTTCCAGAGTGCTGGGATTAAAGGAATGTGTCACCACACGGTGGAAGTGGACAGATTTAAGACAAGAAAGAAAGTGCTAAAGAGATGGCTGAGCAGTGGTTAAAAGCACTTGTTCTTACAGAGTTCTTGTCCAATTCCCGGCACCCAAATGGTGGTTCACAACCATCCTTAACCCAGTTCCAGGGCATCCAACAGTGCCTTGTGCACATCCATACATGCAAGCAAAATATTCATATACATAAAAGTAAATACATCTAAAAGAGAGAAGGCTAGGAGGCAGACCCAGTGCCGCTTGGTGGCTTTGCTTAGCTTTGATGTTTGGTTTTGTTTGTTTGTTTGTTGTCGGGAGGAACGCGAGCATATTCAGTGACTCTCAGGGTCCCACGCTGGCATCGAAGCAGCTAGAAAGGGCGATGCCTTGGGATTGGGGCGTCCCGTTAAAGTGCCAAGGGGAGCTTAGGTATATGGACCTGAAGAACAGGAGAGGTATTCATGCTAGGTTTTGGGTGAAAGTGGGAAATCTCAAGTTTTATAACCTCCTTTTCTCTGTAGGCACAGTGAACAATTTGGGACAGCTAATAAGACACTTAAAAAAAAAAAGCATCTGGCAACAGGATTTGGTGGGCATGGGGGGAAGACAGCACTACAAAAATCCTACTTGTGCATGCGTGCACGCTCGAGCACATACATGCACGCATACATGCACGCACACACTCAAGAACGCACGCCCGCACAGCCCACATTCTAGCTATCCTATTGCAAGGAATGACAGAAACCTGGCTTAGATGAAGATGACCCCCAGTGCCTCTTCTATGGGGAGGTGGTGGCCCTGGTGTGTTGCTAACAGCTAAGGGTTCCCGGATGTGGCCGTCCCCACCCCTAGCAGCTGTCATTACCAGATATGGAAGGTGGCATTGAAGACGTTGGTCTTCTTCAGCTTGTCCAGCTGCATCTGGGCATACCGCATCTGGTTCTCTACGCTCTTCAGCTCATCGTCCAGCTCCAGCTGCTGCCTTTTAAATTCACTGTATTCCCGCTGGTACCTGTGTGCAGCCAAAGGGACCGGGAAAGGCTGACTCTGAAAGCTGCAGTTTCTCTCTCATTATTCTTCTGAAGGATTTACTCTAGTGATAGAGACACATCTAGTTACAGAGCTCTGTACACTTGGCATTGGTTCCTCTCAGAGGAATGTGTTGACTACAAAGTATATATAAAAAAAAAAGGCTCAAATTCCAGATGCCCATATTTTAAGATATAGGAAAAAAAAAAAAAAAAAAAAAAGACTCAGGCTGGGTGTGGTAGCGCACGCCTTTAATCCCAGCACTAGGGAAGTCTGCAGAGGCAGGTGGATTGCTGTGAGTTCGAGGCCAGCCTGGTCTACAAATTGAGTCCAGGACAGCCAAGGCTACACAGAGAAACCCTGTCTCAAAAAAACAAAGGGGGAAAAGTGAGTCAGCCAGCCTGGTCTACAGAGTCAGCTCTAGGACAGCCAGGGCTACACAGTAAAACCCTGAGTTACACAGAAAAACCAAGAGTGGGGCTCTCACTGCATTTATTTACTTGTGTGTGGGTGGGGCTGAGTCTCTCTTTCCACCTTAGGGGTCTCAGGGACCGACCTCAGGTCATCAGCTTCACAGAAAGCACTTCAGCCCATGAACCACTCAACTGACCCAAGCAAAAGCGGCGTTTCCAGAGCCCTGCTGCCACCATGTGACCCAACCAACGTCCTTTGTTCACTCCTCATGTTAAGCCTTCATCTACGGCCCTCCCGATACTCTCCTGGACACAGGCCCAGACGTAACATGCAGTATTTGGAGCAGACACGGCACTGACAGCTGACGGAATCAGCCAACAGCCAGCTGGAAAGCGTTCCCTCTCCTGGTGCAGGAGAGCAGGGCACTCACTGAGCCTCCTCCTGATCCAGTCTCTCCGCCTCAGCCTGGATCTTCTCCAGGTTCTCCGCCACTACCTTGCGGTTTTTTTCCACATCCTCCAGCTCCTGGATCAGCCGCTCCTCCTCTAAGGCCAGCTCTTTGAGCTCCCTCTGCAGCTGCTCACTGTCATCTTCAGACATTTGCTCGAGCATCTCCAAACAGCGTCTGCCAAGGACACGAACGTGGTCCGCTGACTGGAGGGCACCTGCTGCTCCACAGGCCCACGGGGAGCAGTAAGGGCCGAGCAGTCTCCCAGGCCCAAACCCTGGCCCCGGCGGTCCTCACTTGTAGTTCTGACATTCGTTTTCCGTGACATTGAGCTGAGTGTCCAGCTGGTCTAAGAGGGTGTCTGTGCATTCCTCACACAGTGGGTGGTCCACGTCTGTCTGGCCCGACATGATGTCAAAGAGGTCTCCGGTGACCTGGAAGAAGCACGGGACAGTCAGGGTAGGGCCTCTCTCAGGCCACCTGTCCAGCCACCCCCTGTAACAGTCACACATAATTCCTGACGGTGAAATGGGGCCAACTTGCCTTGAGTCTCCGGCTGAGATTCTCCATGGTGCCACCGTCAGACGCCTCCCCGATCAGAGTGAAGCTATTAGCACTTTCTGTAGACATCATCCTGCAGATAGCCCCCCGCCCATGGGCCACATGAGGGAGCAGAGAGGCCTCCTCCACCTACTGTTCTGCCAGTGGCCGAGAACTCTCAAGCACTGGCTGAGGGGGCCTCAAGGTGCATACTCACTCCTAGCCCAAATGGACCTCCCATGGGGACCTCTCTCCCAAGGGAAGGCCATGCTGGTCTTCCACAGGGCACTACTGAGCCCCAGGTTAGCCTGGACACACTAAAGGGGGGAGGGCATCAAAAACTGACAATGTATGCCTACAGCAAAAGGAAGGGGACCAGGAAGACCAATTTTTAATATTATGCTCCTTGACAGCAGCTTCTACCTGCCCTATCAGTGAGAACTAAGAGCCTAAACATCTAACAAGTTCTACTAAAAACTTCTAAAGAACCCATCTCAAAAAAAACAAAAAACAAAAAAAAAAAAACTCCATTGCCCCCTCAGCATCCCTCATGTCACCATTACCAGTACTAACCCCTGTGACTGGCTACAGGGGGAAAAAAAAAATCAATGCTGAAGGTGACAGGCCAGGTATAAGGGAACACATCTTTCCTAAAAAGAGCCAAAAGGCTAGATGACAATTCATCTACACCACCTGGCCCCAAGTTCTAACTTGTAGGTTTAACTAAGTTCCCTTGGCCTTTGGCAAGAAACAGAGGACTGAGGAATAGTAAGCACCTGGCTGGGGGGATGAACCTTCGAGAGACACCATCCTGGCGAGTTTCAAGAAATGGCTCCTGAGAAAGAAATAAGAGAGCATTAGAATCCTGGCAACCTCGAGTGGAGTCTGTTTCCCCAAAAGCCTGAAGATGATTTACCTTCAGCCTAGATCGATAACCACAAAACCTGATAAACCAGAGCAGCTGAAGAAGTGGGTGGTACCTGGGCTGGGGCACGGCTAAGTAGATAATGTTCTTTCTATTCAAGGAAGAGGACCAGAGTTCAGATCCCCACAGTTAAGCAAACAAAAGGATCATGGTAGAGCACGCCTTTGATCCCAGCACTCTGGGAGGCAGAGACAGGCAGAAGTCTGTGAGTTTAACGACAGCCTGGTCTACAGAGCACAGGAGCCTGGGTTATAAAGAGAGACTCTGTCTCAAAAACAAACCCAAAAAGAACTCAACAACAAACCAAGGGTGAGCAGGGTGTGCACCTGTATGACAAAACTGGGCGGACTTTCCTCCCTGCCCAGCTTATGCAGCCACCTTTAATCTGCAAGCTGCAGGATCAGGTCCAGGTTAGACTGTCTCAAAAAAAAAGGTGGAGCCGGGTGTGGTGGTGCATGCCTTTAATCCCAGCACTCGGCAGGTCTGCAAAGACAGGGGGATTGCTGTGAGTTTGAGGCCAGGTTGGTCTACAAATAGAGTCCAGGATAGTCAAGGCTACACAGAGAAACCCTGTCTCAAAAACAAAACAAAACAAAACAAAAACAAAAACCCAAAACCATACCAAACTCCCCCCAAAAAACAAAATAACAACAACAACAAAAAACAAAAAAAGGAAAGAAAAAAAAGTGGAGACCTAGACATAGTCATTGTACATATAAACTAAGAAAGGACCTACAGCCCAGACAACTCCCTAGTACCATTTGATGACTGCTTTAAGGATATACTTTATCTGTGGCTCAATTTGCATTTTCTCAACACTTCCCAGTTAGGGACACAAATACCCTGAGTCATGGTCTGAGGCAAGAGGCAGAGCAGCGCAGGCTGCAGTGAAGCTTGGCATAGCACAAGTAGATCACTTACAACTTTTTTTCTTTCTTCTATGTATTTTTAGAAAGAAAAAAAAATTAAAATGTTTCTTGAATGCACTTTAAGAAATCAGTAAGTGGGGGCTGGAGAGATGGCTCAGCGGCTAAGAGCACTGTCTGCACTTCTAGAGGTCCTGAGTTCAATTCCCAGTGGCTCACAACCATCTATAGTGAGATCTAGTGCCCTCTTCTGGTGTGCAGGTGTACATGCAAGATACTGCATACATAATAAAATAAATCGTTTTTAAAAAGAAAAAAGAAAAGAAAAGAAAGCAGTAAGCAGGCTTAATCCCAGCACTCAGGAGGCAAAGGCAGGCAGATTTCTGTGAGTTCAAGGCCAGCCTGGTCTACAAAGTGAATCCAGGACAGCCAGGCCAACACGGAGAAAGCCTGTATTGAAAAACAGAGAGAGAGAGAGAGAGAGGAGAGAGAGAGAGAGGAGAGAGGAGAGAGAGAGGAGAGCGGAGAGGAGGAGGAGGAGAGAGGAGAGAGGAGAGAGAGGGGAGAGAGAGAGGAGAGGAAGGAGAGAGAGAGAGAGGAGAGAGAGAGAGAGAGAGAGAGAGAGAGAGAGAGAGAGAGAAGAAAAGCAAGCAAGCAGCGGGCCTGAAAGTAACAGAACTACATGCCTTTGTCGACAGTTTTATTACATTTTTTTTCTATGTTAACATCAGTGGATTAGCTGCCTGACTCTTTCGCTCCTTTGCAGGTTTCTCTGGCCTTGATCCTAGATTGCCTGCAGAGCATGTGGCCAGAATGAACAGCCCCCAACCTACTTATGGTTGGATTTTCCCAATGACAGACAGCTGGGTGGATAATACTCCCTTATTCTGGCAAGATAAATCCCAGGGGTGAGGCCAGCGCCCTCTAACAGGATGCTGCTCCTCAGAGGTGCCCACTGGTACTTCCTAGACTTCCTTTCCTTCCCATCCGCCTTCTCCGCTCTGTACTGGATCCTCTCCCAAATCAATAACTTCTACTTAATTGACCTGCTCCCCGAAAAAGGAGAACAACTTACAACATCTACCTCTGGTAATGAAAACCTTCCCTATCGTTACTGTCGCCATCGCTGTGCAGTAGTGGAGACTGGACTCAGGGCACCCCAAGCCCCATCGCTGACAGCTCTAAAACTTAAAAATGACATATTCTAACATGGCTAATCTTTCATGTCTGTGGTAAGTATACAACCCATTGTCCAAACAAGATAATGTTTGTGAATGGAGACACTAACCATAGAGGCCAGAAGATATGACCAAGAATGGCTGAGGCAACCCCAATAATGGGCAGCTCATCTCGGGCCTTAGGCACTTACCTTTTAACTACATTCCTTTATTTCTGTGTGGGGACATGCACATGCCACAGTGCAAAGGACAACTTGTAGGAGTCTTTCCATTGTGTGGGGTTCAGGGTTTGAACTCAGATCATTAGGCTCTGAGCCCAAGCTGGCTGGAATCTTACAACAATCTCTCTGCTTCAGTCTTCCAAGTACCTAGAATTCCAGTCATGAGCCACTAGGCTGGCCTATAATCACATTTTAAACCAATTTCTAGGATCCTGATGTGCTGGGTGTGTGTGTGTGTGTGTGTGTGTGTGTGCGCGCGCGCGTGCGCGCGTGCATGAGTGCACCTAGAAACTCACATCAGGTCAGGATAGGTAGCAAGCACCTTACTCGCTGAGCCATCTGGATGGCCTTATATAACTCCCTGCTTTAATGGACGCCTTCTTCAGGCACCCTCTGCTTTGGGGTTCATTTTGGTACCTCCAACGATCCACAGCGGACCCCATGAGCAACTTTCTTTTTCCTTTCTTTTTCTGCAGTGCTGGGGATTAAATCTAGGAACTTGTACCTGCTGGGCAAACACCATCCCTGAGCTACAAGCCCAGTCCTCAACTTGGTTATATGTTTGTTGTCTGTTTTTAGAAGTGGGGTCACGTGCATAAAGGTTGACATCAAACCTGCTATATATATAAAGATGGTCTTGAACTTCTGATCCTCCTGCCTTCATGCCCAGTTTAATATAGCACTAGGGATCCAAACACCAGAGCTTTGTGCACGTTAGGCAAGCACTTTACTGAGCTACATCCCTAGGCCTGTTTTTGTCTTCTTTTTCATTTGTGTATCTCAGGCGGGTCTGGAACTCACCATGTAACCCAGGCTGGCCTCAAATCTGTGTTCCATAGGCCCTAAGCTTCCCAAGTGCTCAAATTACTGGTGGGCACCTCCGTGTCTGGCTAGAATATCTCTTATAAACCACGCTTTAGTTATTAACTCCCAAAGTCTGGAGGCACTGAACACTGCAGAAATCCAGTCTGTAGTCTGGTGTTCTGATGTCAAGCCTGCCATTTAGGACATTGT
This sequence comes from Acomys russatus, assembly GCF_903995435.1. Taxonomy (NCBI): domain Eukaryota; kingdom Metazoa; phylum Chordata; class Mammalia; order Rodentia; family Muridae; genus Acomys; species Acomys russatus. The sequence continues at coordinate 27,679,999 of NC_067152.1, forward strand.
GAGGAGGATGGGGAGAGGGCACTTCTTTTACCTCTCCTGGGTTAGCCTCTTCCTCCTGGGTCTCTCCTGGTTTCGCCTGGGCTGTAGTAAGTAATGGAGCTAAGGGCAAGGAAAATCCTGAGTCAGAAACAGTCTCATCAAACCAGGAGGCTTTGCAAAGCATGGGGAAGAATCTCAAATAGCATCATTATCAGGCCCAAGGCTACCACATTTTCTCTCTCTCTCTCTCTTTCTAGACAGGGTCTCACTGTGTAGCCCTGGCTAGCTTGGAACTTAGTATGTAGATAGACTAGAGTGGCTTTGAACACACAGAGAGAACTTGTCTCTGTCTCCTGAATGCTGGGATTAACGATTTGTGCCACCACTCCTGGCCTTTTTTATTCTTAATAACTTGTTTGTTTGCTTGCTTGTTTATTTGTTTAACTTTTATTTTATGTTCATTGGTGTTTTGCCTGCATATATGTCTGTGTGAGGGTGTATGAAACCCAGGCACTGGAATTAGAGAAAATTGTGGATCTCCATGTGGGTGCTAGAAATTGAACCCAGGTCTTCCAGCAGAGCAGAGCAGCCAGTGCTCTTAACCACTGAGCCATCTCTCTCCAGCCTCTTTCTTTTCTTTCTTTCTTTCTTTTTTTTTTTTTGAGACAGGGTTTCTCTGTGTACTAGCCTGGCTGTCCTGGAACTCACAGAGATCTGCTTGCCTCTGCTTCCCGAGTGCTGGGATTCAAGGCATGTGCCACCATGCCTGGCTCCTTTTCTTTTTCTTCTTCTTCTTCTTCTTTTTAAAATTTATTTATTGTATATGAGTGCTCTATTTGCAATGCACACCTGCACACCAGAAGAAGGCACCAGACCTCATTATAGATGGTTATGAGCCACAATGTGGCTGCTGGGAATTGAACTCAGAACCTTTGGAAGAGCAGCCAGTGCTCATAACCACTGAGCCATCTCTCCAGCCCCCTTTTCTTATTCTTTACACAGAGAAAAATCTGTTTTCTTCCCCCTCTTCCTAAAAGCACAACAGGTGTCATGATTTTAAGAATCACGCAGAAAGAATTAGCCTTCATGGCCTAGACATTTACTTCAGGTATTGCAAAGTAGAGAGCAATGGCCGGGTCTACAGACCAAGCATCACTAAGCGCATGTTGGTAGTTGCTGAAACTAAGTGACAGGCAAGTAGGGATTCATTATATATTAAAAACCTTTTAGAGGCACTGGGAACTCAATTCAGGTCCTCTTAACCAGTAATCATCTCTCCAGCCCTATATTTTAAGTTTTCCCATCACAAAACTTAGTACCCTCTTCCGCTATACTAACTGGGAAGGAATAAAAGAATTTTCTGGGGGGTGGGGAAGAATTTTCTGGGAAGCTACAACCTGTCTGTTTCTATGTGTCAAGAACGTGGAGTGGTGGGCTGGAGAGACGGCTCAGAGGTTAAGAGCACTGACTGCTCTTCCCCAGGTCCTGAGTTCAATTCCCAGCAACCACATGGTGGCTCACAACCATCTATAATGAGATCTGGTGCCCTCTTCTGGCCTGCAGGTGTTCATGCAGGAAGAGCATGTATACAAAATAATAAATAAATCTTGGAAAAAAAAAAAAGAATGCATAATCCCAGCACTTAGGAGGCAGAGGCAGGCGAATCTTCACAAGTTCGAGGCCAGCCTGGTCTAGAAAGTGAGTCCAGGACAGCAAGGGCTACACAGAGAAACCATGTTTTGAAACAGCCCCCCCCCGACCCCCCAAAAAAAGAGAGTGTAGAGTTGGGGATGTGGCTGAATGACAGAACATCTGTCTTAGCATGAGCAAGGTCCTTGTCTCAAACCCTGGCATTGGGAGAGGGCAACGGAGAGCCTGGTACAGGGCCGTGTGGCTACAGTCCTAGTTCTTTGGAGGCTGAGGAAATTCCATCCTGTGTTTAGAGCCAGCCTGGGTTATACAGTAAAACTCTGCCTCAAAAACAAAACAGTAACAACAAAACACACCTAATATGTACACAATGAAAGTCTACTCAGTTTTTTTGTTTTGTTTTGTTTTCCAAGACAGGGTTTCTTCCTCTGTGTAGCCTTGGCTATCCTGGACTCACTTTGTAAACCAGGCTGGTCTCGACTCACATTGGATCCACCTGCCTCTGCCTCCCGAGTGCTGGGATTAAAGGTATACGCCACCACCCAGCTTTTTTTTTTTTTTTCCTTTTGGTTTTGTTTTTTGAGACAGAGTTTCTCTGTTTTAGCCCTGGCTGGCCTAGACCAGGCTGGCCTCAAACTCACAGCGATCCACCTGCCTCTGCCTCCCCGGCATACATTAAGTGAAATTATCCAGGCACAGAAAAGCAAGCACTAAATCGTCCCATTCATATGGTTGTTAGGGGCTGTGGATGGCAGGAAAGAGGGACAGATAGAGGTCCACAGGTCAGTGGGACAGGAGAGACAAGTTCTGGTGTTCTGTGGTACAGAGTTGACTATGGGCAGCGTAATGAAGGGCACAGTCGCAAAAAGCTAGAAGGGAAGGTATGACTGTTTTTGCCACAAGGAAACAATCAATGTTGGGAGAGAGAAACGTGCTAGCCCTGGTTTCAACGTCATATGCGTATTCAAACATCAAATGGCGCCCCATAAATGTATCAGATTTTACGTGTAAGGCCAGGACATGGCAGCCAATACCTTTACTCCAACACTTGGGAGATGAAGCATCGGCCCAATCTTTACCATTCTTTCCTTTTTTTTTTTTTTTGGCTTTTCGAGACAGGGTTTCTCTGTGTAGCCTTGGCCATCCTGGACTCACTTTATAGACCAGGCTGGCCTCGAACTCACAGCGATCCGCCTACCTCTGCCTCCGAGTGCTGGGATTAAAGGCGTGCGCCACCACGCCCGGCTCCGATCTTTACCATTCTAACACTTTGCGTCCCCCTCACACACACACACACACACACACACACACACACACACACACACACACACACACGGTTTCTCTGTGTAGCTTTGGCTATTCTGGACTCACTCTGTAGACCAGGCTGGCCTTGAACTCACAGAGATCCATTTGCTCTGCCTCCTGAGAGCTGGGATTACAGGCGCGCCATCACCGCCAGGCCATTAACACTTTCAATGCACAACAACTTTTAAAAACGTGAAAAAAAAACAAGCCAGGTGTGGTGGCGCATGCCTTTAATCCTAGAACTCTGGAGGCAGAGAGGCAGGACAATATGAGTTTGAGGCCAAGCAAGGGCTACATTGTGAGATTTTTGTCTGAAATAATAATAATGATGATGATGATGATATGTTTTGTTTTGTTTTGTTTTAAAATAGGGGCTGGACAGATCATTCAGCAGTTTAGAGCACTTGTTGCTCTTGCCGAGGACCTAGGTTCAATTCCCAACCCTCACATGGTGGCTCCCGACCACCTGTTAACCCCAGTTCGGGGGATCTGACACCCTCTTCTGGCCTCTTTGGGCATCAGGCATAAATGTAAGCAAAACACCCGTACACATAAATAATAGTAATAATGAAAAAAATAAATAAACTAAAGCCTAGAGAGATATGACAAAGCCAAGGGTAATGCCAGGCCCACGAACCTGTTAAAACTCCCTAGTCACCTCTCTCACTGCTGCAGGTTTTGAGACTCTCCTACACTTAGCTGGACGTCAGGTAAGTTCAAGTCACATAATGTCACTAAATCGCAATCCTTCACCTGTAAAAGGATGTAACCATGGCACTTCTCGTCTTATTTTTAGAAACAGGGTCTTGTCTGTAGCCCAAGCTGGCCTAGAACTTGACGCAGCTCCTGCTTATGCCTGAGTGCTGCAATTATGGATGGATGGGAGGCACCGAGCCTGGTTTTCACGGTGATTGTTATTGAGACTAAATGATATAATAAATGGAATACACCTGGTACACTGTAAACCCTCAAGAAACTGTTTGTTATATGTGGATATTCCTTCACTCTGGAGACAATGTCAGAACTGTATGCCCCTTATGAGGAAAACAAAAGCCAGAGACTCCTATAACAAATGTCTCTAAAGTTGCCTATTTCCCACCTTCCTGACCCTCTTTCCCACGAGTCCGGCTAACCTGTGAGTTCCTGGATCGTGACCCGGTCCAGGATCTTGAAGCTCGTGTCCAGTTTCAGAGGCTGGCTGCAGCGCTGGCACACGAAGCTCACCTGCATGGTGCTGCTGGACGCCTTAGACCCCTCCATGCCTGCGGCAGCGGAGAGAAGACGATGTTAAGAAGAATCAGCGTCCCTGAACCTCGGGCCCGAGGAAACTCACTGCCTTGGTGGTAGGGGGCGAAGAAGAAAATCCCTGTCCGCGCCGTTCCCTCTGGGAATGGTATGACACCAAAAGAACCAGCTTCCGGGGCAAAGCCCGGCTAAGACAGTTTGGACTCCCGGGCGGGGGAAGGGGCCACCAAAGTGGATTCTAGGCTTCTTTCTAAGGTCTCACTTCAGGCCCCGACGCTCTTCGCCTCAGGACCCCGGAGCCCGCCACCCAGGCTCGCTCTACCGCGGGGGCACGGTGGCCTCGGGTTCGCCCCGGAGTGAGACCTCCAGAGTTCCCATTGCCCGGTCTTAAGCTACTTCCCGGTCGGCTAGCTGAAGACTTCCGCCCGGGACCAGACGTGACGTCTTGACGGCAGCTGACGCAAGGACCCTTAGTCCAGATCCCTGCTTAACCCAGCTCGGGGCGCCATCCAGAGGCTGAGCGAGGAAGCGCAACATGTGCCGCCTTGTGTGCCTAAACTGCCTATGCTCTGTAAGATTTCTTACTTCCAAGTGCCACTGAGAGCCATTTCTGTATTCCTTAGGCGTCAGAATGTTGTTTGTGGGGTTTTTGGTTTTGTTGTTGTTGATGTTTTTATTCGAGACAGGGTTTCTCTGTGTAGCCTTGTCTTTCCTGGAACTCGCTCTGTAGACCAGGCTGGCCTCAAAGTCATAGAGATCCCTATGTCTCTACTGAGTTCTGGGGTTAAAGGCATGCTCCACCACCTCCCGGAAGATGTCAGTTTTTAAAAGTATCTTTTTGGGAGACTCAAACTGTTTTTTAAACCCTTCTGAAGGAGAGAGTTTGGTGGGATGGTAAATTTTATTGCTATATATATATAGTATATATGCATATAATAAAATGTAAATAAGCCGGGCGGTGGTGGCACACTCCTTTAATCCCAGCACAAGGGAGGCAGTGGCAGGTGGATCGCTGTAAGTTCGAGGCCAGCATCTGGGAATTCCTAGAAATACCCCCACCTTATGCTAAGGAGATCTTTAACCATACCTGGAAGTTCTTCCCCCACCCATAGGACAATTAAGTACTGTGTTCTCCTTCTTGTAATGAGCTACTGCATGTAAATGAGGTTGCTGAACCACTGCATGTAAATCAAGTACCCCAGCACCCACAGACCCATGGAAACAAACACATTTGCCCTCAAATCCCTCCCCACTGCCCAAGGCTTATAAATCCCTGGTTCGTGAATGAAGTTTGGCTTGCTCTCTCACTCCATCACGCCACCGTGACCTTCTGAGCCTCATCATTTATTCTGAAAAAGAATCACTGCTGGACGCCCAGGGCTTGACTGCCAGTCAGGCAGCAATGGTGCAGCTGACTGCTGCTGAAGGACCCACTGGGTCTGCAGGGCCTTCTGGCCCACTTTGGGCTTCAGGGGCAGCTTGACAAAGGGCTGTAACACTTTTGTTATCATCATGGGCTTGTGGAATTCCCCAGTTTTCACTGCTGTCTGATTTTGGGAATTTCATTCTTAAAAAGATAACTGTAATGGCGGGTGTAAAATTCTTTCCACACGATGGTCTAATGCACAGACCTAACCCTAAGCCACTCCTGAGATAGAAATAGGACCTTTGATATCCAGGTCCATTTGTTGTCGCTCGGAAGCAAACAGTGTCTGGACCAGCCTTCCAGATACAGAAGCCAGACCACCACTGGACTGTGAACAACAGATGCCAGTCTGGTTTTTTGTTTTGTTTTGTTTTTGTTTTTGAGACAGGGTTTCTCCATGTAGCCTTGGCTGTCCTGGACTAGCTTTGTAGAACAGGCTGGCCTCGAACTCACAGAGATCCACCGGCCTCTGCCTCCCGAGTGCTGGGATTAAAGGCATGTGTCACCATGCCCGGCTATAGATGCCAATCTGAGTGTTTTCAACGTAGTTCTTGGAGGCAGGGGAGGAAATTCCTAGATGGACAGATGCTACTGTGCCTTGAAGGTTGGGGCTCAAAAAAAGGTAGCAACATCCAGAAGATTTCCAATCTCTGTAAAGATGATGTCCAAAGCCCTTAAGGAAATTAAGAAGCAAAGCACCCAAGGTTAGCATTTTGTTACTCCATGTGGCCTGCAACACAAACAGATGCATTGCTCTGGAAAAATAAGCAAACAAGCAAAAACTAACAAACAAACTGAAGGCTGCACAATGGGCTAAGCCTTTGGCCAAGAGAATGAGGGAAGCCAAAGAAAAGCACCTAGGCTGGGCATAGTGCTGCACGCCTTTAAACCCAGCACTTGGGAGGCAGAGGCAGGTGGCTTGCTGTGAGTTCGAGGCCAGCCTGGTTTACAAAGTGAGTCCAGGACTGTCAAGGCTACACAGAAAACCCTGTCTCAAAAAACAAAAACAAAAACGAGAGAGAGAGAGAGAGAGAGAGAGAGAGAGAGAGAGAGAGAAAGAGAGAGAGAGAGAGAGGAAAAACACCTGAAACAGATTACCAAGAGACATAGGTTGTTGTTGGAGTTGGTCTGGTTGCCGCCCAAATGAGTAGACTTATGTACCCCAAAGTGTTTGTAACTTGCCTAAAACCTTGCTCCTGTTTGACCAATAAAAAGCCAATACACTGGGCAGGGAAAATGGGACAGGCCCGGCTAAGGTTCCCAGGCTTTTGAGAGAGAGACTGGAAGAGAGGAGGGGACATGAGAGAGGAAGAGGAGAAGGAAGGCCGAGCCACAGGTTAGCTGGAGAAGTAGCATATGGCCAGCGTGGTTGGAGGGGTCAGCCCAGATGAAGGCCATAGAAAATATTTGGGATTAGCTCGGTAGAAATTATTAGAGGCAGGTGGCATGATATTGGAGCAAGGTATGGGATACCTGCCCCAATTAAACCAAGGCTATTTTAAAATATAACAGCTGTCTGTGTTTTATTGATTGAAAGCAGTTTAGAAAATACTTCTGTAGCCGGGTGTGGTGGGGCACACCTATAATCTCAGCACTCGGTAGGCAGAGGCAGGCAGATCGCTGTGAGTTCGAGGCCAGCCTGGTCTACAAAGCTAGTCCATGACAACCAAGGCTACACAGAGAGACCCTGTCTCCAAAAACGAAAAATAAAATAAAATAAAATAAAAATACCTCTGTAATAGTGACTATAGCCTAATAATAAACATTTATTAGGCCATACTTCTAGATTAACCACAACAGGTTTTCCTAGCTGAGAGGTTCTGAGTCTAGGCAAAAACAAATAAGTGGTTAGACCCTTGAAAGGAAAAAAAAAAAAAAACCCAAGTCATTCTGATTTCCCAAAATGCTTTTCTGTTATTTCAAAAGGATGCAGTCCCCCTACAATTGATGCTGGACGTAAGTGGAGTTCCTTGATTTTTCTCCTGCTGACAAGAGATGGTCTTCATACAATGCCTTCCTTTTGGATCTTTCAGTGTAAGACCTCTCCACCCACCAAGAGGAGATGAAATCATACCCAAAGAATTCCCACTTAAGCCTGGTGGGGCTAGTTAAGTCTTATATTTCTTCCTGCTTGGCTGCCATGGGAAAGGCATAGGAAACTACCCAGCTCCTAGAGAGGTAAGGGCTCAAGCAGCTGTGCAGCCTTACCATGGGGCTTCAAAAAAATCTCTTGTTGCTATGCAACCCCTGGGACCTGGAATGAGTCATTCAACTGCTCTGCGCCTTGTTTTGAAATTTTGCTTGTTAAATACAATACTATATAATTGTCTGCATCGCACAGGGCATCATGTGATGAAATAAGTTGATACAGGTGAACCATGCATGGCAAGGCCTGACACATAGAAAATGCTCAGCACTCCGTTTCTGGGAAAGTACTCGATAGCTGTTATATGCCATGTGAGTCAATATGCCCCAATTCACTAATTCAAATGGTCTGTCTTTCTTTTCTTTTTTAAAGATTTATTTATTATTATGTATATAGTGCTCTGCCTACATGTACACCCACAGGCCAGAAGAGGGCATCAGATCACATTATAGACGGTTGTGAGCCACCATGTGGTTGCTGGGAATTAAACTCAGGACCTCTGGAAGAGCAATCAGTGCTCTTAACCACTGAGCCACCTCTCCAGCCTGGTTTTTTTTTTTGTTTTGTTTTGTTTTTTTTTGTTTGTTTGTTTTTTGAAACAAGGTTTCTCTGTGTAACTACCTTGGTCGCCTTGAACTCACTTTGTAGACCAGGCTGGCCTTAAACTCACAGAGATCCACCTGCCCCTGCTTCCTCAGTGCTGGGATTAAAGGCGGGCACCACCACGCCTAGCATCTCAAATGGTATTTTTCTTTTCTTTTCCCTTCATTTTGGTTTTTTGAGACAGGGTTTCTCTGTTTAGCCTTGGCTGTCCTGGACTCACTGTGTAGACCAGGCTGGCCTTGAACTCACAGCGATCTGCCTGCCTCTGCCTCCCAAGTGCTGGGATTAAAGGTGTGCACTACCATGCCTGGCCCACAATACCTTTTTTGTTCGTTTCTCCCTGGATGGTGGGGAACTGAAAAATCCCAAGCCAATATCCTAGCCAATCAGCTTAAAATGCTTTGTCTAGCTACCTGGACATTGTGCTCAGAACAAAATCAATTCTTCTTGTGTTTAGCTAACCAAAATGGTGTAATGCTGCCCCTCCCAACATGGTTACCTGGTTATAGTTTTCTTACAAAAAGCCTGCTTAAGAAGCTGACCAATGGGGCTGGAGAGATGGCTCAGTGGTTCTGAGCACCAGCTCCTCTTCCTGAGGTCCTGAGTTCAATTCCCAGCAACCACATGGTGGCTCTCAGCCATCTATAATGTGATCTGATGCCCTCTTCTGGCCTGCAGATGTACATGCAGGCAGAGCATTGTATACATAATAAATAAATGTAAAAAGAAGAAGAAGAAGAAGAAGAAGAAGAAGAAGAAGAAGAAGAAGAAGAAGAAGCAGCAGCAGACCAATGTCACAGTCTGATTGCTGAATTCAGACCATGACCCTGACCGCTCAGTTCCTGTTCAGTTTTCAAATAAACAGATCTGCCTCGAACTCACAGTGATCTGCCTGCCTCAGCCTCCCGCGTGCTGGGATTAAAAGCACAAGCCACCACTGCCTGGTTTAGAGGCATTTTCTTAATTAAGGCTTCCCCTTTGGTGATTTTAGCTTGTGTCTAGTTTGCATTAAACTATCTAGCACCTCTTTGGTGACTAACCCTGAGTTTAGTTTGCACTAAACTATCTAGCACAGTGTGCTGGTACATGTCTATAATCCCAGCACTTGGGAGATGGAGACAGGAGGATCAGATGGTTCAAGGTCATCTGAAGATAAAACAATTAGTTGAGACAAGCACAAACACTAGTTTTGAAGTTGGAATTCTGAAAGACATACCAAACAGTGGCATACTTAAGATACAATGAAGTTAATTTAGAAAAGAATTCTTTTCTTTTTCTTTTTCTTTTTTTTTTCTTGGTTTTTCGAGACAGGGTTTCTCTGTGTAGCCTTGACTATCCTGGACTCACTTTGTAGACCAGGCTGGCCTCGAACTCACATCGATCCACCTGCCTCTGCCTCCGGAGTGCTGGGATTAAAGGTGTGCGCCACCACGCCCGGCTAAACGATTTATCTATCACTTATACAGTATTCAGCCTATGTGTGAGCCAGCATGCCAGAAGAGGGCACCAGATCTCATTATAGATGCTTGTGAGCCACCATATGGTTGCTGGAAATTGAACTCAGGACCTTTGGAAGAGCAGTCAGTGCTTTAAACCTCTGAGCAATGTCTCTATTCCACTGGGAAAGAATTCCCATTAGGAAGCCAGGTGTGGTGGCACACACCTTTATCCCAGCACTCAGGAGGCAGAGGCAGGTTGATCGATGTGAGTTCGAGGCCAGCCTGGTCTATGAAACAAGCCAAGGCTACACAGAGAGAACCTGTCTCAAAAAACAAAACAAAACAAAAAAAGAATTTCCATTATGTATCCTGAAACATGGATATTTACTAGAGACATGTGTTAAGAGAAAGTAGTGTGCAAGGAGAACTGGCAGAAGTGAGTGAGCAAGGTAGGTGGGATGGGGTATTTGTACTTGAATAGGTGGAAAGACTATCTAAAATAGATTACTGCTATTGTCTGCCTGCCGTTCCTTTTTTTTTTTTTTTTGCTCTTATCAAAAGTTGCAGTTGCTTTGTCACTTTACTCTCTGGTGATTTTCCCAATATGGAGCACCAATTACAAGTAGAACTTTTTTTGTTTTTAAAGATTTATTTGTTTATTATATATAGTGTTTTTACCTTCCCCTACACGCCAGAAGATGGCACCAGATCTTATTCTAGATGGTTGTGAGCCGCCATGTGGTTGCTGGAACTTGAACTCAGGACCTCTGGAAGAACAGACAGTGCTCTTAACCTCTGAGTCATCTCCCTAGCCCTGACAAGTAGAAACTTTAAGTGGATTATTCACTTTCTGTCTCTCCAGAGCTGTTATGTTCCATAGAGGAGTCCCATAGAGGGTGTTACATTTTATCAGTTTCCATTTGTTAGGTTTTATATAGGGTCTAACTCTGTAGCTCAGGCTTTTGAAATCATTTATTCTCTGAGTGTGTGTGTGTGTGTGTGAGTACAGAGGTCAGAGGACAACTTACAGGGTTTGGTTCTCACAGCCCGTGTGTCTAATGAATTGATTTTAGGTTGCTAGGCTTAGGGGGGAAGCTCTTTAATATCTACTGTGTCGTCCATCTTTTAGGTCCTTGTCAAGCGCTTTTCCTGAACATTTTCCATTCAGTTGGTTGAGCACAGAGAATTGGAAATCCAGACACAAGGGACTGGCTGCATTATAATATAAATTGGATTAAACGTGGCTAAAGTTACTTAATGTGTGTGTGTGTGTGTGTGCACGCACACACGTGCTAGAAGACTTTACCCTACATACATGACACACACATTTCTAGTCTCTGGGATCTAGCACAGGCCCCTACTCCATCTTACTGTATTGAAAAACCCATACTAGCCGGACGTGGTGGCGCACGCCTTTAATCCCAGCACTCGGGAGGCAGAGGCAGGTGGATCGCTGTGAGTTCGAGGCCAGCCTGGTTTACAAAGTGAGTCCAGGATGGCCAAGGCTACACAGAGAAACCCTGTCTCGAAAAACCAAAAAAAGAAAGAAAGAAAAGAAAAACCCATACTAAAAGATACACCAAATAAAAGAAGAGATGCTGTCTCACACTTCCATTAGGAAAATGGTAAGCGTTTTCTTCTAGAACTGGGAAGATTTGATTCTAGTGAAGTCACTGGAAACAACGTGTTTGCCTTAGATAAGCCGCTATCCCCTTCTGGGACGTGAATTTGCCCCTTAAGTATTTGATATCTAAAGTCTGCACGTTTATGATAACTGTACTAGGAGAAGCTGGTGCAATGGAACTTGTCTTCTGTTTGATACTAGCCGGAGGGAGAAAGGGATGGGAGGCTGGAGTCAGGAGTCTGAAGCCCGGAACCTTCAACTAGGGATCCCGGCCGCGGGCTTCTCCTGCGACGTCACTAGGACGCGACGCCCACTCTTCCAGCAGCAGCGATACATGCGGTCCCATAGTGAAGTCGAGTTCCGGGACAATAGGACACGTCACTTTTGAGCCCCCGGGAGGCTTGGGTCTCAGCATCCTTGACTCAGGCTTACGACCACTGGGCAGAGGGGCCGGAGCTCCAAGAGTCCATCCAGGAACCTGTAGGGCCGAGCATAAGAGCGGCAGCGTAGGGCACGTGCACATCCTTGCCTGAGTACCGGCGATTAGCTGTGACGTAACTTCCGGCGTGAGCGGCGAAAGCCGGGAGGGCGAGCGAGAGAGCTAAGCAGGCAGCAGGCGGCAGGCGGGCGGGTGGCCGGCCGGCACGGAGGGAGGGAACGAGAAAGCGGTGAGCAAGCCAGCGAGGGCGGCCGGGTCCCGAGGGCAGCGGAGATTCCTCAGGCCCCTCCGGCGCCCTCCCCGGAGCCCACAGCACCTCCGGCACCCAGCGGAGCGGACACGGCCCGGCCCGGCCATGGCCTCGTTGCTGAAGGTGGATCAGGAAGTGAAGCTTAAGGGTAGCGGCACAGCAGCGGCCTCCTCATCCCCTCCCTTTGAACCCCCGGCAGTGGGACCTGCTTCCCCCACTCCCCAAGTCGTCTTTGTCTCCCTGGGGACACCAGCTCCGAGCTTCCGCCCGCTCAACCCAGCCCCCCACCCCTGGAGACGGCATTGGAGAGGACGGTATAAGGTGGCTTTCTACTCTGCTTCTAGTGATGGGGCGCACGAGGGACTCCACCGCGGACACGTGTTAGACTCAGTGCTTTAGGCTAGTGACAGGTGGAAGTCGTCGTCCCCCCCCCCCCCCCCCGCCCCAGCAACGTCCCCGCCCCCGGACGCTGCCACTGACCCTGCCCTTGCAGGTTGGCCTACTGCGTATGATAGGCCAAGTCTGGGTGGGAGTTGGCACGTTTGTGAGCTCACGTCTTCCAGTCTGGCTTTTGTCTGTTTTATCAAATTCAGAGGGTTTCAGACAACCGGAGTGAGGGAGGGACAAAGAGAGGGGAGGGGAGGGGGGCAGGAGGGGAGAACTGACAGGTGCTGGCCTTCAACCCCAGCATCCTCTCCTGAGATGGAGAAATGGATCCTCAAAAAAATAAAGTATTTGCAGTCTGGGGGCCTCTCATCTTCTCATTATAATTTCAAGGTAAAGGAGAAACAGCTGGATTTAGGGTCCCCATCCGTACCCTTGTGGCACTAGGTATTGAATCGATCTCTTTGTTAATTTTAGGTTGATTCTTTCAGGGAGCGGATCACAAGTGAGGTGAGTGTTGTAAAGGAGAAAGGGGGTGTTGGTTAAAAACTGGGTGTTTCCCCAAAAGAGAGATCCGCAGGGTGTGACCATCCCCTGTTTGTTAATTCAGGTGTATTTTCTCTGTCTAGGCAGAAGACTTGGTGGCAAATTTTTTCCCAAAGAAGTTATTAGAACTTGATAGTTTTTTGAAGGTGAGAGATACTTCCATTTCTTTAAATTAGTTCTCTGGTCCCTGTCATTGTGACAAATGGGGCAGACTGTGTGTTAATTCTGTCCTGCTGTGTACTATATAACACTCTTGTTTCTTTCACAAGACTGACCTCTCTCTCCTTTCCCTTTTCTTTCTGCTTTTTGTTTATTTTTAAACTTAACACTAATACTGTTTTGGCATGAACGCCTCTCTTTCAGGAGCCAATCCTAAATATCCATGACCTGACTCAGATCCACTCAGATATGAATCTTCCTGTCCCCGACCCCATTCTCCTCACCAATAGCCACGATGGACTGGATGGTGTGAGTGTCTTGCATTTAAGTTTGTGTTTTTAGCGTTTTATCTCTCAGTAAGCTTGGGGCCGGACGGAGGATATGGGATGTGCTTGTGGGGCCTGGGGTTCTGTTTTTTTTTTTTTTGTTTTTTGTTTTTTGTTTTTTTGGTTTTTCGAGACAGGGTCTCTCTGTGTAGCCTTGGCTGTCCTGGACTCACTTTGTAGACCAGGCTGGCCTCGAACTCACAGCGATCTACCTGCCTCTGCCTCCCAAGTGCTGGGATTAAAGGCGTGCGCCACCACGCCCGGCTGGGGTTCTGTTTTAGGTATGGTAGCTCCAGTATACTTTTTTGCACCTTTAGTTTCATTTTTAGCAAGGTGAGTATGTCAGTGCCGCTCTCGGTGTCAGCCTGAGTTTGAATTAGTTCTGAGCTAGCCACAGGCTCCTCCAGCCACCTGGCTTTCCACATGCTTTCGAATAAGACTTTTCTGTCCAATATGTTGTGTCTTAGGATGGAAAGAGGAGCTATTCTTGCTGCATACCTGCAGTCCCTGCCTTTCCTGTACCTCTGTAGAATCTGCACTTTGTTTTGTTTTTGAGAAGGGGAGCTCACTATGTAGCCCAGGCTAGCCTGGAACTCCCTATGTAGACTAGACCAGGTTGGCCTCACACTGCCTGCCTCTGCGCCTGAATGCTGGGGTGGAAGGTGTGAGCCACCATGCTAGCTAGCACTGACACTATTAGTTCCATGTCTCCATTGTGTTATAATACCACAGGTTCCTGTGGCTTGCTGGTTCTGGGTTTTTTTTTTCCCTGTCCTACAGGTCAAGCGTAGGGTCTTGTGCATGCTATGTAAATACTCTACCTCCATCCTAGCTTTCAGAACTATCTTAATTATAATTAAGTAAGCTGAGTGTGGTGGCTCAGTACTCAGTTTGCCTGAGGAAGGAGAATTTTGAGTTCAAGACCAGCCTAGGATACATAGTGAGTTGAAGGCCACCTGGGGCACATCCTGGGATCCTCTTTTCAAAACAAAATAAATCTGCAGTGAAGAAACCATCTCAATTGTCTATATGCTGAGCTCCCAACATTCCTCCATATAGAAGGTAGTATTCTGAGTTTACTAAATGAATATTGCCTTTATTTATTTTTGTTTGTTTGTTTTGTTTTTCAAGACAGGGTTTCTCTGTGTAGCTTTGGCTGTCTGAGCTAGACTTGCTTTGTAGACCAGGCTGGTCTCAAATTCACAGCGATTCGCCTGCCTCTGCCTCCCCAGTGCTGGGATTAAAGGCATGTGCCACCACGCCCAGCTCTGTCTTTATTTTATTCATGCATACTTTTTCAATTATCCTCTTCCTGCCTTGATTGCTTTCTTCTTCCTGTTTTTTTTTTTTTTTTTCTTCCTGTTTTTAAAAAATCGAGCTTCTCCTATCCTCCACTGTTTCAAAAAGCAAAGACTTTATTTAGTGTATGGGTAGGAGGTATACCAACTCTTTTCTCCTGCCATGTTGGTCCCAGGGATCAGAGTTGGGTTGTCAGGCTTGGCAGGAGGTGCCTCTACCTGCTGAGCCACACTATTGGCTCATTGCACTGCCATTTAAAAAAATGTCTTCTAGCTGGGCGGTGGTGGCACATGCCTTTAATCCCAGCACTGGGAGGCAGAGGCAGGTGGATCCCTGTGAGTTCGAGGACAGCCTGGTCTACAGTGTGAGTCCAGGACAGCCAAGGCTACATGGAGAAACTCTGTCTTGAAAAACCAAAATGAAAAAGTGTTCTATTTGTTATAAACTTGGCCTTCCCAACTAGATTAAGTTTCTGTGTGACAACCTCTTTTTGTTGTTGTTTGTTTGTTTGTTTTTCAAGACAGGGTCTCTCTGTGTAGCCTTCGCTGTCCTAGACTCACTTTGTAGACCAGGATGGACTTGAACTCACAGCAATCTGCCTGCCTCTGCCTCCCTAGTACCCAGCCCATGACAACCTCTTTTTTTTTTTTTTTTTTTTTTTTTTTTGTCTTACTTTTTTTAAAGTAATTTGTTCAGATTACATCTCATTTGTTATGACAACCTCTTTTAAAAGATATGCATGCAGAAATTAATAAGATAACTACAGGGTCCAGAAAGGAATTAATCTTATTCGTACAGTGTCTTCTGGGCATGTAGTGTTGAGTGCCAGCTAATTCCTGCTTCTTCATACCCTTAGCCCACTTACAAGAAACGCAGATTGGATGAGTGTGAAGAGGCCTTCCAAGGTAAGCGCTGCCCCCCAATCAGCTGCTGATTCGCATCCCTGGGAAGCCGGATGGATCTGGTTTTCAGAAGCTCAGGAATTTTCTCATATTAGGAGGGTCTGTTAGTGTGGATGCCAAGGAGGGTGCATGGAGGCACTTTGTCACAGAAGTCCAGATTTCTGTCATTCCTCCCTTTAGTAGTGTTTGGTACCTGATACCTTTAGGGTAGTAGAGTCATTTAGAATTGTGAGAGATAAGCCAGGCATAGTGGCACATGTCTTTAAGCCTAGCATTCAGGAGGCAGAGGCAGGTGGATCGATGTGAGTTCGAGGCCAGCCTGGTCTACAAAATGAGTCCAGAACAGCCAAGGCTACACAGAGAGACCCTGTCTCGAAAAAAAAAAAATTGTGACAGATAAGGTTATTACAGGCTGGGCATGGTGGCACATACCTTTAATCCCAGCACTCAGGAGGCAGAGGCAGGTTGATCTTTGTGAGTTTGAGGACAGCCTGGTCTACAGAGGGAGTCTAGGACAGCCAGGGCTACATAGAGAAACCCTGTCTCCAAAAAAAAAAAAAAGAAGAAGAAGGAAAAGAAAATAGTTTTATGGGGGGCAGGGTTACCATAATACCTTCTAGGTCTAGGGAGAAGAACGCTCTCACTTTTCCGCTGCCCTGAATTTCTGTCCTTGACTTATCTTCCAGGAACCAAGGTGTTCGTGATGCCCAATGGCATGCTGAAAAGCAACCAGCAGTTGGTGGATATTATTGAGAAAGTAAAGCCTGAGATTCGGCTGCTGATTGAGAAATGTAACACGGTGAGGCAGGGGCTCATGACCCAGAAAGCTCCACTTGAACGCGGAATGATGCGTGGGCTGGGAGGCGCCGTCCCTTACTTCTTTGTTTCTGTCATCTGTTCCCAACTGCAAGCATCATGTACTTCATGACTTTAGTAGAAAAGACGTGTATTTTGTTTTCTCATACTCTAGGTCAAAATGTGGGTACAGCTTTTGATTCCCAGAATAGAAGATGGGAACAACTTTGGGGTGTCTATTCAGGTAATGTGACCACATTGCAAGCTGGGAGGTCCTTTCCTTGCTTTGTCTTGTCCCTTGGCCTTTGGCATTGTCGTAGGGGGATGTGGAAGTCACTTGGCTCACCTTTTCTGCCCCCCCCCCCCACCAGGAGGAAACAGTTGCAGAGCTAAGGACTGTGGAGAGTGAAGCTGCATCTTATCTGGACCAGATTTCTAGGTAGGGCTGCTCGGGCTGGACCCAGGTGCTTTAGTTGGTGAGGTGGGAGCATGTTCAGGGTCCTCTTCATCAGCTTCTCTCTTTTTTCCCCCCTCTCCTTCCAGATATTATATTACAAGAGCCAAATTGGTTTCTAAAATAGCTAAATATCCCCATGTGGTAAGTGGGGGCTTTGTGGTCTGAGGTGGGTGGCAGGATCGGGAAGTAGCAGGAATGAGCTTCCGTGGGCATTTGGGCCTAGGAAGACTAGCCTTGCCCACGTCCCGTACAGGAAGACTATCGCCGCACCGTCACGGAGATTGATGAGAAAGAGTACATCAGCCTCCGGCTTATTATCTCAGAGCTGAGGAACCAGTATGTGAGTACAGTCGGTCCCTGCCCGTAGTTGTCCTGGCCTCTCTTAGTTTTATCTGGCCTCTCTTAGTTTTATAGTAATTTCTTGAAAACTGGGTTCAAGATAAGACAAATACAGTAGCTATGGTGGTGCCTATAGTCTCAGCTACTCAGTAGATTGAGCAGAAGGATCCAGAATTTGAGGCTGGCGCAGGGTACATAAAAAGCTGCTCATCAGCTGGGTATAGAGCCCATGAAGTCACTGAGGGAGTCTAGTTGGCTGTGTCTCTTCTACCTAGGTGGGGGTGGTGTACATGGATGGTTGATTGTTTTTCAGTCAGGGTCTTGCTCACTCTGTTGGTGTCAGACTCAACAGTTCCACTGCCTCAGGTGCTGGGATAAAAATGTATGCCATTATAACTGGCTTTGTTTCATTATTTTTAAATAATGTCTATGTGTGTCAGTATTAGCACTTTCGAGACTGTAGGTGCCTGTGGTTACCAGAAGAGGGTGTCAAATGTCAGATTTCCTGGAGCTGGAGTTAGATACAGTTGTGAGTTGCCTGGCATGGGTGCTGGGAGCTTAGTTGTCATCCTTTGCAGGAGCAGCTCCTGCTCCTAGCTGCTAGCCGTCTCTTCTGTTTGGAAAGTGTGGTCCTGGTCGTGGTAGGTACAGACTTTAGTTTCTTTTCTGAAATGGGAGGTTGATGCCTGACTACAAAAATGGATTTTTAGCAGAGAGGCAGCACCTAAAGGGGCTTCTTGTACTTCTCTGCGGTCTGTGCTGGAGCCAGCTTAGGGTGAAAGGAGGCAGTCTTAGATGAGAGAGCGGATAAGGTAACAATTGCTTGGAACATTCTCTCTCTCTCTCTCTCTCTCTCTCTCTCTCTCTCTCTCTCTCTCTCTCTCTCTCTTTTGTGAGGCAGAGGTTGAGTAGATGAGTGATTTCCTGTTCTTTCCTGTCCCAGGTCACTCTACATGACATGATCCTGAAAAATATTGAGAAGATCAAACGGCCGCGGAGCAGCAATGCAGAGACACTGTACTGAGGCCAGGGCCAGGGCCAGGGGACTCTGTGAGTCTGGCTCAAGACCGACATTGCCTTGGTTTGTTACATGACTATCGTGATGGGGAAACTGGCTGGAAATAGTAATCACACCTCTCTGTTTTTAGTTAGAGTCTAATGAAACTCTCATGTAGTTCTGTGACGTGTTTACCTCTTTTTTCAGGCCTCAGGAACTCCTCTGTCTCCTTCCCCAATACCCCACACCCAGCCTGTCCTAATTTCTGGAGAACTCCAGGTTTGTGCAAGATATTGGCACAAGAATAATTGTGAGGTTTTTTTGTTTTTTCTTCCCTTCTCTCTCTCTCCTTCCTTGTTTTAAGTTTTGTGTTTTCTTCCTTTTAATGATTAGTTGGTTAAACGCTGGAGGAACTATAAGGAAAGTGTTAGGTGTCGTTTAGGAACTGGGGAAGTGGAGGTGGAAGGGACATCTCTTCCTGTCACAAGGCTAGTGTCTCTTGCTTCTGTGGGACCTTGGGTCCTCCCTACCACAGCTGCCCTGGTGATGCCTTGGGCTTTCCACCTACGTTCATCCCAGTGGGGCCTGGCCGTGACGAGGGCACCTTAGGCCTTCAGCTGTGTCCTTAGAGCTCCTTTGGATGTTTTTATAACTGGGATTTTCACACACTCGTGTGTGCATGTACACACGCATAAGGACATGTATACATGCTTCCTGCTCCATTATAGAACATAGCCTTCCTTCCTGCACACCACCCCTCAGCCCCTGTTACACACAACACCTCAGCAGGTGATAGTTGTCTCAGTCATCCACCCAGGCAAAAGTCCCAGGCCACCCTCTTCTGATAATGTAGCCGTTGGTGCCAGGGTAAGTTGAAGGAGAACCAAGAGCCGAGCCGCAGAGGGCTTGTGAGGGCCTACGCTCTGTGCCTCAGGTTCTTTCTGGTGTTATGCAAAAGCTGGTCCTCTGGCCCCGCTTGCCCTTCTCCCAGGCCAGCTTGTGCACTGGGTAGGGCAAGAGCGGCTGTGAGGTCCAGAGGCTGTTGCTCCTCGCTGTGCTTTCCCTTTGGGAAATATTTCTCGTATTTATAGTATTGTGCTTCCAGGGAAAGCAGTAATTCATGTGTATATGTGTGTGCACATACACACGTGCACATGTGTGTGTTCGTGCGTGTGTAAATATGCTGCGAAGGTCAAACCATAGAAGAGTTGCCTCCTCTTGAATCTTCCAGAGGTCACTTCCTACAGCTTTTGTGTTAACCCTGTCAGCCCCAGCTAAAAGTGAGAGTTGATCTCTGCAGTTAGCCTGCCAGTGACTCTCAGTGTCTCTTTGACTTTGATTCCTCGCTGTCTTCCGATTTCAATCATATTTCCACCTGGGATGCATCATTTTCACTCCCAGTATTCTAGAAAAGGAGTCAGGATGCTCTCTTCCCATGAATAGTGCTCAGTAACAAACCAATTGCATTTTAGTTGGGCAGTACTCTTCCCGCCCCTCAGACCCTTCCTGTTAAACCCCTTCCTGCCTCCCGTGTGTTTCTGTTTCCCTTTTCGTTGGATTGTTCCACTGCTCCTCCTCACCTTCTACCCTTGGATTGTAATGTAAAATTCTTTTACCATGTCAAGAAATTATTAAAAATACAGGTACTTTGACCTCTTTCTAAAGCTGCAGACCCTGGTGCCGTATTCTGGTGACTAAAGGACATAATGGTCACATGTGAGCACTCAGACACCCACCCTTACAGACACTGGCCAGCCTGTTGTGTGTACATTTGCTAGTTGAGCTATTGCTTTTCTCTTCCTGGTGGCAAGAGTGAAGCTTAGCACCACCTGCAGGGAGGAGGTGGTTCCTGCTTGTGTTGAAGGTGAATGAAAGCTGCCTGCCTGTCTGACCACCAGATCCCTGGTCCTTCCCTGGTGATACCCATGAGCCGCCAGCAGAGGCTGCTGTGGTTCCATGTAGGGAGGGCTACCCAGGCTCAGCTTCCCTATCCAGCTGTCCTTTCTCTACATACACACTTGCATCTCTACACAATGCTAGTGTAACTTTTTTGAGGGGCCTCCTGATCTTGCTTTAAAATGACTTAGAGGGCTCAGAGGAAGCTCGTATCCCTCTGAAATAAAGCATCATCAGCTCCCTCCTGGCAAGTAGACTTCTAGTTCCAGAGAGACTCTCACTGTCTGTAGTAGAGAGATGTCTACTCTGTTCTGTCCCAGAGCTTAGAGCCACTGGCTAGCAGCTCTGCCTGCCTGTGGAGTTATTCATCTTTTGCTTGTTTGTTTGTTTTTTCAAGACTGGTTTCATAGTGTAACCAGGCTGGCCTCGAACTCACAGAGATCTGCATGCCTCTGCCTCCCTGTTGCTGGGATTACAGGCATGTGCCACCATATCCAGCTTATTTGTCTTTTAAGACAGGGTTTCTCTAGCCCTGGCTATCCTGGAACTAGCTCTGTAGACCAGGCTGGCCTTGAACTCATAGAGATCCACCTGCCTCTGCCTCCTAAGTGCTGGGATTAAAGACATGTGCCACGACTGCCCAGCCATGCTTATCTTTTTAAGGCAGGGTGTCACCTACATTGACCTATAACTCACTAAGTAGCCTAGCTGGCCTTGATTTCACAATCCTCTTGAGTGCTGGTATTATAGACATAAGTGACCGTGTCTGCTGTGCCTTTATAGGCAAGGAACTGAGGATAAGTAGCTCCTTTAAGGCTACACAATTTAGAGTCATTGTACAAGTCTGAACACAAAGCTGAGAAACTCAGGCAGTCTTTTCTCACTGGTTAGAGTAAGGCCTGAGCCTCCAGTCAGGCTCTCACTGCATTAGGTCCCAGGTAGAGCTGAATGCTCGGTGCTGATTTGGCCAGTGGGTCCAGGGACTGTTGGTTGGAGTGTAGTTCTGCCAAGAGGTGTTTTGTTAGTACTTGTGTGTAGCAGGGAAGGGATTGTGCATCAGACTTGCCTTCTCAGAACTATTGCAGGTTACAGGTTAGTTTAGCATTGTTACTTCATGCCTGCTCATCTGGTGTAAATGACAGAAGTCAGCATTAGCAGTCAGTTTGGGGACAGGGACAAGTTATGCATGTGTAAGTAATGTCTTAAGCCAAACCACAGAGCAGAAAATTGGAACAGAATTACATAAAGCAAGATCGGAAATTTACTGTCCAGCCCCCAGGGTGGAGTTTAGGCCGTTCCTCTCCATCATCCTGAATATAAGGCTGCCTTGATGTCAGAAATGGAAAACAACTGCTGTTAGGACTGATGTAGCTTGGCATCCACCATGAACCTCAAGGTGCTGCTGCTGTGTGTGGTGCTATCTCTGGTTACTGTCTTTGCTCTGGCCTATGCCTTGCTGGCCAGGCAAGGCAGTTCCAGCCAGCCTCCTCGATGCTCCTCTGTACCTCCCAGAATTCATCCCTGGACACACCCTGGCCAGAGCCAGCTGTTTGCAGACCTGAACCCCGAGGAGCTGGCAGCTGTGATGAGCTTTCTGACCAAGCACCTGGGGCCAGGGCTGGTGGATGCAGCTCAGGCTCGACCCTCGGACAACTGTGTCTTCTCAGTGGAGCTGCAGCTACCTGCCAAGGCTGCAGCCCTGGCCCACCTGGACAGAGGGGGCCCCCCACCGGCCCGGGAGGCCCTGGCCATCATCTTCTTTGGTGCACAACCCCAGCCCAATGTGAGTGAGCTGGTGGTGGGTCCCCTGCCTCACCCCTCCTACATGCGGGATGTGACTGTGGAGCGTCACGGTGGTCCCCTGCCTTATTATCGGCGTCCTGTGCTGGGAGCTGAGTTTGTTCAGATATGGAGGTACTTGAAAGAGGTGGAGCTACCTAAGGCACCCACCTTTCTGGCTTCTGTCGTGAACTACAATGGCTCCACCTTGACACCTGTGCATGCTACTGCTAGTGGCTTCCATCCCGGGGATCGGTCTACTTGGATAGCCCTCTACCATAACATCTCAGGTCTCGGGATATTCCTTCACCCTGTGGGGCTGGAGCTACTGCTGGACCACAGAGCCTTGGACCCTGCCCACTGGGTGGTCCAGCAGGTTTTCTACCTTGGGCACTACTATGCAGACTTGGCCCAGTTAGAATGGGAGTTTAAGGCTGGCCACCTAGAAGTGGTTCAGGTTCCTCTACCCAAACCAGGTGAGGCTTCCTCCCTGAGGTCTCGAGTGACTCCTGACCCTCTGCCCCCTCTTCAGTTCTCACCCCAGGGTCCCCAGTACAACGTACAGGGAAACTCAGTGGTATCTCCCCTCTGGGCGTTTACCTTTGGCCATGGGGTGTTCAGCGGCTTAAGAATTTTTGATATTCGGTTCAAGGGTGAGCGTGTGGCTTATGAAGTTAGTGTCCAGGAGTGCCTGACAGTTTATGGTGCTGATTCCCCCAAGACAATGATGACCCGATACTTGGACAGCAACTATGGGCTTGGCAAAAACAGCAGAGCCCTCGTCCGCGGGGTGGACTGCCCCTATCAAGCCACAATGGTGGACATCCATGTACTCGTGGGCACAGGTTCAGTCCAGCTGCTCCCGGGGGCTGTGTGCATATTTGAGGAAGCCCAGGGGCTCCCCCTTCGGAGGCACCACAATTACGTCGGTGATCATTTTTATGGTGGTTTGGCCAGCTCAGGCCTTGTGGTCAGGTCAGTGTCGTCAGTGGGCAACTACGATTACATTTGGGACTTTGTGTTGTACCCAAATGGGGCCCTTGAAGGACGCGTCCATGCCACAGGCTATATCAACACAGCTTTCCTGAGTGGAGGAGCTGAGGGTCTCCTCTTTGGGAACCGTGTGGGAGAAAGAGTGCTGGGAGCATTGCACACACACGCTTTCCACTTCAAAGTGGACCTGGATGTGGCAGGTGAGTTCCTGGATCGAGGCTTGAAGGTTACAAATGGGGCACAGGGCAGGAAGCCCCCAAATCAAGGCGTGGTCTCTGAAAGGTACAGAGGCCATTCTAACCCCTCTGACTGTGGGAAAGGAAGGAACATTGTCTGAATGCATCTGCAGTCACAGCTGATAAAAGGGGTCTCTTCTGCCCAGCTCCCACCCTCTGACCCCCCTTCCACCTACTCCCCCGCCCCCAGATTTGCAGTTGTGAAGTTAGTTTAAATGTAATGGCTGTACCTGACTGCCTTAACCTTGAGGGACCCTCTAGGGGTATGAATTGACCCTGTGGAAGTTGGATGGGGCTAGAGCTAGGCACTTGCTACTTGAGCTAAGGGTGGGTGGGGAGGGCGTGGTGACCAGAAGTCTGGCTGAAGAGCTTTCAGTAGGGTAGGCATGTTGTGTGTTGTACTTGGGGAGGGAGGGTATCAGGGTTGGGGCAGCAATGCAGTGAGTGCCACTTACATGGTGTGGGGAAGGCCACCCTATTCTGTCATCACTATGGACTGTCCACTGTTACGGCAAGCCTGGCTGCAAGTATGGACAGCTTGCTGCTCCTGGCAGGTACTGTGGAGGACAGAAAACAAACTCATAAAAGCATAGACACAGAGCCAGAAAGAAGCGAAATCCACCAGAGAGACCTCCATTACACTCAAGGAAACTAAGGAAGGAAGGGGAGGTGGGACAGGAAATGGCTGTTCAAGTGTGATTTCTTAAGTGTACATCTTGAGTGTGAAGCCCTGGCATGTGTGCCTTGCACACTGTACTTGTGCTTGTGGGGTTTTGGTGAGGAGTGGAGGTGGGTAGGAGAACCAAGACCAACACCGTGGCCATAGATTCTAATCTGACATACTTGGACTGTGACTCTCCAACTGGAAAATTCTCTTCAACATCTTTGGCCATTAAAAAGCCCGATACTGAGCCAGGCATGGTGGCGCACGCCTTTAGTGCCAGCACTCGGGAGGCAGAGGCAGGCGGATCACTGGAAGTTCAAGGCCAGCCTGGTCTACAAAGCAAGTCCAGGACAGCCAAGGCTACACAAAGAAACCTTGTCTCTAAAAACTTAAAAAAAAAAAAAAAAAAAAGCCTGCTACCAGTAGTGTGTGTTCATCATGGTCACATTTAAGGGAGCCCGATGTCCTGACCCTCAAAAAAGTGATCAAGTACTGTGTTGGTGTTGGGTGAGGCAGGATTGGGGTGCAGTAGGGTTTAAGAAGCTCCTGGGTGTGGAAAGCTGTGAATCTAAAGTGTCCCCTGTGCCAAGGGAGTAGGATCCTACAGCTAGGAGGAGGGTACAGGGACTGTGGAAGGGGATTGGGTTTTCTAGGTCACTTCAAGACTAGCCTTTCATAGTCACAGGAGTGTTTCAGTCAGCAGGTGTGCTTTTCCACATATTGAGCATAGTCCCAAAACAGCATTAATTATATCTGCTGTAGAGAGTTAGGAAGTGGGAACCAGAAACAAACTGTGCTAACGTCTCGATGCTAAAAGAGCCTCTGAGGGCAGAAACATTTTGTATCTTGCCATATGTGACTGCCAGTTTGTTTGAGGCTGGGTGTCACTGTATGGTTTTGGGCTCTTTATTTTAAGGTGTGGTCTCACTGATTATCTTAGAGCTTGCTATGTAGATCAGTCTGGCCTTGACTGCAGTCACCTTCTGCCTCTGCCTCCCAGTGCTGGATTAGTTATGTATGACTATGCCTAGCAATATTGAGCTCTTTAAATATAGCCAGTAGGACCGAAGAACTGAATTTGTAATATATATAGCCACACATGACTAATGGTTATTCTATTGAAATGGCAGGTTGGAAAAAGCCAGGCTAGCACTTGCCTGTGCCCATGGCTCCCAGCACAGGGTACTCTGATGTCTTTGGTCAGGCCAGTGCTATAGGCATCAAAGAGGAGACCAAGAATTCTATCCAGACAACCTCACTTGGTGTGGAACTCACCTTTTCCTCACCCTGACAGGTGTGAAAAACTGGGTGGTAGCTGAAGATACGGTGTTTAAGCCTGTAACAGCCCCGTGGAACCCTGAGTATCAGCTACAGCGCCCCCAGCTGACCAGGCAGGTCCTGAGCAGGGAGGACCTGGCTGCATTTCCCTGGGGGAGCCCCCTTCCTCGATACCTTTACCTGGCTACCAATCAGACCAATGCCTGGGGTCACCAGCGTGGATACCGAATCCAGATCCATAGTCCTTTTGGTGTTCATGTACCTGTGGAGAGCGACGTGGAGAGGGCTCTCAGCTGGGGGAGGTGAGGAGGCCCTGGGCATGGGGGTGAGGGTAGGACTCAGCCCCCAACAGCACTCACAGATCCTGGACCTGCCTTCAGATTCCAGTAGATACGGGTTGGGAAATGGGCTCCGAGTCTGATCCCAAGGGGTTCCAAGCAGGTAAAGCTCTTTGATTTTTCCAACACTACCTACAATTCCTGGTCAGATACCAGCTTGTGGTGACCCAGAGGAAGGAGGAGGAGCCCCACAGCAGCAGCATCTATTACCAGAATGACATGCGGACCCCAACTATGGCCTTTGCTGACTTCATCAACAATGAAACCCTCTTAGGAGAGGTTGGTGGCTTATAGATGGTGGAGGAAGCCTTCCCTTTTCCTGGCATCTTGGCTGTCCAGTCTCTGTCCAATAAAAGGCATCCCTGCTAGGGGAATTAGTCACAACAGTGGCACCCTGCCCTGTTCCTCACATAGGTCACTGGGTGTCTGGGCAGGACTATGGCTGGCAGAGGCAGAACCTATGCTGAGGCTGGAGGTTGGAAAATTGCAGCTAGCAGGTGATTTTTTTGTCTCCAAAGGCCTCCAACTCTTCCCTCCTCCTACAGGATCTGGTGGCTTGGGTGACAGCCAGTTTCCTGCACATCCCTCATGCTGAGGACATCCCCAACACAGTGACTGTGGGGAATAGAGTGGGCTTCTTGCTCCGCCCCTACAATTTCTTCGATGAAGATCCCTCTATCTTCTCTCCTGGCAGCATCTACTTTGAGAGGGACCAGGATGCCGGGCTCTGCAGTGTCAACCCTGTGGCCTGCACCCCACAGCTGGCAGCCTGTGTCCCCAACTTGCCCTCCTTTTCCTATGAAGGTTTATAGGCCTGAGGATGTGGTGACACCCCAGGGGTGGAGGACAAGATGCACACACCTCCTCTGTTCTGTCCCCTGTGGTTTTAGCACCTGGGCCCCAGGTTCCCACTCTCTGGTCCTTAGAAAGCGTCCTGGGTGTCCATCTCCTTGTGGGTGGATTCTTGCTTCCTGTTGCTTTTTGTTTTGTGCTGTGTTGCTTGTGTGTATGTGTTTGTATTTGAGACAGGGTCTTTCTATGTAGACCTGGATGTCCTGGAACTTGGTGTGTAGACAAGGCTGGCTTCTACTCACAGAGATCTGCCTCCAGACTGCTGGGATTAAAGACGTGCACTGCTAACCCTGACTCCTCCTGCTAGTTATTGGAATGGTAACTTATGAAAAATGGTATTTCAGGATACAAAAAAAAACCCCCACAAACTATCAAAACTCATTGGTGTTCACATCATACCAGGCTTCTGTTATACGTGTGTATCTAATAGCGATGGTTGTTATGAGTAATCAATAATAAAATGGTTTGCAAAATTTTTACTTCAGTTTATTCTTTGGCTTTTTAAGGCATGTAGAGCTCCCAGGAGAATATTAAGGACTGTGGCCAAAGAACTCAACAGAAAGATCATGGGGCTTGGGGGTAGGTAGACCTGGCCAAGGAATGTTTCTTGGGAAAGAGGCTGGAAGTGGGTTTCTTTGGCAAAAGAGCACTTCACAGAGAAAGCTAAGAAAGCATCTGTCCCTTGAACAGTGGGGACTGGGCAAGAACTTGGTCTGAGGGGCACAGGGCTGTGGGGCAGACCCAGCTCCTTGCTGGCAGTGGGTTTCCAAGCACAGACTGGACTCCTCCTCTTCCCGCAACCCCAGCTCCCCAAGCCCAGCCCTGACCCAGAGAGCAGTCTGATTTGGAAGCTGGAGGATAGAGCCATGTAAGGTCTGTGTATATCACTGCAGCCAGCTCAGACCCGCCTCCCGAGCCCTGGCTCCAGCCTCCCTCCTCCTCCCCACCCTCCGCTCCACAGCCAGCCGGAGAGGAGTCCGCTTCTGGTAGAAGCCTGTCAGTCTTCAAGGAACAATGACCCAGAAGACCACCCTGGTGCTTCTTGTGCTGGCTGTTATCACCATTTTTGCCTTGGTTTGTGTGTTGCTAGCTGGCAGGAGTGGAGATGGGGGTGGACTGAGCCAGTCTCCCCACTGCCCCTCTGTTCCTCCTAGTGCCCAGCCCTGGACACACCCTGGCCAGAGCCAGCTGTTTGCAGACCTGAACCCCGAGGAGCTGGCAGCTGTGATGAGCTTTCTGACCAAGCACCTGGGGCCAGGGCTGGTGGATGCAGCTCAGGCTCGACCCTCGGACAACTGTGTCTTCTCAGTGGAGCTGCAGCTACCTGCCAAGGCTGCAGCCCTGGCCCACCTGGACAGAGGGGGCCCCCCACCGGCCCGGGAGGCCCTGGCCATCATCTTCTTTGGTGCACAACCCCAGCCCAATGTGAGTGAGCTGGTGGTGGGTCCCCTGCCTCACCCCTCCTACATGCGGGATGTGACTGTGGAGCGTCACGGTGGTCCCCTGCCTTATTATCGGCGTCCTGTGCTGGCCAGAGAATATGAAGATATCAACCAGATGATCTTCCACAGAGAACTACCCAAGGCTTCTGGGCTCCTCCATCACTGTTGCTTCTACAAAAAACAGGAGCATAACTTGGTAGCAATGACCACAGCCCCCCGTGGCTTGCAATCAGGGGACCGGGCCACCTGGTTTGTCTTGTATTACAACCTCTCAGGAGCTGGGTTTTACCTACACCCCATTGGCTTGGAGTTGCTGGTAGACCACAAGGCCCTGGATCCTACCCTGTGGACCATCGAGAAGGTGTTCTATCAAGGCCGCTACTACGAGAGTCTGACTCAGCTGGAGGACCGGTTTGAGGCCAGTCTGGTGAATGTGATGTTAATCCCAGACAATGGCACAGGTGGGTCCTGGTCCCTAAAATCTTCAGTGCCACCAGGTCCAGCACCCCCTCTGCAGTTCCATCCCCAGGGACCCCGCTTCAGTGTCCAGGGGAGCCAAGTGACCTCCTCATTGTGGACTTTTACTTTTGGCCTTGGAGCTTTCACGGGGCCAAGGGTCTTTGATATCCGCTTTCAAGGTGAGAGGGTGGCCTATGAAATCAGTGTCCAGGAGGCCATAGCCCTGTATGGTGGCAACACCCCAGCAGCAATGCTGACCTGCTATATGGATGGTAACTTTGGCATTGGCAAGTACTCTACCCCCCTGACCCGTGGAGTGGACTGCCCTTACCTCGCCACCTATGTGGACTGGCATTTCCTTCAGGAATCTCAGGCCCCCAAGACACTACGTGATGCGTTTTGTGTGTTTGAACAGAACCAGGGCCTCCCACTACGGCGACACCACTCAGATTTCTACTCCTACTATTTTGGGGGTGTGGTTGAGACGGTGCTTGTGGTCAGATCCGTGTCAACCTTGCTCAATTATGACTATGTGTGGGACATGGTCTTCCACCCCAACGGGGCCATAGAAGTCAAATTCCACGCCACCGGCTACATCAGCTCAGCGTTCTTCTTCGGTGCTGGTGAGAAGTTTGGGAACCAAGTTGGGGAGCACACACTGGGCACGGTGCACACCCACAATGCTCACTTCAAAGTGGACCTGGATGTGGCAGGTTAGACATTCGGAGGGAGATGGGGCCCTCCAGGTGGGGAGTGTGGTCCCTGCTTTGGGTTTTGTGTAGGCTACTCAGGAAATAAAGATTTGGGGTTTTATGCTTCCCTTTGGGCTCTTGGGATGTTTTGGTTTTGTTTTGTTTTTTGGTTTTGTTTTATCTTAGCTTCCTAGCTGGGTGCAAAGCTGCCAGAGAGTCTTGGGAAATAGCTAACCTCAGGAAGAAGGCAAGCTCTGGTTTCACAGGGTCCCTTGAGCTTACATAAGTCTCTGTTCAAACAAGCAGCTGTTTGCTTTCCAACTCAGCTCTGTCCGGCCTGTAGTGGTGCTGCGGCACCGGAAGTTGGGTTGGCTGAGTCTCTGTGCATGCGAGCTAGTCTCTGAACAACTGCCACTCTGCATTTCTTAGGGAGAGAGGCCCTCCTTCTCTCTAATTTTTCTTTTTTTCTTTTTGTTTTTTTGTGACAGGGTTTCTCTGTGTAGCCTTGGCTGTCCTGGACTCACTTTGTAGACCAGGCTGGCCTCAAACTCACAACGATCCACCTGCCTCTGCCTTCTGAGTGCTGGGATTAAAGGCGTGTGCCATCACTGCCCAGTTTTTGTCTGATTTTTCATCTCTTTCTGGGCACCATTTGCTTTAGTGCAGGGGTATATGGGGTGCTGTGGAGAGTTCCAGACTGCTCCTGGAGTTTGTGGTCACAGAGATAGCCAAGGTTCCATGTTTTCCTGAAGATCATCTTTCTCTTTTTTAATTCCTACACTGAGTCATCATCTGATTTTTTTTTTTCTGAGTATGAAATATCTCAGAACTCTTACTAGGTCACAGCAGTACCCTCTGTCCTTGTTAGTCCACTCTTCCTCCCCCTCCCCACCCCTCCATCCCCCCTACCCCCACCTCCCCGGCCTCAAGACAGGGTTAATAGTTTTTTGTTTTGGTTTGTTTGTTTTTTTTGTTTGTTTGTTTTGTTTTTTTGTGGGTTTTTTTTTTTTTGGTTTTTTGAGACAGAGTTTCTCTGTGTAGTCTTGGCCATCCTGGACTCACTTTGTAGACCAGGCTGGCCTCGAACTCACAGTGATCTGCCTGCTTCTGCCTCCCAATGCTGGGATTAAAGGCGTGTGCCACCACGCCCGGCTCTAAAGTTAATGGTTTGTCTGAAGGATTAAGGAAAGTTTGGGACAGGGAAGGAAGCAAAGAAGCCAGTCAGTGCTGAGCTGGTCTTTAGTCCCTATTCTGAAGTCAGGGAGATGCAGAAACAGCC
This sequence comes from Acomys russatus, assembly GCF_903995435.1. NCBI lineage: Eukaryota > Metazoa > Chordata > Mammalia > Rodentia > Muridae > Acomys > Acomys russatus. The sequence goes on from NC_067152.1 coordinate 27,710,217, forward strand.
AGAGTGGTTGAATGAGCCCTCACACGCTTTACACAGGGATGAAGAACTGGGCCTGGGCAGAGGACATGACCTTTGTCCCCACCAATGTACCTTGGCATCCTGAGTACCAGATACAGAGGCTACAGGTGACTCGGAAGCTGCTGGAGACAGAAGAAGAGGCTGCCTTCCCCCTGGGTGGTGCCACCCCACGCTACCTGTACCTGGCTAGTAACCACAGCAACAAGTGGGGTCATAGGCGAGGCTACCGCATCCAGATACTCAGCTTTCCTGGGGAGCCCCTGCCCCAGAAAAGCTCCATAGAGAAAGCCTTCAGCTGGGGGAGGTGAGTGATGGGGGAGGGGTGGGATGGGGAGGTGAACACTGGGATGGAGCAGGGGCAGAGGGGGGAGACCCAGGAACAGTCACACTGTTTCAGACATTGCCTGTCTCTGTGCACAGGGGGAAGGGGTAGTGGCGTCCTTTTTAAATCCTTGGAACCAAAGCCAGATTCAGAGAACTCTTTTCTGTTGAGGGGGTGGGTGGGGTGTACTGTGAAATGGCAGAGGTGTGGCATGATCCTCTAGTGTGGTGACAGGAATTCTCCAACGGAAGCTGGGGTCAGAGCACTGAGCTTGTGTCCATCATAACAGGCATAATGATGGGCTTAGAGGCCGTGGAGACCTAACCAGTGCCCTCCTAGGTACCGCTTGGCCGTGACCCAGAGAAAGGAGGAGGAGCCTAGTAGCTCGAGCATCTTCAACCAGAATGACCCGTGGACCCCCACTGTGGACTTCACGGACTTCATCAACAATGAGACCATTGCTGGCGAGGTGAGCTGATGGTGGCATGAAGGTGTGTACCCCAGCGATGGGGTAAAAGGATGAGCTTTTTATGCTTAGACTTCTGGGACAGCTGAAGGAGACACTGTTTTAAAAAGATTCAACATCGGCCCCGGGCATGGTGGCGCACACCTTTAATCCCAGCACTCAGGAGGCAGAGGCAGGCGGATTGCTGTGAGTTCGAGGCCAGCCTAGTCTACAGAGCAAGTCCAGGACAGCCAAGGCTACATAGAGAAACCCTGTCTTGAAAAACAAACAAACAAACAAAAGAGTCAACATCTGTAGGTTCAGGAATAGCTTCTGCCCTGAAAGGCCGCTATGTAGGGAAGATGTGTCTAGAAACCTCACCGTCCTCTCTTCTCTCCTGCTAGGATTTGGTGGCCTGGGTGACAGCTGGGTTTTTGCACATCCCACATGCAGAAGATATTCCCAACACGGTGACTGTGGCGAATGGCGTGGGTTTCTTCCTCCGACCCTACAACTTCTTTGATGAGGACCCCTCCTTCTACTCCGCCGATTCCATCTATTTCCGGGAGGACCAGGATGCCAGGGCCTGTGAGGTCAACCCCCTGGCTTGCCTGTCCCAGGCTGCCACCTGTACCCCTGACCTCCCTGCTTTCTCCCATGGGGGTTTTGCTCAACACTAAGCGTCTCCCTGGATGGACAGTTTAGCCAAGGGCTGGGGAGCAGAGCAGCAGCTGAGCAGTGCACAGGGCAATCTGGTTCCCTCTTCTGTCCCCATATCTCTGATGTCCCCTCTCTGTTCTGCTCCCTTCCTTGTCTCTCCCTCGGGAGAACAGCCTTGCTAGGAGCCAGGAATAATGGCTCTGGGTTTTGTTTGTTTGTTCATTTGTTTGTTTTTCAAGGTGGTTCTTTTTTCCCTTCCTACTTCCATTAAAAATTTTCATAGTAATTTTGAGGACCCTGCAATGAGGGTAACCCTCTAGAGACCCCAAAGTAGGATCTCATCTACAGATGACCTGGAAGGGATTCTTCATCCATATTCCTTTTCACTTAAGCCTCTTTCCTCTCCCCTCTCCGCACCCCCCTCCCCCGTCCCCTGCACCTCCTGGAGTTCCTGCTTGCTCTTACATACTAGGATTTCCCATTCGGTCCAAAAGGGATGTTCTACGTCTTCCCACCGCCCTCGTTTCTCAGCTGCAGTCCCTTCTCCTGGACCTGAGTCAGGAGAAGTCTCCAAGATGCGATACAAGGTCTCACTGAAGAGGAGCAGGCTTGTCTGTCTCCTAGTGTTGGTCACAGATCAGGAATAGGAGTCGCCCCGGCTATGGCCCCTGCTTTGCGCACTCTGCAGGAAGACAGCATGGAGACAACAGGCGGCTTTGGGATGCCAGGATGATGATGATGATGAATGGTTATTTGATTCCACTGCTCTGCACGACTATGGCCTCTGTGCCCTGCAGTAGCCAGTTTGGGACAGTGGGTTAGGGTAGGAACCACATTAAAGGTGCACATCAAAGGTGAGAAACAGAAAGCCCTGGGGCCCACGCCCAGACCCAACACGAGGTCTGTCCAATCAGAAGCAGGCATGCAAATGAGCCCGAGTCGGCTAAAGACCCGCTTGGCTTGGTAGGGTCTGCTTCAGAGTTTCCCATCACTGCTTGTCTTTGCTGAGATCTAGACAGAGGATGGTACAAAGAAACACCAAGTGACGGGAAACTAAAGACTTTGTCATTCCCTAGCTGACTGGCCAGCCCCATTGTGCCACAGCTTTATGCTGCAATCCAACTAAACTGAAAGCTGTTACATGTCAATAGGAGGTAATCTTCAAGAGGAAAGGGCATGCGGAAATGTGTATCCTTTACTCCCCATTTGTGTTTTTAAAGGGAGGAGAATGCAAAGGGACGCGATGGTGCACAGCTGTAATCCCAGATTCCATGCTAGGGGCCTGACTAAGCTACATGGTGAGACCTTATCCCACAAAACCATGGGCCAGAAATGTGACTTGGTGGTTGACAGAGTACCTGAGGCACAGCTCAGGGATAGGACGCTTGCCCGTCGTGTACAAGGTCTTGGGTTCGGTTCTCAGCACTGTTCTCGATGAAAGCATGGTGCTGGGGAGATGGCTCAGTAGCTAAGTGTGTGCACTGTCTTGCAGGGACCCAAGTTCAGTTCCCAGCATCCTTACTAGGAGCTTACAGTTATCTCTAGCTCCAACTCTAGGAGACCCAATGCTCTCTTGGTGGCCACCTGCACTCATGCAAATACACCACACAGACCCATACCCATCAATAAAAAATAATTCAGTCCAGTGTGGTGACACATGACTTTAATCCCAGCACTTGGGAGGTAGAGGTAGGCAGATCTCTGAGCTCAAGGCCAGCCTGGTCTACAGAGTGAATTCCAGGGCATCAAGGGTGATACAGGGAGACCCTGCCTCACAAAACAAAACAACCAAGCCACCACCACCCCCAAAAAAAATGAAAAAAGAGAATTTTTTAAAGACAACATAAAAACTAAAAATGAGGATATAACTGCATGTTTATTTATCAGTGTTTTTTTTTGTTTGTTTGTTTTTTGTTTTTTGTTTTTCGAGACAGGGTTTCTCTGTGTAGCCTTGGCTGTACTGGACTCACTCTGTAGACCAGGCTGGCCTCGAACTCTCAGCGATCCACCTGTCTCTGTCTCCCAAGTGCTGGGGTTAAAGGCATGTGCCACCAACGCCCGGCTTATCTCTGCATTCTTTTAGAGATGAGTGATACCAATAATCTCTTAGGAGGAAGATATGTGATGGAGGGAATTGGGTACTGGGTGCCTCCTGGGCATCCTGAATTTTGAATCATGTGACTATATTTCCTTGTCAAAATAAATGAGTGTGGGTCCAAACATGAACAGTCTTGTCTTTTCTTTTAAACATGCTTCGGGGCTGAAGAGATGGCTCAGTGGTTAAGAGCGCCACCTGCTCTTTAAGAGGTCCTGAGTTCAATTCCCAGCAACCACATGGTGGCTCACAACCATCTATAATGAGATCTGCTGCCCTCTTCTGTAAAGCGCTCATATGCAATAAATAAAATAAATCTTAAAAAAAAAAAATGCTTCAGGAGACAGAGGCAGGTGGATGGCTGTGTGTTCAAGGCCAGCCTGGTCTACAAAGCGAGTCCAGGATGGCCAAGATATCATAGAGAAACCCTGTCTCGAAAAACCAAAAAGAAAAAAGAAAAATAAATAAATAAATAAACATGGCATGTATGGCAGAGAAGTGGATGGCCCAAGTTCTTGAGACCTAGAGAGGTAGGTGGCCTGTAGCACTGCCCTGGCCTTTCCTTTCTTGTAAACAATCTGAGGAAATGTTAAACTTCAGTCCAACAGCTCCTTCCATCTCTGCTGTCTCCACCCAGCACTCGGAAGGCAGAGGCAGGTGGATTGCTGTGAGTTCAAGGCCAGCCTGGTCTACAAAGTGAGTCCAGGACACCCAAGGCTACACAGAGAAACCCTGTCTCGAAAAACCAAAAAACCAAACCAAAACACACACACACACACACACACACACACACACACACACACACACACACACACATCTCCGCTGTCTCTCAGAGGAGGGGATAATGAGAAGCAATGGAAATGGGGCTTCTGCCTGGCCAGATGCCCAGGCTGGACCAGGAGGTGAAGTGGGGTTTGGTTTGCTGCTTAGTTTCTGACCAGAAAGGCAACACGTTCAAGAGCTCAGACACATGAGGCCTTTCACCACCTTCCCTCTGTCCTGCCCCAGTTTTATGCTCTGCCATGGGTTGATGTGGACCCACGGATTGCAGGATGTAGTGAGTGATGGCAAGGCAGACTCCAAAGAGCAGGGAGGAAGATGTCTGTAAGCAGCAGGTCCATCGGTGGCGGCTTCACTTACAACATGCCCTGGGGTGGGCAAAGGATAAAGGACAGCAGATGCTGTGATGACTTGGAGGCCAAAGGGGCCGTGCGGGCAGTGACGCGGCTGTGCTGGCAGTGAGTTCTGACTTCTTCTTCCTTTTTTTTTTTTTTGTTTTTGTTTTTGTTTTTTTTCGAGACAAGGTCTCTGTGTTAGCCTTGGCTGTCCTGGACTCACTTTGTAGACCAGGCTGGCCTCAAACTCACAGCGATCCGCCTGCCTCTGCCTCCCAAGTGCTGGGATTAAAGGCACATGCCACCTTTGGTTGTTTCAAGACAAGGTTTCTCTGTGTAACAGTCCTGGCTGTCCTGGACTCATTTTGTAGACCAGGCTGGCCTTGAAGTCACAGAGATCTACCTGCCTCTGCCTCCTGCGTTCTGGGATTAAAGGCATGTGCCACCACTGCCGGCCTCACTTTCTTTTCTTTTTTCTTTTTTTTTGGGGGGGAAGGGTTTGAGACAGGATTTCTCTGTGCTTTCCTGGACTCAATTTGTAGACCAGGCTGGCCTATAACTCACAGGAACCCACCTGCCATTGTCTCCCAAGTGCTAGGGTTAAAGGTGTGTGTCACCACGCCTGGCTCACTTTTTTTAAGAATAAAAAAAAATACACAAAGTCGGGGAGCTACTTTGAGAAATGGCTCAGCAATTAATAGCACTAACTCCTCTTCCAGAGGACCCAGGTTCAATTCCCAGTACCCACTTGAAAGCTCACAACTGTCTATAATTCCTGTTCCAGGCGATCTGACATCCCTACACAGACATACATGCAGACAAAACACCAATGTACTAAATAAATAAATAAGTAAATAAGGTAAAACAGGGTTTCACCTTGTACCTCAGCGAAGCCTGGAGCTGATGATGTCACCCAGCCTGGCTGGAAGCTTCTGGCAACCATGCGGCATTAGTGCTGTGGTTACAGGCATGCACCTTGACCCCCAGCTCTAAACCTTTTGTTGTTGTTAATTGAGCATGTGTTCGTGTGAGTGCATGTGTGTGTGTGTGTGTGTGTGTGTGTGTGTGTGTGTGTGTGTGTGTGTGTGTGTGTGTCTCCTGCAGAAGCCAGAAGAAGGTGCCTGACCCTTGGAGCTGGAGTTACAGGTAAGCTGCCTGGGTGCTAGGAATGGAGCCAAGATTTTCCATAAGGGCACCCAGTGCTGTGACCCTAACCCTCTGGAACTGAAGCTCAGAATAAACCATCTATACTTTACCTTAGTCATGATGTTTTATCCCTGTAGAAAAGTAAGTAATACAGCAATTCAAATCACTAGTTGCAGCTTCTCCTAGAACTGAAATTCCTGGTGGAGGGGCATTGGGGAAGAAGGCCAAAGCTATGGTATAGATTCTACAGGGCTGACTGACTAGTTAGAACTTCATGGTTCTGAAGAGTTAGAATGTTGCAGATCCAGAGATAAGTTATCCTGGACCTTCTCTCTCTCTCTCTCTCTCTCTCTCTCTCTCTCTCTCTCTCTCTCTCTCTCTCTCTTTCTCTCTCTCTCTAATATTTATTAATTATATTTTTTTATTTATTTAATTTATTATGCCCGCACGCTAGAAGAGGGCACCAGATGGTTGTGAGCCACCATGTGGTTGCTGGGAATTGAACTCAGGACCTTTGGAAGAGCAGTCAATGCTCTTAACCACTGAGTCATCTCTCCAGCCCCCTTCAGTCTCTTTAATAGTCATGGGTAGCCCACTGATGTGTCTAATTTAACATCTTCCTAACTTTAAGGTAAAAGCGTTTCAGGTGCAGTGTGGTTGGCTCACTCCTGTAATCTCAGCACTTGGAAGAAGGAAGAGGGTCAGAAGTTCTGCATTACCCAGGGAGCTCCCTACCAGCTTGGGATACACGAGACAAGACCCTGTCTCGAAATAAAAATCAACCAACCAAACAACTCTCTGGTGACATATTAGTTTAGTAAACTACTGACACCCAACAACTTAAAAGCTAAGCACTTGGGAGGCAGAAGCAGGCAGGATCTCTGTGAGTTTGAGGTCAGCCTGGTCTACAAAGTGAGCCCAGGACAGCCAGGGCTACACAGAGAAACCCTGTCTCGAAACCTCTCCCAAAACCCCTCAAAAAAAACAAAACAAAACAAAACAAAACAAAACAAAACAAACCAACAAACAAAAAAAAGCTAAGCATAACATCATGGGGTAACATCTGAAACCTTTAGCAGAGATCTCCCCACTTTGCCGAATCCCAGTAACCTGAGGTTTCCACCAAGGTATTTGAAAATGTCTTGGCTTATGACTTTCTGTAGCTCCTTAGCTATGAAAACTCCATGGAATGGTTTCCCACCTTGGGCTATGCTACTTGCTACTTAAGGCAACCTAAACCTGTGTTCCAGGGCCACACACATTTGGCCCAGGAATAAATTCTCTCTTCTTCTCTTTCATGTGTTTTGTGTTCACACTTGAGTAGAGTCTCTGAAAAAAGAACCTGGGGCTGGAGAGACGGCTCAGTGGTTAAGAGCGTTGCCTGCTCTTCCATTGGTCCTGAGTTCAATTCCCAGCAACCACATGGTGGCTCACAACCATCTCTACAATGTAATCTGATACCCTCTTCTGCAGATAAAGCACTCATATGCAATAAATAAAATAAAATAAATCTTTAAAGAAAAGAAAAGAAAAAAGAACCTGGGCTGCTGGGGGAGGGGAGTTGTGTGATCTAGATAACACAGAGATGACCCCTTTCCTCTGGCTAGATGATGGGGTAGTGGAGGAAGGGTGGGGCTACAGGCTTCTTTCTCAGGCTGGCACTTCTCCAGGCCTTGGGTGGGAAGAAGACAGAGTTCCTCACCCCCAGGAGATGGGGACACACACACACACACACACTCCTCAGTGTTTACTTGTGAGTCCCACGGAATTCCCCAGGGACCTGCTTTTCCTGTTAGGGAACCTCACCAAGTCTTTCCCCCACACCTCCCACAAACCTTTACCCTCTTTTCTCTGCGGCAGCAGTTCCTTCCCCTCACCCATGTCTGTCCTTCATACCCACTCAGGACCTCCGTGGAAGGAGATACAGGAGGAGTCAAAGGATTGTTCATTAGAGACGACAGAACTGTGTCTGTCACTGTGTACTCTTCCCATCTACCACATTTTGTTGTTGTTGTTTTTTATTTTTGTTTTTCGAGACAGGGTCTCTCTGTGTTAGCCTTGGCTGTCCTGGACTCGCTTTATAGACCAGGCTGGCATTGAACTCACAGCCATCCGCCTGCCTCTGCCTCCCAAGTGCTGGGATTAAAGGCGTGTGCTATCACACCCAGCCACATTTTATTTTTTAATGAAGGCCAAGTCTCATGTAGCTCAGGCTTGCCTTGGGTACTCTATGTAGCAGAGGCTAGCCTGGAAGTCTCCTGAGTGCTGGGGTTACAGGCCTACACTGCTGTTTGCTTTTTTGCGCTGTTGGGGGGAGGGAACAGGAGTTTTGGGGCAAATGCTCCACTAACGAGGTTACACTCGCAGCCATGTTTTCTAAATCACTTATCAAATATAGGCCTGCCCCCCAACCCCCAAACCCCATATAGCTGCTGAAGAATCCAGGCTGTGTGGAAATCCCATCCCACGGGAATTTCTGTGTCTCACAGCCTTGGAAAGGTCTTATGCCTATAGCGTGTGTATGTGTGTGTGTGTGTGTGTGTGTGAGAGAGAGAGAGAGAGAGAGAGAGAGGACTCGCTACCAAAATTCCAAAAGTCCAGCCAGCCAGTGACACAGTGACTTCCGGAAAGCCTTATCCTCTGGACTGAGCTCCGTGCTCTCATGACCTTGAGGAAAACAAGCAGCCATGGCGGCTTCCGTAGTCTTATGTCTTCTCGCCTCTCCTGCCCTGAGCCACTTCACAGCCATTAGGTCTATTTCCCTGCCTTTGACTAGAACGACTTCCCGTCCTGTGCCAGCAAGACACAGTGTCTGTAAGGCCCCCTCAGCTTCTCTTCCTGGACATGTCACCAGGTCAAAAATGAACCCGATTCCCGAGCCCAGGCAGATATGGGAGGGTATCAGGTCCCATCTCTGGGGACCCTCAGCCACTCTGGCCAGGACGTGGTTAACAGTGGTGATAAAGCTAAGTTTGGGGTTCAGGGGCGGAGGGTGGAAGGGGAGCTGTGAGATTAAAGAAGATGCAGAGATTTGCTGGCAGATTCATGATGTACTTTCTTCACTCAGGGTAAACACATGCGCCCTTGACTCCAAGGGCATTTTGTAGAACGTCACACAAAATTGTCTTCTCGCCAGAGCTGGCTACATAATGAGTTACAACATGGTTCCCTGGACATCCGGTAGTGGCTGTCTCTACCAGGTCAACTGGATGTCCACACTGACACCTCTGTCTAAATCTTTATGTGGCCTTACAGCCTTTATTCAAGTGGCCTCACACACATCCCTGCCTGGCAGAGAAGTCCCTGGTCACAGACTGTGAGGAGTGGAGGAGGCCACTGTCCTCAGCTCTTGTGCCATTTTTTTTTTTCCGAGACAGGGTTTCTCTGTGTAGCCTTGGCTGTCCTGGACTCACGTTGTAAACCAGGCTGGCCTTGAACTCACAGCGATCTGCCTGCCTCTGCCTCCCCGAGTGCTGGGATTAAAGGCATGTGCCACCACCGCCTGGCTTCTTGTGCCATTTTGGAAGAGAGCATCTCAATTGCTTTCCCTGTTGCTGGGATAAAATAACCTGAAGAAGAGATATTAATCCCATTGGGTGAGAATAAGACCACTACCACAATTTTGAGCCAAATTTGAAGCAAGCTTTATTAAATACTGGCTAGGGCGACGGACACTGGCCAGGTCTGTACTCGGGATTCCCAGAGTATAGTATCAAATTACATTAGACAGGGGCTTATAAAGGCCAAACCCCCCACAAGACTATGTCCTTCTCCCATTCATCCAATCAGGGGCAAGCATACATCCTAACTACTTCTTGCCCAGGAATCTCCCACCTACATTCCGTCAAGGACATCCTGTGCAGTTGGGGCAATCAAGCTTGTTTCCAGAAGTGAAGACACACGGCTTGTCATCTTACGTGAACAACAGCCCCCACTATTCCAGGAAGCTATTTGGCTTGGCAAGTGGGTGGGGTCTATATGTTAGAGACATTTTTGTTGTCTAGATCTCTTAATTTAAAGTAATTTAAACTTGAACCGGAACTTTAGCCATCACAATGACTCAAGGAAGGGACGGGGTTGCCTTGGCTCACAGTTCAGAGTGCAGTCCATCATGGCAAGAAAGTTAAGACTTGAGGAGCTTGGGGGCTGGAGAGATGGCTCAGAGGTTAAGGGCACTGACTGCTCCTCCAGAGGTCCTGAGTTCAATTCCCAGAAACCACATGGTGCCTCACAACCATCTATACTGGAATCTGACGCCCTCTTCTGGCCTGTACATCAGAACACTGTATTCACAATAATAAATAAATAAATCTTAAAAAAAAAAAAGACTTGAGGAGCTTGAAGCAGCTGGTCACAGGTATCCACAAGAGGGGAAAGAGTGAGTGCTGGTGCTCGGCTCCCTCCCTATTTTCTCTATAGTCCAGAGTCCGATCCCAGGGTGCAGTGCCAACTACTTCCAACCCAGGTGTTCCCACCTCAGCCAATTCACCCTTTCACAAGCTGGCCCAGAAGCCGAGTAATCCCTCACAGCTGTGGCTGGCAGCTCATCTCCCAGGTAATTGCAAACCCATCCGGCAAATTGGCACAGAAACGTTAACCCTCATGGAGGATTTTCTGGTTGAAAGCACTGGCTGGCAGATTAACCTGGAGGTCAATACCCCAGCAATACCTGGCCTCTGACCTGGCCTGCCAGGCAATCATGCTGAAGGGGACACAAAGGTCTCAGTTCTGCCATGTCTTCCCTGACCCTCACCACGCTTCCGACTTACTCAGCCCCCGCCCCCCACGTCCCCAACCCCCCAGCCCCTACCCCACCCCCCCATCACCCCCCACCCAGCTCCCACCCCTTTTCTAGCCAATGCTTAGAACTCTCAGGCCTCCATGAAAGGACATGGCCCAGCTGTGCAGCCCAGGTCCTGCCCAGGCAGGGCTTCTCATAGCATGGGAGCGACCAAAAACTGCTGGAGGACTGTGAAGCTGGAGAAGGGGAGCGGGAGAGGGTAAGACAGAGCATGGGGGCGGGGGAGGGGTAGGCAGGGCAGGAAATGGCAGGAGGGGGCTTGAAGTGCTGCAGACTACAGGAAGGAAGGCTGGGAATAAGGGAACCCAGCTGTTTCTGGGGTGCAGGGCAAGAGAGGACGGAGAAAGTGCCCCAGGCTGAGCCGCAGTTGCTCCCTGCCTACCACTGTTCTCCAGACCACACCCAGCACCCACGTGGGTCCGCACTCCTGGCTCTTAGCGGGTTGCTTGATTTGGAACAGGATGTAGACTTTTTCCATGAGTCACCTGAAGTCAAGGACCCTCCCCAGCCCCACCTTCTCCACCTGGCCTGACCCCAATGCCTGCCTGCACTGTTCCTGCTGTTCTGCTCAGGGGCTGGGGTTTTGTGGTTTTGTTTTGGTTTGGTTTTGGTGGTGCTATCCGGAGACCAGGGGCAGAGAAACATCCCTTGCCAAGGTCCTTCTCGAAAAACAAAACAAACAAAAAGTAACCTAATGGTCTTTAGCAAGGCAGAGGGAATGGGGAAGGGCCAGGCCTGATTGCCATGCTCAGGCCTGCTGGAGAAGGGAGGAAGAAGAAAAGAGGTAGGACGCGAAGGAAAGACAGGAACAGGAGCATCCAGTGGGCAGAGGTTAGCGGGTGGAAGGACCTGCTTAGTGAAGGCTTGAGGTCTGCAATTTGCAGCATCAAGATGGATCAGGTGGGCTGGAGAGTAAGGGACTGAACTCCCATGCATGGAAAGTTCTGAGGATTTAAAGGAGCTGTTGGCCAAGGAACAATTGAAGGAAGGAAGGCGAGCATTCTCTCACAGCACGCTAGTTTCTGGGGCTGGGGATAGAGCTCAGTTTGTAGAGTGCCTGAAGCTGTGGAGGAGACACAAGTTCAAGGCTACCCACAGGAGGTAGAGCAGTGTGAGGCCCTTTTTTTTTTTTTTTTTTTTTTTTCCCCCCGAGACAAGGTCTCTCTGTGTAGCCTTGGCTGTCCTGGACCCACATTGTAGACCAGGTTGGCCTCGAACTCACAGGGATCCACATGCCTCTGCCTCCCGAGTGCTGGGATTATAGGCGTGAGCCACCATGCCCGGCTAGGTTACATTTCTAAAGCTAGCCTCCAAGGTCCCTTTCCTTATTTGGCCACCCCACCCCACCCCCATCCTGAGGCTGACTACCAAGGTCCAGCTATCCAAGTATCAAAGTCCAGCAATCAAAAGTCCCCTTTTGGCTTACCTAACTAACATGCCCAATTAAAAGTAACCAGCCAGGTGGTGGTGGTGTGGCAGTGGCGCACATCTTTAATCCCAGCACTCGGGAGGCAGAGGCAGGTGGCTCTCTTTGAGTTTGAGGCCAGCTTGGTCTACAAATCCAGGACAGCTAAGGCTACGCAGAGAAACCCTGTCTCAGAAAACAAAAACAAGCAGCAAACAAACAAACAAGGTCAGGGCCTCAAGATAGCTAAGTAGGTAAAAGTATTTGCCACCAAGCCTGACTCCCTGAGTTTGATCCCTGGGTCCCACATGGTGGAAAAAAGAACTGACTCCAGCAAGCTGTCCTCTGACCTCCCTCCACACATGTGGCATGGCCACGTGTGCACGCATACATATGCATAAACTTAATAAATGTAATTTATGAATTAAGCTGGCCAGTGGTGGCCTACATCATTAATGCCAACACTTGGGAGGCAGAGGCAGGCAAATCCCTGTGCATTCAAGGCCAGCCTGGTCTACAGAGCTAGTTCCAGGATAGCCAGGGCTACATAGAGAGACCCTGAGTAGAAAAACAAAAACTAACAAAGATAGATGATGCCTAAGGGTGACCTCTGCCCTGTACACACACACACACACACAGAGAGAGAGAGAGAGAGAGAGAGAGAGAGAGAGAGAGAGAGGAGGGAGGGAACTGGAGGGTTCTGAAGCAAGTCGTATCCAACTGGCCTTGGGTCCGGTGCCCAGCCTGATACTCTGCACCCACTTATGGAAGCTGAAATGCGTCTCTATTGAACCTGGAACAGGCACTCGGCATTAGCACATTCATATCACTTTAAAACTGAAAAAGCCATTTCCCCTCCGTTTTCTGACTTGACTCCCTGGAAGAGTGCAAGTCCAAAGGTCACGGGTGAATAAACCATGTTTTTTTGCACTGTCAGCTTGGCACACAAAGACCAAAGGGCAGTACTGACATGTCAGCCCAAGCACTTCCTTCCCAGGGGACAGTGGCATTGCTTGAACTCGTGTCCAGCAAAGGTTGCAGGGAGGAGCTGAGGCCAAAGGATTGTGGGATGGTGGATATGAGCAAGTCAGAAAAGCAGGTTCCCCAGCACAGAAGGAATCCTGAGCTTGGAGGTAGATCTAACAGGCCATGGGCTAGGGAAAGGACCAGAAGAGTCAGACCACGGTTTTCTCTTCGCCCAGTACTCATCGCATCTGTAAGGGGCGGGGCTGCTTTGAAGACAGCAGTTCAGTGTGTTGCTGTTTCTCCTTCCGGAGAAAGAGAATGGGTGCCGGGGTTTACAAGGTGTCTCTGGGGTACCACTGCTGGCATTTGGTACCTCAATTTTATCACCTGTGCAGTGGGGACAGGAATAAAACCTACTTCGGGATCTTTGTTGTTGTTTTTTGGTTTGGGGTTTTGGTCTTTGGTTTTTGAGACAAAGTTTCTCTGTGTATCCTGTGGGGCCATCATTGCCTGGCTATAGGCTAGTTTTCAGTAACAGCGTAAACAGCCACTCTAAAAATGTAGTGGCCTAGAACAAAACGCCCAATTTACGTTGTTGCTCAGAACTCTAGGGGTGGGGAGTCCGGGGTAAGCTCAGCCGGGCAGCTCTTCTCTTCTGCTGCATAATTTTGGGTTCACTGACAAGGCTGTAGCTATCTGGCTAGTGGATAGGGTCAGGGTTGTCCAGAGTGGTTTTATTTATGTGTCTAGTGGCTGTGGCTATAGCAATATGTGTCCTGTAGGCTTTCCACTGCGGTCTAGGATGCCAACCACAGCCCAAAGAGAGCAAGCCCTAGTAAACAAATGCTTTCTAGCTCTTTCTTTTCCTCCATCAACTCAGTAGTGTGTGTGTGTGTGTGTAATGTACTTGTTTGGTGGAGGCCAGATGTCCAGGTTCTTCTTCAATTGCTGTCTATTATTATTTTTTTACATTTATTTGTTTTGCATGGAGGGTGGGGGGGGGGGTGGATACATGCCACAGTGTGAATGTGGAGGTCAGAGGACAATTTGTGGCAGTTGTTTATCTCCTTCCACCATGTGGGTTCAGGAGGTCAGACTCAGGTCTCTAGACTTGGCAGCAAGCACTTTTACCCAGTGAACCATCTAGCAGGCCTGCCATTTTCTTTTTGAGACAGGGTCTCTCACTGAAACTGGACCTCACCAATTGCCTAGGCTAGCTGGTTAATGAGCTGGTTACAGATCTGCTTGTTCCTGGCTCTGCCCCAGCTCTGGAGGTATAGAATCCATACTGACAACTCCTTATGCAAATGCTAGGGGTCGGAACTAGGTCCCTGTGCTTGCCCAGTGAGCGTTTTTTTAACTGAGCCATCTCTGCATCCTCCTGCCTCCCTTTTGCCAATGTCCCATTAGCCAAGGCAAGTCACAAGACCAGACCCATATTTGAAGGATAAAGGCATAAACTTCATGTCCTGATAAGAAGAGAGGCACCATCAAAGGCAAAGGGGCCAGGGCCAGGGCTAAGAGCTAAAAACACATCACACTGAGCGCCTGCTAGGTGAGCAGAGTTCAGTTTTAGAGACTGAAAGAAATGCCTTCTTGGCTCTCAAGGCTCAATGTAAAACGAAAAGGATTGGGCTGGAGAGATGGCTCAGAGGTTAAGAGCACTGGCTGCTCTTCCAAAGGTCCTAAATTCAATCCCCAGCAACCACATGGTGGCTCACAACCATTTATGATGCAATCTGGTGGCCTTTTCTGGTATTCAGGAGTACAAGCAGGCAGAACACTGTATACATAGTAAATAAATAAATCTTTAAAAAAAGAAAAAAGAAAAGGATTGATACATAAACCAAACAACTTCAAGGCATGTGTGCTTGAATGTGATCAGTGTCCCAAGATTAGTCAGGGGTGAGGGACACTGTGTTGGGAAGGCTTAATTAGCTTGACCTCGAATATAGTTAGAGTCCGGATGTTTGCGGACAGAGGGAATGATATTCTGGTTGGAAAGAAGAGCAAAGCTAGGGTGAAATGGGTGTCCATGAAGCACAGGGGCCATGCAGAAAGAACTTTAAAGGAGCAAGACTGGCCAGATAACCTGGACTCTAACAGTGTGTGAAGTTGGCCTCGAGCCTCATTCTGTAGGCAGTGGGTGGCCCTGAGTGTGTTCTGGGAGGTCGGTGAAAAGAAGTCCAAAGTCCATTAGAAAAAGCCTGTCCTGCTAATAGTTGGATGCCTTGGGTGGGGAGTGGCAGGGGAGTGGACGTTGTCAGGTGAAACTAGGGGTCTATGTAGAAGAACTGGCTTGAGTATCAGGAGCGAGAGCAAAGCATGGGAGATGGCAGTGGATAACATGTTTGCTTGCACAAGCACAAGAGCCTGAGAGCTGCCCCCCACCACAGCATCCATGCAAGCTGAGATCTCATCTGTAATCCCAGCACTGAGGTACCAGGATGGGTACAGTGGATTCTGGGAATCACCTGTGAGCCAGTCTAGCCAAACCGGCAAGCACTGCATGCAATAAGACCCTATTCCATAAAAAAAAAAAAAAAAAAAAAAAAAGTGTGGATCGACTGGAAAGACAGCTCAGCAGGTGAGAGCCCCAGCTGTCTAACAGAGGACCCAGGTTCTGATCTCAGCACCTACATGGCAGCTTTCAACCATCTATAACTCCAGTTCCAGAGAATCCAGTGCCCTCTTCCGACCTCTGTGGGCACCAGGCACATGTATAGAATACATACACACATATACACACATGCAGGCAAAACACTTGTGCACATAAAATAAAACAAATGCTTTAAAGTAAACTGGGCATAGTGGTGCACACCTGTAATCCCAGCACTCTAGGAGGCAGAGGCAGCCAGATCTCTGTGAGTTCAAGGTTAGCCTGGTCTACAAAGTGAGTCCAGGACAGCCAAAACTACACAGGGAAACCTTGTCTTGAAAAGCCCCCACCCCCGGAATAAAAAGTTTTTTAAAACAAATTTATTTATTTATTTTTAAATATTTATTTATTTACTATGTATATAGTATTTTGACCACATCCCTGCACACCAGAAGAGGACATCAGATCTCATTATAGATGGTTGTGAGCCACCATGTGGTTGCTAGGAATTGAACTGGAGTCCTTTGGAAGAGCAGGCAGTGCTCTTAACCACTGACCCATCTCTCCAGCCCCGGAATAAAAAGTTTTAAAGCAAAAATAAAAGAATGAAGTGTAGCGTGGTAGAAGACTCCCCTGAAATTGACCTCTGGCTTCCACATGCACATGCATGGGCCAGTGCACACTCATGCACACATGTGCTCACACATGCATACAGCACACGTACCCCAGACACAATAAAAAAATCAAATACCTATAAGAAACGTAAGTATGGGTGGACGGTGGTGGTGCACGCCTTTAATCCCAGCACTCGGGAGGCAGAGGCAGGCGGATCGCTGTGAGTTTGAGGCCGGACTGGTCTACAAAGTGAGCCTAGGACAGCCCCGGCTACACAGAGGAACGTTGTCTCGGAAAAAGAAAAAGAAAAAAAAAAAGATCTCACTCACTCTCCTGTCGCCAAGGCTCCAAGGTGCTCTCACTGAGCTCTATGGTAGCCTAGTGCATCCCAGCCCGAAGATGTTTAAAATCTAAAAAGTGAAAGGAACACCCTTTCCCTGCCTGCCCTTCTAGAAGCAGGGCACGTTAGACTCTTCTGGCCCTGCTTCCCCTTCCTCCATTCCCATCATACACTGGAGAGACTAGGGAATCGCCCGCCTGGCTGTTTACTTCCTAGCTGAACCCTGCTGTGTTTTCATATCTAAAAATAGCTACAGGCCAGGCGCTCATTTCCCAGGGCCTCCCTAACTTTGGTGTTTGTTTTCATAGCAGGTTGGGACCTCACCTCTTCCCTTCTTCTCACAACAGTGAATCTGAGGGTGATGGGGGTGCTAAAATGGTCCAAGACTGCTGGTTTCCTAATGGTGTTCCAGCTAGCCCCAGGGAAAGAGCAGGACAAAGTGTACACTGTAAGACAGGGTGTCTGCTTGAGATGAAAGGCTCCCAGTTGGAGTAACTGAAGAAAGGTGACAAGGGCAGAGTTTGGGGGGCACAGGAAGTTTGCGGTGCAGGGGAGGTGCCAGCTTCTGTTGTGTGCTTCAGATCTGAGCTGGTTCCAGTAGCCACAGCATCCAGGTGTCCCAGACTCATGCAAGGAGAACTGGCTTCAACCGGGCACAAATTTAACCCTTTGTATTTTTTTTTACTCAACACTTGTATGAAATATAATATGTGCCACACAACAGATAGGATGTGGAGAAGTTTATGATATGAGCATGGGGAGAGAAGGAAAGGGGGGAGGGGTTCCCCAGAGAGAGAAAGAGACACAGTCAGAGGAAGAGAGAGTGGTGAGAAAGGTGAGAGGGGTGAAAGAGAGCCATGATGAGGGTTTGTTCTCTTATGATAGTCCTGGGTGGGCAGGGCCACGCCCCTTGGGAGGTAGGCAATGATACCACAGGTAGGCACACTGAAGCAGAATCCTAACAAACACTTGTTGCTGTTCTTTGTTTTTCAAGACAAGGTTCTCTGTGTAGCCCTGGCTGTCCTGGGACTTGCTCTGTAGACCAGGCTGGCCTTGAACTCAGAGATCCACCCGTCTCTGCCTCCCAAGAGTTGGAACCAAAGGCGTGTGCCATCCCCACCATGATTCATTTTTTAAAAATACATTTGTTTGTTTATTGTTGTTTTGAGACAAGGTTTCTCTGTGTAGCCCTGGCTGTCTTAGACTCACTTTGTAGACCAGGCTGGCCTTGAACTCACTGAGATCCACCTTCCTCTGCCTCCTCAGTGCTGGGATTAAAGGCATGCGCCACCAAGCTGGGCCCAAATTTATTTATCCTGTACGTGTGTGGGCATGCATGCAAAGGTCATTGGACAGCTTGCATACTCAGGTCTCTCTTTCTACCATGTGGGTCACGAGGATTGAACTCAGGTCCTCAGGCTTGGCAGCAGTCACCCTTACCTGCTTAGTCATCTCACCCTGAATCATTAGTGTTTGGGGGGGGGGCAGTTTCCTTAATAGACAGAGGCTTTTCTTGTTATTCAGCCTGGCCCTAAACTGCTAGAGTTCAGGCAATCCACCTGCCTCAGTCTCCTGAGGAGCTGGGACTCAAGGCACAGGTCACTGCACCCAGCTGTCCATAGCTCAGCTTTCAAACTAGAACTCTATCTTTTCCTTGACCTCTGTGGCAGAGGGTCTGCTGAATATGTGCAAGGCCCCTGGAGGGGCAGGGGTGGGGTGGGGTGGGGTGGGCGGATCTGAAAGAACTAGATCAGGCACATTCTCATAGGAGACACTTTCAGAAGATGGGGCTACGTGCTCAGAGCAGGAAGAGAAGCTCCCCTGTGGTATGCCACCAACTAAATTCGATTGCTAGCAGGAAGGACCAAATTGACCAGAGGAATATTCCGGACCTACTGAAGGTGCTTGGCATCACTAAAGGTTGTGCTGAGAATGAGCAAAGAGTGTGCCATCTGTCCCTGAGGGAACTGCTTGGTTGTCCTGGCAGAAACACCCACTTCATCCACTTCTTTGGGGGAAGGGGACTTAAGAGATTTTGGGGGCGGGGTGCTGGCAGGAGGAAGGGAGAGAGCCGCAAGCTTAGTTGTTTTCAATGGAGGAAAATGCCTTTGGGTGTTTTTCAGCGAACAAAACGTCCAGCTCCTCCTGAGAGGCAGGCTCCGGATGCCTGGTCAACAGATGCAGGGTTCAAGGTCCTCAACTTGAACTTTCTCACCGGACAGAGATAAGTCAGTCATTTTCACCGGCTGCCAATCATTAACCCACCTCCACCTGGTGCCCAGACTTGTTTTTCTAGCGCATGAACTGGGTCACTCACTCTGTAGGTGACAGTGGCTGAGCCAGCCAGTTTCCACAGTCCACCTTGAAACCCCTCCCCCATCGATCTCTTGGAAGGAGAGAGGAAAAGGAAACCCACACAAATGTCATAAAGAAAAGAAATATTCAATAACTATATGGCTGGGGCTACAGTTTGCTTGTCTAGTATGCACAAGTGGGTTCCTACAAGCCAGGAGTGGTGGAAAAAACAGTAATTCCAAAACTCAGGAGGTGGAGGTCATTCAAGGTCACTGTTGACCTCAGAGAGAATTTAAGGTCAGCCTGGTTGGAGACACTGGTTTAATAGACACAGACACACACACACAAAGACACACAGACACACAGACACACACACACACACACACACACACAGAGAGAGAGAGAGAGAGAGAGAGATGTTTATTTTGCAGTTTTGACCTGACCTACATCCTTCAGTGAAAACTACCTACAGCTCAGAAACAGCTGTGCACTGTATCCTGGCCACAGTCTGTAAACAAGACTCATTCTAGCACTACTAACTTTTTTTTTTTGATAAAAATTTTTAAGAGATTTATTATTTATACAGTATTCTGCTTGCATATTTGTGTGCATGCCAGAAGAAGGCACCAGATCTCATTATAGATGGCTATGAGCCACCATGTGGTTGCCAGGAATTGAACTCAGGACCTCTGGAAGAACAGCCAGTACTCTTAACCTCTGAGCCATCTCTCCAGCCCACCACTAACTTATAAAGTTGAAGAAGCCCCTTCTCTCAACAGCCTGGAGTCCCAGCAGGAATCCAGAGTTCAGCTTCAGATAAAACTAGACTTTCTGGTGGTAAATGCGATTGTGGCTGACGCATGTAGCAAATCACACTCCTTCCTTTCTGGATCTCCAGTTGGCAAATAAACCTGGAGGCATGAGTCAGCCTCTCCGGAAAAGGAGGCAGTGGGACACTGTCCTATTTAAGGGTGGGCCAGACCATACTTTCTGGCCCCTTTCCCTCAAGTTCTTCCCAAACTTCTGGATGTTTGTGGAAAAAAAAAAAATGCCCAGTGTCCTTGCTTGTTAGCATAACTAACAAAGAGAGATCCAAGTCACTTTCTACTCTTGTTAATTCTCAGTTTTCACCGGAACTTCCCAGCTGGCATACACCCAAAGTCGTGCCCACTGAGGACACATAAGGGGCTCACTGGCATTTGTAAAAATAAGAGACAACTTCAATACAAGCAGCCCTCAGTTTTGGTCACTGTGGTTTAGTTCCCTGCCCCATAAAGACTGCTAGGGCCCCAGAAATCAGCCAGAATTTAGCTTGGAATGCCTCTGGGTCCATGAGGCATTGTGCTAGGGGAATGCTGGTTACATTGAACTGGATGATTTTTTAAAAATATTTTTATTTAATTTTAAAATTTATGTGCATTGGTGTGAGGGTGTCAGATCTTGGGGTTATAGATAGTTGTGAGTTGCCATGTGGGTGCTGGGAATTGAACCCGGGACCTTTGGAAGAGCAGATGTTGCTCTTAACCACTGAGCCAACTCTCCAGCCCCTTCCCCCCCCTTTTTTTTTTGTTTTAAGACAGGGTTTCTCTGTGTAGCCCTGGCTGTCCTGAAGCTTGCTCTATAGTCCAAGCATACACCACCACCACCTGGCTAGAGAGTTTTTTGTTTCTGTTTTTTTTTAAAAAGAAGATGTTGGATGGGCGTGGTGGTATACCATGTCTCGAAAAATGGAAAAGGAGGAGGAGGAGGAGGAGAAAAGAATTAGAGGGAGGAGACTAGAAAGATTGCTCAGTGGTTGAGAATTATTACTGCTCCAGCAGAGATCCCAGTTTCAGTTCCCAGCATCCACGTGGTAACTCCAGCCACACACACACACACACACACACACATACACACACACAACCACATAATTACAAATAAAGGTGAAAAAGAATCCTTTATTTTCGGGGAGAGAGGAGTTTCAAGACAGGGTTTCTTTTGTACTCCTGGCTGTCCTGGACTCCCTTTGTAGACTAGACTGGCCTCAAACTCACAGAGACCCACCTGCCTCTGCCTCCTGAATGTTGGAATTAAAGGCCACCATGCCCAGCAAGAATCTATTTTTAATAAAAATTATTTTAAAATAATGAGACGGAGATGGTGAGGTTCTTTCTTTGAAGGTAGGTTTTTGTTATTTTGTTTGTGTTGGCTTTTATTTGTTTGTTTGTTTCTGTAGTGTCGGTGATCAAACACAGAACTTTGTGCCCGCCACACAACTGTTATAATGCTGAGTTATCTTTCCACTCCTAAGATAATGTGTTTGTTTGTTTGTTTGTTTGTTTGAGACAAGAGTCTCACTGTGTAACCCAAGCTGGTCTCGAACTTACAGCCTCCTGGGTTCATCTCCTGTTAGATTACAAGGCTGCACTCTCATAGCAGGTGAGACAATTCCTTGAACAACTAAACACTAGGCAAAGGCTCCAGAAAACCAAATGTTCTGTCCACAGGATTTGCCTTTTGTGACCTCAAGAGGACCCCGAACTTTTTCAGTCAGCTTTCCAAAAAGACCCAGATCCTCTGGGCTTCCTCTCTTTCTGCACACTATAAAAATTTTCTAGGAGAAGCGAGAAAGAGCTGGGAGGTGAAAGACAAGGTCTCATGATGTAATCCTCAGTTGGCTTGGAGGCCCCCCACCTAGCAGGCAGGCTGCAACAGAGACTCCTGCAGCCCCCCTCTCCCCGCCTGCCTCCGTTCTGAATAATGCTTATCAGCATTTGCAGGCATTCTCCAGGAGTTAGTTCCTTGAAGATAGCACCCTCTGTTCACTCTCCATATGCCGAGCACATGACAGACCCTGCCTGACACAGAGAGCCCAGCTCCTCACCTCGAACAGCCCCAGACAGTGAGTGGCCTTTGGATGCTTTGTCAGAGTGAATCTGCTCTGTTTGCCCTCAACTCACCTCAACCCACAGAAACTCCAACCCTAGGAGCATCCCAGCTGTTGCTCAATACTCTGTGGGAAGGCTTACCCGGTACAGGGAAGGGGCTGTCTCCCTATAGCCCCCAAAGTCCTGACAGTGAAGGACACTGGCCACGGAATGTTCCAACACACTGAGCGCCTGCTTCCTCTGTGGCCACCCAGAGCCAACATCCCCTCCACCCCGCCTCTCTAGGTTAGAAACAGCCTGTGCAGGGCTATCAGTCTGCCTGAGATAGCAGGCAGTCCTTGATAGAGATGAGACACCAGATCTTGCCTCCAAATGCCAAGAAGCACATATCCCGGAAGAAGTGCAGCCACTTCCAGCCTGTCCTACAGGTTTGGGAACTCTGCATTTCCTCTCACTGGCCCCAATCTAACCCCTATGTGAAGGTTAAGATGGGTTTACTGCTGGGAAAATCAGGTGGGTTTTTAAGTGTTTATTCCTACGGGTTCTAACCTTGAAAGATGCGCGAATCTGTCACCTGATTCCCCTCTCTGTTCCCTCTGAGTTCTCTGTACCTGGGAGTTGCTTTCAGAGTGATTGTATAAACATAAATGAAAGAATAATCAAGATACTAAGGCCTTTTTTCTTTCCTTTGATTTTTCATCCTTTTTCCTTGTTTTCTTTCTCTTTCATTCATTCATTCTTTCTTTCTCCCCCCCCCCCCCCCGAGACAGGGTTTCTCTGTGTAACAACCCTGGCTATCCTGGACTCACTTTGTAGGCCAGGCTGGCTTCGAACTCAGAGAGCCACCTGCCTCTGCCTCCCGTGTGCTGGGATTAAATCTGTGCCACCATGCCTGGCTTATTCTTTCTTTCTTTTAAGGTAGGGTCTCTCTATGTAGTCCTGGCTGTCTTGGAACTTCATACATAGACCAGGCTGTCCTTGGAACTTACAAAGATGCTCCTATCTCTGCCTCCTGAGTGCTGGGATTGAATGCAAGTATCACCACACCAGGCCCTTACAGCCTTTTTCAAAAATAACTAAGATGAGGCAAAGATTTATTGCAGTTGATGGAGTAAGTAACTAGTATGCATAAAGCCCTGGTTTGGATACACACACCACATGAACATGGGCATGCACCTGGGAGACACCTAAGGTCCCCCACCTGGAGACACCTGTGGTCCAGCACCTGGGAGACACTTGTGGTCCAGTACCTGGAGACACCTATGGTTCAGCACCTGGAGACAGATGTAGTCTAGTACCTGGCAGACATCCATGGTCCAGCACCTGGGAGACAGCTGTGAGCCAGCACCTGGGAGACAGCTGTGAGCCAGCACCTGGGAGACACCTGTGGTCCAGCACCTGGGAGACACTCGTGGTCCAGCACCTGGAGAAATATATGGTCTGGCACCTGGGAAGCATAAGGATCAAAAGAACACAGTTATCCTTTCGTAATGTGAATTGGAGGCCTGAGATGCAGAAGACCCAATGTCAAAGAACAAAACCTTTTCAAAAATTTAAAACTAAAAATTTCTAACTTTTTTCTCTAAAGTCTCCAGTTGCCAATTTATTAGATTCTTATTTCTAATCACATGTTGCATGTTCATTTTATTCTTATTGTATGAACATAGGTTTTCTTTTCCCCAATCAATTAAAGGGCTGGAGACATAGCTCAGAGAGATCATGCTTGTCTGACATGCTTTGTTAATTTTTAAGGTAACTAAATGAATTAATCATTGGATTAAAAAGTGATTGCTGGCCGGGCGTGGTGGCGCACGCCTTTAATCCCAGCACTTGGGAGGCAGAGGCAGATGGATCGCTGTGAGTTCAAGGCCAGCCTGGTCTACAAAGTGAGTCTAGGACAGCCCAAGCTATCACAGAGAAACTTTGTCTCCAAAAACCAAAATAAATAAATAAAAAGTGATTGCTCTAGGGCTAGATGAGATGACTCATCAGGCAAAGGTGCTTGTCACCAAGCCTGACAACCTGAGCTCAATCTCCAGTGCTCATATGGGTGGGAGAGAGGGGGAACCTGACTCCTGAATGTCATCCTCTGATCTATACATGCACATATGCACACGCACACACACACACACACACACACACACACACACTTTGTCCCATGTACACACACATTAACATGTACACACAAATGAAAGACATTTTTAAAATATTTTTTTTGTCTTTTTAAAATTCTTAAATATTTCTATTTCATGTACATTGGTGTTTTGCTGCATGTATGTCTGCGTGAGGCTGTCGGATCCCCTGGAACTGGAGTTACAGACAATTGTGAGCTGCCACATGGGTGCTGGGAACTGAAGCAGGTCCTCTGGGGGAGCAGTCAGTGCTCTTTTTAAAAATTTTTTTTTATTAATTTATTCTTGTTGCATCTCAATATTTATCCCATCCCTTGTATCTTCTCATTCTTCCCTCCCCCCATTTTCCCATTCTTCCCCTCCCCTATGACTGTTCCTGAGGGGGATTACCTCCCCCTGTATATGCTCATAGGGTATCAAGTCTCTTCTTGGCAACCTGCTGTCCTTCCTCTGAGTGCCACCAGGTCTCCCCCTCCAGGGGTCATGGTCAAATGTGAGGCACCAGAGTACGTGTGAAAGTCATATCCCACTCTCCACTCAACTATGGAGAATGTTCTGACCATTGGCTAGATCTGGGTAGGGGCTTAAAGTTTACCGCCTGTATTGTCCTTGGCTGGTGCCTTAGTTTGAGCAGACCCCTGGGCCCAAATCGCATTCAATACTCTTAACCACTGAGCCATCTCTCCATTCTAATGAAAAAACGTTTTGAAAGATTGTTTTCTTGCCTTAAGAAATACGAAACTCAGTATTGGAAAGATTGTTGGTTTTGCAAAGCAGAAGTAGACCCTGGACCCTCATGAAGTTGATGAAAGGCCAAGGTGACAGTTCCCAGGACAACAGAACCTACTGCTTTTGTACATTCTAAATGAATAGCTCAAAATGTGGCTCCGCACCTCAGCAAACTTCCCTTTGTCTCCAAATAAATCAACCGCAGACTTCAAAAAGCAGATGCCCTTGCAAGAGGTATGGCTGAAACAGACTCTGCCCTGAGCCTCTGGCCTGGCTTCAAGGATCAGGAAGGAGGGCAGCCCCTAGCACTGTCAAGCAGTGTGCCCAAGTTAATAATTGGCTCTGCCAATGGCCGATCAGGCTGTTTTTGTGTGCCTGTTTTGCTATTTTACGTAAATCACCCTGAACACGTTTGCATCAACCTACTGATGATACACCTTTGATCAATAGGTTTTAGACAAAAGTGGTTTTTGAGTCCAAAGATCAGGGCTGGGTTGACCTACAGACTGAATCCAGGGCATATAAAACAGGGGCAAGGCACAAGCTGATAGCAGAGCAATCGCTCCCCAGCCTGGACTCACCGCGTGAACTCTGCTGGCAGCTTCCTGAGGTACCAAGGCAGCGAGGATGGAGGACGGGATGAACGTTCTCCACGACTTTGGGATCCGGTCGACTCGCTACCTCCAGATGAACTACAAAGACTCCCAGGACTGGTTCATCTTAGTGTCTGTGATCGCTGACCTCAGGAACGCCTTCTATGTTCTCTTTCCCATCTGGTTCCATCTGCAGGACACCGTGGGCATCAACCTCCTCTGGGTGGCCGTGGTTGGGGACTGGTTCAACCTCGTCTTTAAATGGTAAGAACCATCAGGGTGGGGGTGATGGGCAGAGGAGGAGGCTGCATTCTCTCTAGAAATGGCTGTCCTTCAGCAGAGGTACCCCCATACTGTTCACCAAGCTACAGCTTAGTCCCCCCACCCCCATTCTGTTCACCAAGCTACAGCTTAGTCCCCCCACCCCACCCGCTGGCTGGAGAGTCTCTACAGAAAGAATAGAGGTTGTGAGAAATCGCATCAGTGCCTGGAAATAGGGAAAGACTTCTGTCAGCTCTGAAGGGGTTTATTTTATTTTATTATTTTGAGATAGGGTCTTGTGTAGCTTCAGCCTGGTCTCAAACTTATTATGTAACAGACAATGGCCTTGAATTCCTCCCCTCCCCCCGAGACAGAGTTTCTCTGTGTAGCCTTGACTGTCCTAGACTCACTTTGTAGACCAGGCTGGCCTCGAACTCACAGCGATCCACCTGCCTCTGCCTCCCGAGTGCTGGGATTAAAGACTTGAATTCCTTCTTGTCTCCACCTCCTGAGTGCTGGTTTCACAGCTGTGTGCTCCCACAGGCAGTTTAGCATCCTGGGGATTGAGCCCAGGGCTTTGATCTTGATGGCCAGGACTCCCCTGATGGAGCTACATCCCAGACCCTGAGAACAAGTTTTTTGTTTTGTCTTGTTTTGTTCGTTTTTTTTTTTTTCCCCCCAGACAGGGTTTTTCTGTGTAGCCTTGGCTATCCTGGACTCGCTTTGTAGACCAGGCTGGCCTCAAACTTACAGAGATCTGCCTGCTTCTGCCTCCCAAGTGCTGGGATTAAAGGTGTGCGCCACCACACCCAGCTAAGGACAGGTTTTGTTGTTGTTGTCGTCGTCGTTGTTGTCTTGTTTTTCAAGACAGGGTTTCTCTGTGTAGCGTTGGCTGTCCTGGACTCACCAAGTAGACCAGGCTGGCCTTGAACTCACAAAGATCCGCCTGCCTCTGCCTCCCGAGTGCTGGGGTTAAGGCATGAGCCACCACGCCCGGCAAAGGACAGATTTTTAAGAAACAATTGTATTACTTTGAAGAAGACTGGGTAGCATAGAAATAGATGTAGGGAAGGAGCAGGGAGGATGTAAGAAAGAAGCAAATAACTTACAACCTTTTGGTTAGGTAGTGAAAAGTAACCCAGACAGGCAGGACCTTGCTCTGCCACCTTCCAGCTGGAAAATTACATAAACTCCCTGAGCTTCTGTCTTAGCATCTATAAACTTTGGTTCTCTCCAGAATCTTAATAATACTCACAATGAACATTTATTGAGCAGTTACTATGTGCCAGTCACACCCCCCACCATGTGTGTGCATGTGTGTGTGTGTGTGTGTGTGTGTGTGTGTGTGTGTGTGTGTTTTGCAGGAGATTGTCCCTTGCACATCTAGAAAAGTGCTCTATCACCGAAGGGCACCGTCATCCCAGGCCATGTGCTTTTCTGTGAGGTAGCTACTTCTATTACAGGTCAGAGAGCAAGGCCTGAGTTTACCGGTAGGATCAAGATGATTAGTAAACAGCGGAGCCTGTCAGCATATGAAGAACTGAGTTACAGTCAGTGACAGAAACTTGATATGGGGGGATGGGGGTGGGGTGGGGTGGTGAGGCAGCAGCCCTGATTTTTAACACTGGCCTGGTTGCATTGTGTACATTTTCCCATTATGGGAATATCCAAGCTATTGATGGCTCTTGCTTGGAAAGAGTCAATGAGTATTTAGCGACTTGTTGGCCAGTGCGAGATAACCCTGGGACACTGCTGGTTTGGCCTGATTCCTCAGCTAAACAATGCAGAGGAGCAGCTTTATCATCCATAAAAATTATCTGTGTCTGCTTTCAGGTTGTGTGTGTGTGTGTGTGTGCATGCGTGTGAACATGTGTGTGCACATGTGTATACATATATGTGTCTGTGTTTGTGGAGGCCAAAGCAGTCACTCCTCAGAAACTTTCTGAGACAAGGTCTCTGACTAGACTGAAGCTCACTGCATAGATTAGACCACTGAGTCCTGGGGATCTACCTGCCTAAACCCCCACTGCTGTCTGCCACCACGCCCTGGATCTTTTTTTCCCCCATAGGATGGTGATGGAGTTCTGGGTTTTTCTGTTTTTGTTGTTGTTGTTGTTGTAGAAAAAATGTTTATTTTGAAATGATTTTAATTTAGAAATAGGAAACCTCATAGGGAGGAGAAAAGAAAAGAAAGACACAAAGTATGCAGGCAACTCTTTACTTCATGAGCTTGCCACGCCCCTATTCGTTCACTAGTTCCCACGATGAGACTCAGCCACCCACAATAATGTTATTGATGGGGATGTGGATCAGTTTCACAAAGAAGCCAACGAATCCCATAATAGCGAATCCTATCGCTGTGGCCGTGGCGATCTTCTGGAATTCTTTTCTATCGGGCTTGGTGCATCTTTTAACCAGCCAAATTGAGTCCTTTACGAACTGTCGACTTGGTCATGACTGTTTGTGGGATGGCAGCTTGAGAGAGAAGAGACACGTAGTGTAGGAGAGGGTTCAGGTTTTCTGTTTTCATAGCAGATATTTTACCTACTGAGCCATCTTCTAGCCCCTGTTTCCCTGCTTCCCGTGTGTGTGTGTGTGTGTGTGTGTGTGTGTGTGTAGACAGAACTCTGGCTGTCCTAAAACTTACCGTGTCCACCAGGCTGGCCTCAAACTCACACAGATCTGCCTGCTCCTGAGTCCCGAGTGTGTGCACCGACATGCCTGGCTTTTCCTTGTGCTTTTTAAGATTGGAGTTGGGGGTGGGGTGGGGGGTGTGAGTCCTCTCATTCTGTAGCCTGGGCTAGCCTGGAACTGACTAAAAGTCCAGTTTGGTCTTGACTCAGGCCTCCATTCAAGTGCTAGGATTACAAGTGTGAGCCACCATGCCTACTTTGTCTGTTTTTATGTTCTCAGGCCTGAAGGCAGAGCCTGCACATGCTCTTTATCACGGAACTATATATCTTCAGCCCCAGGCATTTTTGGTTTTCTTAAAAGACAAGGTCTCTTACTATGTAGTCTAGGCTGGCCTGCAGCTTATATTCCACCAACCTTAGAGACCAGAGGCTAGGATTAGAGGTGTACACAGATATAGCCAGCTCCAGGGCGTTCCCTGTTTTGTTTTTGAGTCAAGGAATCATGTGACATGGGTTGGCCTGAAACTCAGTAAGTAGCCGAAAATTCGCTGTGAACTTCTAATCCACTCCTTCCGTCAGACAAGGATTACAGGAGCATGCCTACCTGCCTGGTGTGTGTGTGTGTGTGTGTGTGTGTGTGTGTGTGTGTGTGTGTACACACCCCTCGGCATGCATATGGAGGTCAGAGGACAGAAAAAGTCTGTTCTCTCCTTCCACCATGTAGATCCCAAAGATTGAACTCAAGTCATCAGGTTTTGGGGCAAGCTCCGTCACCTGCTGAGCCGTCTTGCTGGCTCACTCCTGGTGATTCCTTTTGTTTGTTTCTTTGTTTGTTTGTTTTTTGAGACTCACTTTGTAGACCAGGCTGGCCTCGAACTCACAGATATCTGCCTGCCTCTGCCTCCCGAGTGCTGGCACTAAAGGCGTGCGCCACCATGTCGGACCTGATGTTATGTTTATGTTTAAATAGATAATACATTCACCTGTTCAGATTTCCGAAGTTTTCCATTGTGTCATACAAAGTTTCCCCCCATCCCCTACCTCCTGCTCAGGCTTCTCCCCAGCCACCTCAAAGGCGATACGTACTCAAGCCTCTTTCTGTCTTTGAAAAATGTGAACTTTCCAGGAGGCAGAGGCAGGCGCATTGCTGTCAGTTCGAGGCCAGCTTGGTCTACAAAGTGAGTCCAGGTTAGTGAAAGCTACACAGAGAACCCCTGTCTTGAAAACCCAAAAAAAAAAAAAAAAGCCAGGCAGTGGTAGCGCACCCCTTTAATCTCAGCACTTGGGAAGCAGAGGCAGGTGGATCTCTGTGAGTTCGAGGCCAGTCTGGTCTACAAAGTGAGTCCAGGACAGCCACACAGAGAAACTCTGCCTCAAAAAAAAAAAAAAAAAAAAAAAAAAAAAGAAAAAGAAAAAGAAAAAGAAAAAGAAAAAGAAAAGGAAAAGAAAAGAAAGTGAGCTTCCAGCAAAATCACGCACTTGGTCACTCCTGACATTCTCTGCTGTTTCCACAGGACTCTTTTTGGACAGCGCCCCTATTGGTGGGTCCTGGACACTGATTACTACAGCAACACCTCCGTGCCTCTGATAAAGCAGTTCCCTGTCACCTGTGAGACTGGACCAGGTGAGAGTCCTAACCCTCACTGAGGGGGGGGGGGGGGGGACGGACACCATTCTTTATAGACTTGCACTGACGCCAACCGTGAGGAGGCTTGAGGACAGCCACTGCTTCACTCTTTTGTCACAATTCAATTTGTCTTCCATTTGGTACAAATTCATAGCAGCAGGGAACCTCCATTGCTAGTTTGGAAACCTAAGTGACACTTCCAGGATTAAAGTCCAAGAGAGGCAGTGACACACCCACAGGCAATGGTTAGTCAGGATAACTGAGCCAGAGCCCCGTATCCAGAGAGGGGACAGTGATGGACAGAAGCCTGAGGCTTTGGTTGTCCCTCTTAGCAGCCTGGCCCAGGGAACACGGTCCTCTAAAAAGACAGTCCCATCCTCATGCTATTTGCAGTTTTTGTCTTATTTGGGGGAGTTTGTTTCTTTGTTTTGAGGTATGTCCTCACGTAAGCCTGACTGGTCCTAAACTCCCTAGGCAATTGACAATGACTTTCTGATGCTCCCGCCTCCCCCACCTGCCTCCAAGGACTGAGGTGACACAGGTATGGCAGACAAGCACTTTACCAACTGGGCCACATCCCAAGAGTAACTTCTGTTGTATTAGTTATAGACAAATAGGAATCGTTAGGTCAAATGATGGACTTTTTTTTTTTAATGAGAAATATGGGGCTGGAGAGATGGCTCAGAGGTTAAGAGCACTGACTGCTCTTCCAAAGGTCATGAGTTCAATTCCCAGCAACCACATGGTGGCTCATAACCATCTATAATGAGATCTGTATACATAATAAATAAGTAAATCTTTAAAAATTAAAAAAAATAAAAATGAGAAATATCCAATAAGACCTTCCCAGAAAGTCTCTGTGCCATTATCCCCTCCTCAGGGTCCCTCCCTGGCCTTCTGGACTAGACAACATCTTGGAAGTTTAGTCTAGAGACCATTGGTCTCCCTAGCTCTAATTTTTACTGAGGACCTACCATGTGCCAAGCCTTCTTCTAGAAGCCCGAGATACCTTCGCTAGTGAACAAAGCAAAGAAAGATCCAGGCTTTATAGGACTAAAATTTGAAGAAAACGGGTCAGTGCACAAAGAAATAATAATAAATCAGTAAGACAGAGTATTAGAAGATAATTTGCAAAAAGAAGAAAGGGAAGAGAAAAAAAAAGTGGCTGGAGAGATGGCTCAGCAGTCAAGATCACTGGCTTCTCTTCCAAAGGACCCAGGTTCAATTCCTGACATCCATATGGCATCTCAGAGCTGTTTGTAACTCCGGTTTCAGGGGATCTAAGTCTTCTATAAATACTGCATGCACGTACTGAACAGACATACATGCAGATAAAGCACACATAAATGTAATTTTTTTAATAGGGGGGAAGGGAGTAGAGAGAGAGTGAGAAAGTCTGTCCCTGAGATATCCTGGAATGCTGACTGGAGTAGAGATGAGAGAGCAGTGGCTACTCTCCAGAGCCACAACTGTGCAGGTGAAGGGATGTGCTGACAGGCAGAAAGAGAAGTTCAGTTGTGACTAAATCTCACACGACTCCACAAGGAGCTCTCAAACTGGAGATTTTTCTTCAAAGCAAGGGCATCGGACTTTATGGCATAATATAGACAAGTTATGGGAAGCAAGCTGCACTGAGGTATAGAGGATACCAGTGACCAAGATGGCTGTCTTCAGCCAAAGCCATGCTCCCAAAAGGCTGAGAGTTAAGGACCACCTACAACCATATTCTTACCATGTGGAGAACTGTCATTCTGTCTGGTGGGATGTAGGGGTGTGGATGGCAGATCTCAGGAATGGGAAGCAACTGTAAGATGGTCAGAGTAAGTCTCATTGAAAAGGTGACATCTGGTGGGGGAGTGATGGTGCACACCTTTAATCCCAGCACTTAGGAGGCAGAGGCAGATGGATCGCTGTGAGTTCGAGGCCAGCCTGGTCTACAAATTGAGTCCAGGACAACCAAGACTACCCAGAGAAACCCTGTCTCAAAAATTCAAATGAATAAATAAATAAATAAATAAATAAATAAATAAATGTGACATCTGAGTCAAGACTTGAAGAGGCAAGGGAGTTGACCCGAGGAATTATGGGAGAAGAGCATGCCTGATATGCTTAGAGGCAAGCAGCAAGCAGTGTGGTCAGAGCAGAGCGAGAAGGAGAGTAGATAGGAATGGCTGGTGGGCAGATCAGAGTGTAATTTGCACCCCCAGTGTCCTGATTCCTGTGCAATCTCCAGGCCATCTGTAACTGCAAGAGCAGTTAATGTCCCTTTGTGTTTGCTGACCACTGTACTCCCACGCCCTTGCACCATGATTGACACACGGTGTGGATTGAATTTGTTAAATAATTGAATTATAGATAAATGAGTACATAGTAAGATGAATGGATAGGTGGATGGGAGGCATGACGCATGGATGGGCTGATGGATGGGTGGATGGGAGGCATGACGCATGGATGGGCTGATGGATGGGTGGGTGGATGGGAGGCATGATGCATGGATGGGCTGATGGATGGATGGATGGATAGGTGGATGGGAGGCATGACGCATGGATGGGCTGATGGATGGGTGGATAGGTGGATGGGAGGCATGACGCATGGATGGGCTGATGGATGGATAGGTGGATGGGAGGCATGACGCATGGATGGGCTGATGGATGGATGGATGGATAGGTGGATGGGAGGCATGACGCATGGATGGGCTGATGGATGGATGGATGGATAGGTGGATGGGAGGCATGACGCATGGATGGGCTGATGGATGGATGGGTGGATAGGTGGATGGGAGGCATGACGCATGGATGGGCTGATGGATGGGTGGATAGGTGGATGGGAGGCATGACGCATGGATGGGCTGATGGATGGATGGATAGGTGGATGGGAGGCATGACGCATGGATGGGCTGATGGATGGATGGGTGGATAGGTGGATGGGAGGCATGATGCATGGATGGGCTGATGGATGGGTGGATAGGTGGATGGGAGGCATGATGCATGGATGGGCTGATGGATGGATGGATAGGTGGATGGGAGGCATGACGCATGGATGGGCTGATGGATGGGTGGGTGGATAGGTGGATGGGAGGCATGATGCATGGATGGGCTGATGGATGGGTGGATAGGTGGATGGGAGGCATGACGCATGGATGGGCTGATGGATGGATGGATAGGTGGATGGGAGGCATGACGCATGGATGGGCTGATGGATGGGTGGGTGGATGGGAGGCATGATGCATGGATGGGCTGATGGATGGATGGATGGATAGGTGGATGGGAGGCATGACGCATGGA
Source organism: Acomys russatus (assembly GCF_903995435.1). NCBI lineage: Eukaryota > Metazoa > Chordata > Mammalia > Rodentia > Muridae > Acomys > Acomys russatus. The sequence continues at coordinate 27,743,165 of NC_067152.1, forward strand.
TGGGCTGATGGATGGATGGGTGGATAGGTGGATGGGAGGCATGATGCATGGATGGGCTGATGGATGGATGGATAGGTGGATGGGAGGCATGACGCATGGATGGGCTGATGGATGGGTGGGTGGATGGGAGGCATGATGCATGGATGGGCTGATGGATGGATGGATGGATAGGTGGATGGGAGGCATGACGCATGGATGGGCTGATGGATGGATGGGTGGGTGGATGGGAGGCATGACGCATGGATGGGCTGATGGATGGATGGATAGGTGGATGGGAGGCATGACGCATGGATGGGCTGATGGATGGATGGGTGGATAGGTGGATGGGAGGCATGACGCATGGATGGGCTGATGGATGGATAGGTGGATGGGAGGCATGACGCATGGATGGGCTGATGGATGGATGGATAGGTGGATGGGAGGCATGACGCATGGATGGGCTGATGGATGGATGGATGGATAGGTGGATGGGAGGCATGACGCATGGATGGGCTGATGGATGGATGGGTGGATAGGTGGATGGGAGGCATGACGCATGGATGGGCTGATGGATGGATGGATGGATAGGTGGATGGGAGGCATGACGCATGGATGGGCTGATGGATGGATGGGTGGATAGGTGGATGGGAGGCATGACGCATGGATGGGCTGATGGATGGATGGGTGGATAGGTGGATGGGAGGCATGACGCATGGATGGGCTGATGGATGGATGGGTGGATAGGTGGATGGGAGGCATGACGCATGGATGGGCTGATGGATGGATGGGTGGATAGGTGGATGGGAGGCATGACGCATGGATGGGCTGATGGATGGATGGGTGGATAGGTGGATGGGAGGCATGACGCATGGATGGGCTGATGGATGGATAGGTGGATGGGAGGCATGACGCATGGATGGGCTGATGGATGGATAGGTGGATGGGAGGCATGACGCATGGATGGGCTGATGGATGGGTGGATGGATAGGTGGATGGGAGGCATGACGCATGGATGGGCTGATGGATGGATGGGTGGATAGGTGGATGGGAGGCATGACGCATGGATGGGCTGATGGATGGGTGGATGGATAGGTGGATGGGAGGCATGACGCATGGATGGGCTGATGGATGGATGGGTGGATAGGTGGATGGGAGGCATGACGCATGGATGGGCTGATGGATGGGTGGATAGGTGGATGGGAGGCATGATGCATGGATGGGCTGATGGGTGGATGGGTGGATGGGAGGCATGATGCATGGATGGGCTGATGGATGGATGGGTGGATAGGTGGATGGGAGGCATGACGCATGGATGGGCTGATGGATGGGTGGATAGGTGGATGGGAGGCATGACGCATGGATGGGCTGATGGATGGGTGGATGGATAGGTGGATGGGAGGCATGACGCATGGATGGGCTGATGGATGGGTGGATGGATAGGTGGATGGGAGGCATGACGCATGGATGGGCTGATGGATGGATGGGTGGATAGGTGGATGGGAGGCATGACGCATGGATGGGCTGATGGATGGGTGGATGGATGGGTGGATGGGAGGCATGACGCATGGATGGGCTGATGGATGGATGGGTGGATAGGTGGATGGGAGGCATGACGCATGGATGGGCTGATGGATGGGTGGATAGGTGGATGGGAGGCATGATGCATGGATGGGCTGATGGGTGGATGGGTGGATGGGAGGCATGATGCATGGATGGGCTGATGGATGGATGGTGGATAGGTGGATGGGAGGCATGACGCATGGATGGGCTGATGGATGGGTGGATAGGTGGATGGGAGGCATGATGCATGGATGGGCTGATGGGTGGATGGGTGGATGGGAGGCATGATGCATGGATGGGCTGATGGATGGATGGGTGGATAGGTGGATGGGAGGCATGACGCATGGATGGGCTGATGGATGGATGGATGGATAGGTGGATGGGAGGCATGATGCATGGATGGGCTGATGGATGGGTGGATAGGTGGATGGGAGGCATGATGCATGGATGGGCTGATGGATGGGTGGGTGGATAGGTGGATGGGAGGCATGATGCATGGATGGGCTGATGGATGGATGGGTGGATAGGTGGATGGGAGGCATGATGCATGGATGGGCTGATGGATGGGTGGATAGGTGGATGGGAGGCATGATGCATGGATGGGCTGATGGATGGATGGGTGGATAGGTGGATGGGAGGCATGACGCATGGATGGGCTGATGGATGGATGGGTGGATAGGTGGATGGGAGGCATGATGCATGGATGGGCTGATGGATGGATGGATAGGTGGATGGGAGGCATGATGCATGGATGGGCTGATGGATGGATGGATAGGTGGATGGGAGGCATGATGCATGGATGGGCTGATGGATGGATGGATAGGTGGATGGGAGGCATGATGCATGGATGGGCTGATGGATGGATGGATAGGTGGATGGGAGGCATGATGCATGGATGGGCTGATGGATGGGTGGATAGGTGGATGGGAGGCATGATGCATGGATGGGCTGATGGATGGGTGGATAGGTGGATGGGAGGCATGACGCATGGATGGGCTGATGGATGGATGGGTGGATGGGAGGCATGACGCATGGATAGGCTGATGGATGGATGGATAGGTGGATGGGAGGCATGATGCATGGATGGGCTGATGGATGGATGGGTGGATAGGTGGATGGGAGGCATGATGCATGGATGGGCTGATGGATGGATGGATAGGTGGATGGGAGGCAATGATGCATGGATGGGCTGATGGATGGATGGGTGGATAGGTGGATGGGAGGCATGATGCATGGATGGGCTGATGGATAGGTGGATGGGAGGCATGACGCATGGATGGGCTGATGGATGGGTGGATAGGTGGATGGGAGGCATGATGCATGGATGGGCTGATGGATGGATAGGTGGATGGGAGGCATGACGCATGGATGGGCTGATGGATGGGTGGATAGGTGGATGATGCCTCAGAAGTCTCTCAAATAGACATTTTTCCATCTTTAGCCCATCCATTTCCTTTCTGTCCTTTAGGAAGTCCTTCCGGCCATGCTATGGGCACAGCAGGTGTATACTATGTGATGGTCACTTCTACCCTCGCTATGTTTCGTGGCAAGAAAAGGCCAACTTATGGATTCCGGTAAGAACTTACCATTAGGGGTGTGGGTGAGCAAAAAACTCCATAGCTGGCACAGAGCTGTCCTTCCTACTTCCCCAGCCCCACGCTCACACCTGCGGGTGGCACTAGTTAAGAGTTGGGGCAGTTCTGCTGCGAGTTAACATCACAGATTGTTAGGGCCAGAAGGAATCCACTAGGGTAGCCCCTGTTTCAGACAAAGAACTACAGCTTACCAACATAAACAGAGATTCTACGGAGCATCTGGAGCAGTGATTCTCAACCTGTGGGTTGAGACCCCTTGGGGGGTGGGGGGGTCACATATCAGATATCCTGCATATCAGATATTTACACTATGGTTCGTGACAGTAGCAAATACACAGTTCTGAAGTAGCAGCAAAGTGATTTTATGGTTGTGGTCATCACAACACAAGGGAACTGTATTAAAAGGTTGCAGCATTAAGAAGGTTGAGAGAGAGAGTGGCAAGGCTTAGATTAAATTCATTATTTCATCCATTCACCTACAGGTTTGGTTCTGGGTATCAAACTTGGGGCTTTGTGCATGCTGTATAACTACTCTGTCATGGAACTATATCTCCAGCATTTAAAAAAAAAAAATCCACTGGGCAGTAGTGGCACAGGCATTTAATCCCAGCACCTGGGAGGTAGAGGCAGGCAGATATCTATGAGTTCGAAGCCAGCCTGGTCTACAGAGCAAGTTCTAGGACAGCCAGAGAAAGCCTGTCTTGAAAAACCAAAAAAATAAAAATTTAAATTTAAAAAATCCGCTTCTGTATCAGCCTGGAGTCACCTCATACAGGTTAAAATAAACAGACATAAGATGATCCTAATGTGGAGACCCTAGGTATTCAGTCAGGATGTAAATCCTTAGTTATCAAATAGATATAATTGGGCAGTTAAAAGACATAGAAAGAGGGCCTAGAGAGATGGCTCAGTGGTTAAAAATACTGGAGGTGCTTCTGGAAGACCTGGGTTCAGTTCCCAGCAGCCCATATGTTGGTTCACAGCTGTCTGTAACCCCAGTTCCAGGAGATCTGACTCCATCTTCTGACCTCTGTGGACTCTGGGCATATATGTAATTGTTTTTAACAAAACCTCAAATGTTCAATTTTACCAATGAAGACTCAGGAGCCAGATGCTGGGGTGAAAGCCTGCTAGCTCGGTGAGGCAGAGGAAGCATTCAGCTAACCTTCCTGCTCAGCCAAAGCCCTCCCCTGCAACAAACAAACAAACAAACAAACAAACAAAAAACCCATCTTCTGCTCCACATTGTCTCAAAAACTCCTCAAACTCAATCAACATCCCTTCCTTCTACTTCCTGTGCACCCCTATATTAGTCCTCCTGATGTCCTCTCACTCTCTATAGTTTTTTTTCCCCCTATGTTCACTCCTGTCAACCGGTTGCTTGTTCTGGCTCTTGACCTATGGTTGACTTTATTTAATCCTGTTTACAATATTCAAACCAAAAGCTTGTGGGTTAAAGATATGTGCTAGGGCTAAGCCACACCACAACTAGAAACAGGTTTTTCCAGTAAACAACACAATCTTGGGGTTCACAGTATGATCAAATATCCTGCAGCAATACGGGGTATAAGGCAAAACACACATACACATGAAAGTGCATATAAATGATGCTGTGTGATAGAGAATCAGGAGTTCAAGATCATCCTCAGCTGGGGCTGGAGAGATGGCTCAGAGGTTAAGAGCACTGTCTGTTCTTCCAAAGGTCCTAAGTTCAATTCCCAGCAACCGCATGGTGGCTCACAACCATCTATAATGAGATCCGGTGCCCTCTTCTGGCATTCAGGCATACACAGAGGCAGAACATTGAATATATACTAAAAAAAATTTTTTTAAATCATCCTCAGCCACATAGAGAGTTTGAAGCCAACCTAGGCTATATATAGGGCCCCTCTCAAAAAAAAATTTAAAAATAAATAATAAAAAAAACCCTGAGTCTGTAAGATAGCTCTGCAATCCTCATAAAGGTGAAGGAAAAAAATCCTCATGAGGTCGCCCTCTAACTTTTATACATGTTAGGCATATATGCACCCTACTCCCACACCCACATCATATACAGAAACACAATAATAATAAATTGAAGGTTTCTTTTCTTTTTCTTTCTTTCTTTTTTTTTTTTTTTTTTTTTTTTTGGTTTTTCAAGACAGGGTTTCTCTGTGTAGCCTTGGCCATCCTGGACTCACTTTGTAGACCAGGCTGGCCTCGAACTCACAGCGATCCGCCTGCCTCTGCCTCCCGAGTGCTGGGATTAAAGGCGTGGGCCACCACGCCCGGCTGAAGGTTTCTTAAAAGAAAAAAAAATTCGCATAAACACGGTCTTAGTTGCTTTGATGAAACACCATGACCAAGGCAACTTAAGGAAGGGAAGGCTTATGTGGGTCTCAGTTCCACAGGGATAAGAGTGGCAGAGAAACATGGTGGCAGAAACAGCTGAGAGCCCACGTGTTAAGCTACAAGCACCAAGCAGAGAGAGCAGACTCAAAATCATCAACACACATGCATGCACACATGCGCACGTGCACACACACACACACATACACACACACACACACACACGCACATACGCATACATGCCCAGCAAGTCTTTAAGCTCTCCAAACTGCCCCTTCCTCTATCAAGGCCATGCCTCCAAATCCTACGCAAACAGGACCACTAACTGTAGCTTGTGGGGGGGGGGGGGAGGCGGGGGAGGATCTCACTCAAAACACTCCCAATTTCTAAAAATTCCTCTGCAGAGGCTCAGTTTGCCAGGTTTCACCGCTCCCGCCAGGGCCATTGTCTTTGCCTAAGGATCCGAATTTGGGGTACAGAGTGATTGCCTATTCTGTTGCAGGTGTCTGAACATCGTCCTGTGGTTGGGATACTGGGCTGTCCAGCTGAATGTCTGTCTGTCCCGGATCTACCTTGCGGCTCATTTTCCCCACCAGGTTGTGGCTGGAGTCTTGTCAGGTACTGGCAGCCCTGACTCCTTTCCCACCTACTTCTATTTTCTCAGGATCCTCCTCCATCAGCAGGTCTCTGTGCTGTCAGCTTTTCAGTGTTTTTTTTTTTTTTAAAGATTTATTTATTATGTATACAATATCCTGCCGGTAGGCCAGAAGAGGACACCAGATCTCATTATAGATGGCTCTGAGCCACCATATGGTTGCTGGGAATTGAACTCATGACCTTTGGAAGAGCAGTCGGTGCTCTTAACCTCTGAGCCATCTCTCCAGCCCCTTTCAGTGGTTTAAGAGCTGGCCAGGTGTGGTGGCACACGCCTTTAATCCCAGCACTCGGGAGGCAGAGGCAGACGGATCTCTGTGAGTTCGAGGCCAGCCTGGTCTACAAAGTGAGTCCAGGACAGTCAAGGTTACACAGAGAAACCCTGTCTCGAAAAACCAAACCAAACCAAAACAAAACAAAACAAAAAACCCTGAATTAAATGGGCTTGTCTGCCCTGAGTGACTCCAAGAAGAAACAGGTCCTGACACACACAACAGGAAACTTAAACTCAGTGGGAAGATGTACGGGATACGATTCTTCCATCTGAAAGACCCTCTTGAGGACCTTCCACTTTGGTGTGTGATGGAATCTCATCGGGGGTATGACGTCATATCCCCCCCCCCCCCCCCCCCCCCCCCCGGCTGCCTCTGTTTCTCACAGTTCTTTCCTCTGCACAGGCATCGCTGTGGCTGAAACTTTCCGCCGCATCCGGGGCATCTACAATGCCAGCCTCAAGAAGTACTGTCTCATCACCTTCTTCCTGTTCGGTTTCGCACTCGGATTTTACCTGCTGCTAAAAGGACTAGGGGTGGACCTCCTGTGGACTTTGGAGAAAGCCAAGAGATGGTGTGAACGGCCGGAGTGGGTCCACCTCGACACCACACCCTTTGCCAGCCTCTTCAAAAACCTGGGGACTCTCTTGGGGTTGGGGCTGGCCCTCAACTCCAGCATGTACCGGCAGAGCCGCAAGGGAGAACTCAGGAAGTCTCTCCCCTTCCGCCTAGCCTGCATCGGGACCTCCTTGGTCTTTCTGCACCTCTTTGACTCTTTGAAACCTCCACCCCAGAACGAGTCGGTCTTCTACGTCTTGTCTTTCTGCAAGAGTGCGACGGTCCCCTTTGCATCTGTCAGTCTTATCCCCTACTGCCTATCCCGAGTCCTGGGCCAGACACACAAGAAGTCTTTGTAAGGCACGTGGGGATCCTTGGTATTTAAAGTCAATGACCTGTGCAAAGGACTGCGGGCAGCCAAAGCCTTCTGCAACCCACTGCGGGAGCCAGAGGTGCTCCCATCAGCCCCGGTAACTCCTCGGTGTCTTTCTTTGCTATCTTAAACCAAAAAGGTGAATTTTATAAAGCGAACAGGGCTGTTTGAGGAAATGTTGAGAGGTAGAAGTTGGGTCATTCTGGATGTTTCCCTTGAAGACCCACTTACCATTCTCCTGTCAGATATAGAAGAACAAGCCCAGGCCAGAGGTTCTGACTGGGAACTTGCTCCCGGTATGGAATCCTCCCAGCTGGAACAAGGGAAAGACCACAGGGCGCAGGACCAGGAGGCGGGGTGGTGTCTCCTGTGCCGAGCAGACCATGTGCCAGTTAGAGGGGGGTAATCCTTGCTTCTGCCTTTTCTCTACTGTACAGAAAAGTCACACTGTGCGCTTGTGTCACTGAACGGCCACGGCGACTGTGTCACTGCACATTCGGAGCGTTCAGGCATCATCGACTGCCCTACCACATCCTCAGCCTCTTCCTCAGCCTAGGTCTGCGGTCCCTAGACCTCTCCATTGGTCCCCTGACTCGGCTGGGGGACCCTCGGGTGTCCAGCGGGCAACTGTTTGATGGTGCTTTTGTAGGATTAAATTAAACTCTGAAATCTTGGGCGAAATGGCAAGGGGAGAGCCAGGGTTCCTCTCCCCCTAAGGTCACTCCGATGCTACTTTTGGTTCCTGGAGCAGACATATGACTCCTTTCTGTAGCCCAAGCCAGCCAAGAACTCATTCTTAGAGGAAAAGGCAGCTCCTCCCTGCCTGTTCTCCAGCCTGGGTGGATTTGCAGAGTATGTCTGCAGAAAGAAAAGATGCTGAGCTATTTATTCAAAATCCCTGTTTTTGCTACAAATTCTGCATGTATTCCTACCCACGCCAAATACCTTGTTCTTAACATCTTTGAAAAGAAATCTACATGTGTGCAGTATTTTATTAAAATAACATTTTATTTAAGAATGCACTGTTGCTTATTGTTCTATTTTGTTTCATTTTTTTTCTTATCCATATTTTTAGTTGATGTGTATGGGTATTTTGTCTGTATGTATGTCTGTGCACCGTGTATCCTTACAGATTCCAGACGAGGGTGTCAGATCTCCTAGAACCCGAGTTACAGATGTTGCGAGCTGCCATGTGGGTGCTGGGAATTGAACCCCGTCTTCAATCACATGTAAAAATGCCGAGCATGCTAGTACACATTACATTTGTAATACCAACAATGGTGACATGGGATGGGGAGAAAGGTTGAACCTGGAGTTAGGTTCAAGGGTAGTGCTCCAGGTCAAGGAGAGATCTGTCTCAAAAGGTGGAAAGTGCTTAAGAAACAACACATGACGTTACAGACAGACACACACACACACACACACAGAGGGAGACGTGGGGGACATGGTAGGAAAGAGCTTTATTACAAGCAAGCTAAAGACTTAAAAGGCCAGGCGATGATGGCGCACCTTTAGTCCCAGCACTCGGGAGGCAGAGGCAGGCAGATCGCTTGAGGTCGAAGTCAGCCTGGTCTACAAAGGGAGTCCAAGACAGCCAAAGCTACACAGAGAAACCCTGTCTCGAAAAACAAACAAACAAACAAACAAAAAAAAAAAAAAGAAAGAAAACTTAAAAGGCCATCTTCCTGGGATGCTGACTTAAGGGGAGTTTATTTTTATTTTATTTTATTCCTTTATTTTTCAAGACAGGGTTTCTCCTTGTAGCCCAGGCTGTCCTGGACTCACTTTGTAGACCAGACTGGCCTCGAACTCATAGAGATCCGCCTGCCTCTGCCTACCAGGTGCTGAAATTAAAGGCGTGCGCCACAACGCCCAGCTTTAAGGAAAGTTTACATAGGAAATTGTGATTGCAGACTGATGGGCATACAGCCAGAGGTCTGTATTAAAATGACACCCATCTAATCACCAACTGAGGTGCTTTTTTATTCTACAAAACTCAAGAACAAAGATCAGTTGAGCCTAGAAGCACAAGCCTTTAATCCGGTGGTTCTCAACCGGTGGGTCTCAGCCCCTTTGGGGACTGCATATCATCAGATACCCTGCATATCACATATTTACATTATGATTTAAAACAGTAGCAAAATTACAGTTATGCAGTAGTAACAAAATAACTTAATGGTTGCGGGTCACCAAACATGAGAAACTGTATTAAAAGGTTGCAGCATTACGAAGTTTGAAGATGGCTCCCTGCCATTCAGAGACTGAGGCAGGAGGATTGCTAGTGCCAGATCTGCCCAAGATGCAGAGCAAGTTCAAGGGCAAGCTTGACTGACTTAGTGAGACTATCTCAAAGTGAAAAAAACAACAGAGCTGAGGAGATGGCTCCGCTATTTAAAGTGAGTAATGACCCAAGTTCAGTCATCAGCACCCATGTATAAACCACATGCAGCAGCACAGGACTGTAATCCTATAGACAGGGAAGTGGAGACAGGAGGACCCCTGGGCCTTGCTGGCTATTGGGTCCAAAGGAACCACCATTTCCCTAGATTTCAAAAGGAAGAAGAGACAGTGGCTACCTGTGGTGCTCATTTGCACACCAAAGTGCATGCTGGCCTCCAGGCTCCCTCAGTAATCACAAGTAACCTGACACACTCTCAAACTCCATGTGAGCACCCTCACTCTTCTTATCTCCTCCTCCCCCCACCCCTGCATTCCCTCCAGGTCACAGGCTTCCTCTCCCAGCTGCTAACTCCTTATAACCCTGCTATTTTGGTTAAGCTCACTTTCTATCTCCCTCCCTCCACTCTCCCATGCCCCCCTCCCCCGTCTCTCTCTCTGACTCTGTGTCTCTGTCTCTCTCTCTCTCTGTTCTGTGAGGGCTCAATTCAAAGTACTGTGCTTGAGAGCTCTATAAAACAAAAATGCCTCTAACCTGTAAACCCCACTTGCCCAAGGACAGATCACTTCCTGGAATGCTTGGGGCTCTTGCTCATGTGAGATAACAGGCCACGTGTTTTCACTTCAGTGAACAAGCTTGCTCGCCCCAAATGTGCAAGGATGTGCTTGACCACAGTTAGAGGGGAAGAACGTCAAGATGTGTGCTTGCCCCTGGCTAAACGAAGGTGGGTTTTGCCTTTAGTAAGCACTGGGCTAATGTGATTGCCAGGCAATTCTCGGCGTGGACTTTGCCAGTGTCCATTGTCATGGCAACTCTAATAAAGCTTGTTTCACATTTGGCTTAGGAGCTGTGGTGGTGGTCTTATTCTCTCCAGTGGGATTAGCAGTTCCTCTCTCTGCTCTGCTCCTGCTTCTCCCATAGCCAGGTTCAGCCTGCTGACCATGTTCAGTCTTCTCCTTTCTCTCTCTGCTCTGGATGTTTCCAGATGCTTCTCTCATATCTACAATAAAAACCTTCCTAGCCAAACCATGGAGTGATCACATCATCCATGTTGGTGAGCTCCAGATTCAATGAGAGACCCTGCCTCAAAAAATAAGATGGAGAGCTGGAGAGATGGTTCAGAGGTTAAGAGCACTGACTGCTCTTCCAGAAGTCCTGAGTTCAATTCCCAGCAACCACATGGTGGCTCACAAAGATCTATAATGAGATCTGGTGCCCTCTTCTGGCCTGCAGGTGTATGTGCAGGCAGAGCATTGTATACATAATAAATAAATAAATCTTAAAAAAAAAAAATAATAAGATGGAGAGTAATTGAGGAAGACATCCAACAATGACCTCTGTTTTACACACACACAGACACACACACACACACACGGGGGAGGGGTCAGGAATCTGCTTCAGTGACCAGAGTGTCTAGTATATGCAAGGCCGTAGGTTCAACCATCTACAACCAAAGGCAGTGAGGCTAAGAGTTTTATGTCCTAAGACTGTTCTTGTGTCCATTTTTCCATGTGCAGCTCCTGACATGTATACAATGGACAGGCTGGGGCAGGGTAGGGTATCTACCTGAAGGCCCTCTTGCTGATCACTGAACTCGCCATAGCAATCATTGTGAAAGACAAGGGTCAGGAGACGCTAAACGGGCAGGCAGACCACAGTCTGGCCTCAGCGCAGAGCTTCGGAACTAGAAAGGCAGCGTTGGCCAAGGCAGCACACTGGTTACCAGACCACAGGGCAGCAGGAGTTGCTCTGAGATCACATTGCAACTTGAAGGAGGGTGTGGCAGAGCTACTGCCAAGTGAAGCAATCGCACACCAGCAAGTGGGGAAGAGAGCATGGGGGGGGGCGGCGGCGAGGGGAGGGTGAGGGGGGTGCGGTCAGGACAGGACTAGTGACCCGCTGTGAGCAAGGGTTGATGTTACAGGTAAAGAAAGTCTAAGGAAGCTGGAAGCGCCCAGGAATGCTCAAAAAAAAAGCTACTGCGAGTTTCTGTTAAGTGATTTATTCAATCCTGGTTCACAGTCCCACCTCGGAAGCCTCGCCCCTCCCCCTTATCACCGTAACCCTGAGCAGCTTTAGGCAAGAGCTGCTTGGTTGCCCCAGCTTCCTGGAATGTGTTCATTTCAGGGAGGGTGAGCTTTCGTACCAGTCTGGGCTTCCTCAGCAGCAGCCTTCACCTGGCAGAGACTCTCATGGTCCAATGCAGGAACAGGAGTGTTGGTCCTCATCTGACTGAACCCCACAACTCAGGTTGGAGCCCTTTGTTGAGGCCTGGTCTTTGCGGCAATTGACACACTTGCAGCCATTTTTGGATTCAGTATCCGTCTTTTGTTCATAAGGTGAAATTAAGTTCAAAACTCTGTTTCCTGGAAGTAGTTATCCACGGCTGACACTTACAGACCCTGCCAGAGGGTCAGGTTAACCTACATTAACAGACGCTGCCAGAGGGTCACTACACTCACAGACCCTGCCAGAGGGTCAATTTAGCCCACATTACCAGACCCTGCTAAAAGGTCAACTTAGCCTTGTATTTCACTCCGGCTCAATGGTGTCCTAATTCGTGTTGTGTTATCTCCACACTTGGCTACACTCAGTTTGCTCGTACTCTAGAAGACCCTAATCACTGCCTCACTCACCTCACTTGGGACCAATTAAGCTTAAAGGTCAGCTCACAGTACTTGGTCTAGTTGGCCAACATGCGTTACAGTCTATTACCTCCCCCCACCATCCACCATCCCTGTCTTCTTTTTTTTTTTTTTTTTTTTTAAAGATTTATTTATTATACATACAGTTCACATCAGAACATAGTATAGATGGTTGTAAGCCACCATGTGGTTGCTGGGAATTGAACTCAGGACCTCTGGAAGAGCAGTCAGTGCTCTTAACCACTGAGCCATCTAGCCTCTCCCATCCCTGTCTTCTACACCCAGTTCTCCTATAAAGAGACTACCCTAAGGACAGGTCAAAGTCACAGTTAGGCTCCCAAGTCCACACCGTGGCCCTGCTTGCAATCAGCCTTGTCTTGGGGTGTGCGTTCACTCAATAAACCATCCATATCTAACTGAGCCCGGAGCCCAGAGTCTGAGTGGTTTGTGTGGCTATTCTTGGGCTATGACACCCATGCTTGATGCTCCAAACTCTAGTTCCTTCTTGCCAGAGGACTCTCGCAGAAGGCAAAGCCTTCAGCCTTGCAGTTGTGCCATCGATAAGCACCCCAGTAATGGACCATGCTCGACAGCTTGCTTTGTTGAGTGAGCTATCGGCAGCGGTTCCTATCGTTGAACCTCTGGTCGCGTGAGCTTAGACACGAAGGGGCTGAGGATCTAGCCACAAAGGTGGGTGGGGCCAGCTTAACAATCAGGCAGTCTTGCCACTGGAGAGATGGTCAAGTGGTTAAGAGCACTGGCTGCTCTTCCAGAGGACTCAGGGTCAGTTTCCAGCACTGGTTGCAGAGACTCCTTTTCAGGCCTCCTTGGGCACCTGCACGTGCTCCACAGGAGGCAGAGTGGCTGGAGAGGTTGTGAGCCTTGGGGAGTAAGCCTATTATTGTTTTGCTAAATGGTCATTGGATGAAAAAAAAAAAAAGAGCAGTTCCAGGTTTTGGTAGCAGGTGAATGAAAAAAGGAGAGGATATAATTGCTCCTAGGTATGGAGAAGGGGAAAAGATATTTTTGATAAAAGAGAGAGCATAGCTTGAGGCAGGAGCATCTGGGTGATCACTCTGGACCAAACTTAACTGGGCCGTGTCAGGAAAGAGGGTGGATGGGAGACGGGAGAGCCAAACCAAGCCAGGAGGATGAAGAAGAGACAAAAAGAGCCAGGTAACCAAAATGGGTGGATTATATAGGGACAGGCAGCCCAATGCCTTGACTAGAGAACTTTAGGGGAGTGGGAGGGGAACGCCAGCCAGGAGGATCCCTTAACAGGTAGGGACTTTGGGATGCAGGGAGAACCTGGTGGCCAGGTCTCTTTTGATATGCTTTGTTGTTGATGTGTTATATTGTTTTTCAGGGTTTCTCTGTGTAGCCTTGGCTGTCCCGGACTCATTTTTGTAGACCAAGCTGGCCTCGAACTCATAGCACTATGCCTTCTTCCGTCTCCCTGAGTCCTGGGATTACAGCCATGCACCACAGTGCCTGGATTGCTTTGATATAGTAAGTGGTCACCCTCAGCCATTTGTCCCAGGTTTGAGACCTAACAGCCATGTTGTCAAACTACCTTTTAAATACTTATATTTACATACATAGATGTGTGCTGCTCTCAACCTTGGTCAGAGAAGCCTCTCTTTGCAGGGGACTTAACAGAGATTTATAAATGGTCAAAGTGCTGAGAATAAGAGACTGGATGTGGGGCTGGAAAGATGGCTCAGAGGTTAAGAGCACTAACTGCTCTTCCAAAGGTCCTGAGTTTAATTCCCAGCAACCATATGGTGGCTCACAACCATCTATAATGTGATTTGGTGCCCTCTTCTGGCCTGCAGCTGTATATTCAGGCAAAACACTACACATAATAAATAAATCTTTAAAAAAAGAGAGACTGCATGTGAATTGTCTATATTTATAAGTAAATGGTGCCATGTAAGAATACTGGGTGGAGCAGGGCGTAGTGGCTCATGCTTGTAATCCCAGCACTCAGGAAGGCAGAAGCAGGCAGATCTCTGAGTTCAAGGCCATCCTGGTCTCGAAAGAGAGTCCAGCACAGCCAGGGCTACACAGAGAAACCCTGTCTCAAAAAGCAAAATAATAATAATAATAATAATAATAATAATAATAATAATAATAATAATAATAATAATAATAATAATAATAATAGTTGGTATGCAAAAAGGTGTCTATATGTGCTGTTGTGGCTTGAATGTCACTATCACCCCAAAACTCCTAGTGAAGCCTTAACCTCTCAGTGTGATGGTATCTGGAAATGAGATTAATACATCATGATGTAAATGGGCTTTTTTGATAAGTTTATTGGTAAGAGACACCAGAGAGCTTGCTCTCTTTCTGTGCCGTGTAAGAACACAGGTAGACATGCACAAGCCAAGAAAAAGCCTTCCCCAGATCTGACAGGTTTGATGCGTAGGACTTCCAGCCTATGCAGGAACTATGAGAACTTAATTTCTGTTAAGTCAACCAGTCTGTGGTGTGGGTTCCTTTCTCTGGAAGGCTGGACTGAGAATCTGGTCACAGAGTTTTCTTCAGCCTTCTGGAAGCTAGCTGAAGAAGGCTCTAGAAGGCTCTATCCTAAGAACAGGTCACAGAGAAGGTCTTCTCTGGACAGGAAGGGAGCACAGGGCCGCCGGCTTAGCTGGGGTTGAGACAATAGAAATCTACATCCCTTCTAGAGGGGGAAGGAAGCCTCCGGCTTGTGAAAGGCCAGACTGCACTTGATTAAAATAAAGACAGTCAAGAGTCAAAGAACTAGATATTAATTCACTAAGCTTAATGATAAAAGAAAGACAAGGACAGAGAGCCACGGGGGAGAAATGGGGAGTGTGCCCCAAACCTTCCAACCTCTGGATTTTTAAACCAAGGGTGCCCAAATAGCAGGAGACACTCCCAGGACACTCCCCGCCTGCCCCCTCCTCCTTGTCTCCACGATACCTTTGTAAGGAACTAGCTTTTTTTTTTTTTTTTTTTTTTTTTTTTTTAACACATTTGGGTCTGGTGGGTTGTTATGGGGGGGGAGGGCTCTGCTCACCTATGTCCAAGCACGAAGCTTACCTTGTCTGCAGACAGGGGCCCACACTGTGGTGTTTTATCATAGCAGCTCAGGGTTACTACTGCTGTGATGAAACATCATGACCAAAGGCATCTCGAGAAGGAAAGGGTTTACTTCACTTAAGGTTACATAAAGATGTCCACACAAATGGGTTTTGTTGTTTGTTTTGGTTTGGTTTGGTTTTGGTTTTTTGAGACAGGGTTTCTCTGTGTGTAGCCTTGGCTGTCCTGGACTTGCTTTATAGACCAGGCTGGCCTCGAACTCACAGAGATCTTGCTGCCTCTGCCTCTGTCTCCCGAGTGCTGCGATTAAAAGGCAGGTGCCACCACGCCCAGCTTTGTTTGTTTGTTTTTTTCTAGACAGGGTCTTTTTTGTTTGTTTGTTTTTCCGAGACAGGGTCTCTCTGTGTTAGCCTTGGCTGTCCTAGACTCACTTTGTAGACCAGGCTGGCCTTGAACCCACTGCAATCCATCTGCCTCTGCCTCCCAAGTGCTGGGACTAAAGGCGTGCGCCACCACTCCCAGCTTGAGACAGGATCTTAATGTATAGCCCTGGCTATCCTGTAACTTGCTATGTTTACCAGGTTGACATCAGATTCACACAGATCCATCTGCCTCCACCTCCTAAATGCTAAGACTAAAGGCGTGCGCCACCATGGTGGGCAGGTAGCTATTTTGTTATGGACACTATTTCACTGGAGGCCTATGCTGCACTTTGCTGGCTAATGGCTCAGTTGGTGGATGTTTGAGTTGCTTTCACTCTGAGGATATTATGAATAACACTGCTATGAATATTTGCAGTGCATGATGTCATGTCTCTTGGGTGTATCCGTAGAAGTGGAAATACCGGGTCCTACGGAGACTATATTTAACCTTGTCAGGAACTGCTAGCCAGCCTGTCTGTGGCTTTGCCACCTCTCTGAATTTTCTGGGCCATGATCACATCAGGCCTTTGTCTACCTATTTGCATTGTAACAGATTAGTCAAGGAATCCAGAGTGAGCTCCTCCCACCCTCAGTCACCCTGGCTTTGCTGTTCCGCTATATGGGCTAAGGCCATTTCATTTGAGGGCCCATCTGGGCGTTTGAAGTTCGAGGCCTCTTCAGTTGTGCAGTTGCTTGTAACCTATCTGTGGGACCGCTGGTCGACACCCACGCCTTCACCTGCTGGCTTATGGCTGTTTACGATTTCATGCTGCAGTAGTTGCTGAAGCGGAACAGACGTTTTTTTGAGGCCTGTGTGTGGATCACACAGGATGGTGGCACTAGAGCGCCCCCGCCCCTGCCCCCCCCCCCCCCCCCCGAGTTCTTCAGCCGCCTCTTGAGATGGAAGAGTATCTGCTGGTGCTTTTTAGGGGAAAGAACCGACTAAAAATGGGATGAAAAAGCAATCAGCAAAGGTCACTCCTATCAGAAAACTGAGGACTTAATTGATTTAGAGAAGATGATAGCTAGCAAGGTGCCCAAGGCAGCGTTGGGCAGCTGGAAGCCCCAAATCAAATCAAATCAAATCAAATTTCACCATGAAAGGTTTAATAGCTGCTAGATGCTGCTGCTTGGTAAAAACAAAACAAGTCTGCTTCAATTTTTCCAAATTTCTCTCTCTCTCTCTGTTTTGTTTTTTGGTTTTTTGAGACAGGGTTTCCTCTGTGTATCCTTGGTTGTCCTAGACTCACTTTGTAGATGAGGCTGGCCTCAAACTCACAGAGATCCGCCTGCCTCTGCCTCCGAAGTATTGGGATTAAAGGCATGTGCCACCACACCTGGCTTTGTTTTGTTTTTGTTTTTCGAGACAGGGTTTCTTGTGTAGCCTTGTCTGTCCTGGAGCTCACTCTGTAGACCAGGCTGACTTCAAACTCAGAGACCCACCTGCCTCTGTCTGTCTCCAGAGTGCTGGGATTAAAGGTGCAAGTGCGCACCAGTACTGCCCTGCCTTTTTTTTTTTTTTTTTAAATAGCAATCACTATCAACTCTATTATAGCCCTTCCTCTGCCCTCCCCCGCCCCCCCCCTACATTCAATGGTACAAAAATTGAGACCAGGAAACTAGGTGTACTGGTGCTTGGCCATGTTACCAGCACTGGGGAGGCTGAACCAAGAGACTTTGAGTTTGAAGCCAGCCTGGACTAAAGAGCTAGTTCAAGCAGACTACACAGTGAGACCAAAGGCAGGAGAAAGGGAGGCAGGAAAATAGAAAGAAGGAGGGAGGGAGAAAAAAAAAACCAAAGAAAGAAGGAAAGAAAGAAAGAAAAAGAAATTGAGGCCAAAAGCAGTGTAATGGCTGGCTTAAGTCACAACTCTCACTTGTCCCCAGGTCACCTGATTCTCAGCCCAGAGCAGTGTCCCCTCTGCCAGTCTCTCTCTCTCCCTTTTTTTTTTTTTTTCCAGTCTATTTCCCAAAGTGGATGGCTCTGTCAACATACGGCTGTTGAAACAGAAGTAAAAGATGTGAGGACACAGCAGAGCCAGTCTGCGTGAAACAGCCCCAGGGTACTACTGAAATAACTGCATGTGAGGGGGCCTGGCCTTTAAGCTGTGTGTTCCTCTTTTCCTTGGCTTTTTAAAAAAATATTTATTTATTATGTATACTGTGCTCTGTCTGCATGTACACCTGCAGGCCAGAAGATGGCACCAGATCTCATTATAGATGGTTGTGAGTCACCATGTGGTTGCTGGGAACTGAACTCAGGACCTTTGGAAGGGCAGTCAGTGCGCTTAACCTCTGAGCCATCTCTCCGGCCCCTTCCTTGGCTTTCTTAAGTGTCCCCGGTGCAGATACACAACTAACTGCAAAAGCTCACTGTTTGTATCAGGCTTTGGGCCTTGGGCTTTTTTTTTTTTTTTTTTTTTTTTTTTTAAAGTATGAGGCTAGTTTTTCAGAGAGCAACTTTTCAGTATTTTCCTTTATGCTGTCTTTTCTTCGTTCTTTCTTCTCTTCTTCTGCTTCTTCTTCTCTTATCTTCTTCTTCTTCTTCTTCTTCTTCTTCTTCTTCTTCTTCTTCTTCCTTAGTTTTTTGAGACAGAGTTTCTCTGTGTAGCCTTGCCTGTCCTAGGCTCACTTTGTAGACCAGGCTGGCCTCGAACTCACAGCGATCCGCCTGCCTCTGCCTCCCGAGTGCTGGGATTAAAGGTGTGCGCCACCACGCCCAGCCTATGTTGTTTTCTTGCATTCTTCTTTGCTCTTCTTGTCCCACAGTCACAACCTTCAAATCAGCTCAACAAAAATTTTAATAATAGGAGAGCAGCCGAGCTTACTTCATTCTGCCCTCCCCACCCATAGAATGGACAGTTGCGGTCCAGTCCTTTTTAATATATATAATATGTTATATATATTATATATATAATGTGTATGGGTATTTTGCTTGCATGCATGTGTGCCACATGAGTGCACTGACTTCAGAGGCCAGAAGAAGGTTGGATTTCCCTGGAACTGAAGTTATAAGCAGCTGGGAGTCATCATGTGGTTCCTGGGAATCAAACTCTGGTCCTCTGGAAGAGCAACCAGTGCTCTTGATTGCCCAGTCATCTCTCCAGCCTGGGTCCTGTCCTTCATTAGCACACTATTGATGCATGAATTTCTCCTGGAGAGACATGAAGAGCTGTCTGCTCCCCACCAATGGCAGACCAAAGGATGAGTCCACTGAAGTCCAACTTGGGAGAACTGATGTGTTTGTCAGGCTCACAAAGCGCTGGTGAGGAGTTACCTACTGCAGTGCGGGTGACTTCCAAACATGCACACTGCTAGAAAGTCTCACCCCAGAACGGATGATGACACCCACGTAGATTGTGCCCTCCTTCAGTTAACCATCCGCATTCTATACACTCCATCAACTGCCCTCAAGCACAAGATCAGTTCTGCTCGGCAGAATTGCAAATGGACGGAAGAGAGCTGTGGGAAGGAGTAGCGGGAATGTTAAGAGTATGTTTAATCAATCCCTTATCCGTCCTCTGACAGAATGTCAATGGGCCCTTTGTTTGTTTGTCTCGTTTTGTTTTTGTTTTTGTTTTTTTTTTTTTTTTTTTTTTTTGAGACAGGGTCTCTCTGTGTAGCCTTGGTTGTCCTGGACTCACTTTGTAGACCAGGCTGGCCTCGAACTCACAGTGATCCACCTGCCTCTGCCTCCCAAGTGCTGGGATTAAAGGCATGCGCCACCACACCCGGCTTTTTTGTTTGGTTGGTTGGTTGTTGGTTTTGGTTTTGGTTTTTCAAGCCAGGGTTTCTCTATGTAACAGCCCTGGCTGTCCTGGAACTCACTTTGTAGACCAGGCTGGCCTCGAACTCACAGCGATCCACCTGCCTCTGCCTCCCAAGTGCTGGGATTAAAGGCGTGCGCCACCACCGCCCCCAATGGGCCCAATCTTGAGACTCTCTTGCGAGGACACACAGCTGCCCCGATGAAGAATGTGACGATGTGCTGTCTAGAGGACAGCACTGTACAACTCTTGCCTCTCCAAGGGTAAGAAGAACGAAAACCTCTTCATCTTCACTGTTGGACCGATTCTAGATCCCCTGACTCAGGCGGGTCATTTTCTGATGGTAAGAGGTTCATCTTCCTCTTTTCCTTAAATCCCACCTTCAACCCATGGTCCCCACTGGCTTCACTTCTGACATGAAGGCAAATGAACCTTTCAAGAGATGGAGGTTGGCTGCTGGATGGTGGTGGCTCACACCTTTGATCCCAGCACTTAGAGGCAGAGGCAGGCAGATCTCTGAGTTTGAGGCCAGCCTGGTCTACAGAGCAAGTTCCAAGACAGCCAGGGCTACACAGAGCACCCCCTCCCCACAAAAGAAACAGAGATTATTTGGCTTAATTGATTTACTAACCCAAGAGACATAAATCGGTGTTCTCTTTGGGATTGGTGACAGCTGTCTTCACTATAGATCTGACTGGACTTGGAGTCACCTAGGAGATACACCTCAAGATATTTCCAGAGGGGTTTAACTGAGGATGGAAGACCCACCCTGAGTTTGATTGGCACCATTCCCAGGGCTGGGGTCTAATAATAAGGAGAAAACAAGGGGTCTGGGGGGCTGGATGCTTGGGTAAAAGTACCTGCAAGGATCTGAGTTTGAACCCCCTGTGTAAGGTCAGACTGCATGGCACATTTCTGTCACCCTGGTGTTCCTAGGTCGAGATGGGAGGTAGAGACACTAGACTCCCCAGAAGCTCACAGGCCAGTTTGCCTGGTGTGCACAGAGCGAACAGCTAGAGACCTTGTCTCAAATTATGTGGAAGGCAAGGTCTGAGGTCTAAGGTTGTCCTGTGACCTTCATATGCAGACCATGGCACTCAGGTCACACACACACACACACACACACACACACACACACACACACACACAGTGGATATAAACATGTTTTTGTTTTGATCCCAAGTGTGGGATGGGGAACAGCCTTGTGAGAGATCAGGTGATGTTTATCCACTAGAAGACGAACCACCTCGTGCGGGGGCGTGGCTTTTGCCAGCTGAAACACATCCTAGTACAGACGCTGAGAGGAGATTATATATATGAGTCCAAAACAGGAGGCGGGGGCTTTTCGGGTCTTGGTGTTGTTTGGCTGTTCATCGCTGCACTTCGAGACGCTCCTAGAGAGAACCGCTTTAGAGAATACGTCAAGGCTCTGGGTTCCGGCTGCTGCTCCAGGTTCCAGCAGCAACTTTGGTTGAATTGCTGGTCTGCTGAAATCCTGCGACTCTGCCAGGGGAATCGCTCCCAGGAACTGAGTCCAAAAAGGTCTACTTTTCCTGTTGCCATTAACCTCTTTCCTCTCCTAACTAGGGTAGGTGGGTTGGAAGGGAGGTGTAAGAATTAAAGAACCCCAAATAAAGTAGGTTTAGAAAAGGTTGAAGCACGCGCGCGCGCGCGCGCACGCACACGCACACGCACGCGCACGCGCACGCACACACACACACACACACACACACACACACACGGCATTGCTGGACAAAGACTGAAGTCCTACTTCCTCCAGATTAGCTGTTTTTAAATGCACCGGGAAAAGGAAGTGACTCCCTTATGTTCCCAGCAGGCCTCTAGATCCCATTTGGTGAAAAGTGTTACAAGCCTGGTTCTGCTTTGATTAAAACAAAACAAAACAAAAACTTCCAAAGCCAGGCATGGTGGTGCAAGCCTTTAATCCCAGCACTCTGGAGGCAGAGGCAGGCAGATGGCTATGAGTTCGAGGCCAGCCTAGTCTACAGAGCGAGTTCCAGGACAGCCAAAGCTACACAGAGAAACCCTGTCTCAAAAAATGAAAGAAAAAAAAAAAGAGTCCAAGACAGCCAGTACTACAAAAGAAACCCTGTCTCAAAACAAACAAAGCCAGGCATGGTGGTGCATGCCTTTAATCCCAGCACTTGGGAGGCAGCCAGGCCTGGTGGCAAACATCTTTACTCCTGCACTTGGGAGGCAGAGCCAAGCAGATTGCTGTGAGTTTAAGGCCAGCCTGGTCCAGGACAGCCTAGGCTAACACAGAGAGACCCTGTCTTGAAAAAAACCAAACCAACCAACCAAACAAACAAAAAAAGTGACTATGATATAACCCCAATCTTTGCCAGGCTCTTCACACTTGACCAGCTGACTCACTGTGTTATTCAAGAGGACCTCAAATTTCTGAAGGGAAGAAAGTGTGTGTGTGTGTGGGTCATCCCTGTAGTTGACCCCCCCCCCAAAAAAAAAGCCCTCTTCCAGTTCAAAAATAATTCCTCCAATCAGGTCTATCTCCTAAAGCAACCGGAGTCGTCATCTCCTGTGCATCCTCCATACAAGTGAAACCACCGTGATCTTCAGGGTCAGAGCCTGGGACGCTGTGTGCTAACTGACTGCACAGACGCTAACAGCTCTGAACGCCACATCGACTGAACATCTTGGCCAAAGTTTGGGTGAGATGGGCCAAGTCTGACCCAGCCAGCTATTGGAGGAGTTAGTGGGAGAGATCATCTGTCTCCCCACAGGCTTGGAGGCACTTAACACTGTTGTGAAATCACCAAGGAGAACAAGCTAAACAAAGCGCGTTCTCTCTCTACGAAGCAACACAGAGCACAGCTAAGACAAGCTCCGCATAACTCTGCTCGGACTTCCTGAGAGATGGAGGAGATTAGAAACTGTCCCATGTCCTCCTCTTCTTCATTCTTCCTTCCTTCCTTCCTTTTCTTCACTTTGCAGACCAGTCTAGCCTGGAACCTTCTCTGTAGCCCAGCTGGTCTAGAACTTTCAATCCTCCTGCTTCATCCTCCTAAGTGCTGGTATTGCAGGGGTGAGCTACCATACCTAATTTACATATTTTTTCTTCTCTCCTCCCCTTTCCCCTCCCCCTCCTGTCCCTCTTCATCCTCTCTACGCGCCCTCCCCTTCTTTTATTTACAGTGCTGGGACCTGAACCCAGAGCCTTGCATATGCCAGGAACCAGAGCATATGCTCTACCCCTGAGCTCTTACTTCTTTTTTTATTTTTTATTTTTTTTATTTTTTTATTTTTTGGTTTTTCGAGACAGGGTTTCTCTGTGTAGCCTTGGCCATCCTGGACTCACTTTGTAGACCAGGCTGGCCTTGAACTCACAGCGATCCGCCTGCCTCTGCCTCCCGAGTGCTGGGATTAAAGGCGTGTGCCACCACGCCCGGCTTTTATTTTTATTTTTGATAGATATTTTTATTTTTATTTTATTTTGTTTTTTTTCCAGAGCTGAGGACCGAACCCAGGGCCTTGCGCTTGCTAGGCAAGTGCTCTACCACTGAGCTAAACCCCCAACCCCCTGAGCTCTTACTTCTTTGCCATGCCATTGCCACAAAACTCAGTGCCCATACTGCTGGAATGAGTGTGTTTTAGTTTTCATCAGTTACTATCTAAGTTAATCTTGAGGAAAACAACAACAACCTCCCAGGCTGAATAACTGTCTGACATTAAGAATTTACTAGAAGGGGCTGGAGAGATGGCTCAGAGGCGAAGAGCACTGGCTGCTCTTCCAAAGATCTTAAGTTCAATTCCGAAGACCCACATGGTGGCTCACAACCATCTATAATGAGATCTGGTGCCCTCTTCTGGTGTGCAGGTGTACATTGCTGGCAGAACACTGTATACATAATAAGTCTCTTTTTAAAAAAAAGAATTCACGCCGGGCGGTGTTGGCACACGCCTTTAATCCCAGCACTCAGGAGGCAGAGGCAGGTGGATCCCTGTAAGTTTGAGGCCAGCCTGGTCTATAATGCGAGTCCAGGATAGCCAAAGATATACAGAGAAACCCTGTGTCAGAAAATAATAATAATAATTCACTTGAAAAATGAGGTCCATCTTGACATGTAAGCATTAAGTAGCAACACTCCTTCCAGGGAGCATGGACTTGCTTTCTGGCTACTAAATATTAACTTATATTCAAGATGCATTACTTTTTAAATGTTCCATATACAAGGCAAGGGGGGGTAGCTTGGTTGGTAGAGTACTTACCTGGCGTATAGGAAACCCTGGGTTTGATCCTCAGTGCCATATAAAACTACCAGGGGTGACACATACCTGTAAGTCAGCATTTGGGAGGTAGAGGCAGGGGATCATAAATTCAAGGTCACATTAGACTACCTAGCCAGTTTGAGGCCAGCTTAAGCTACATAAAAGCCTGTCTCAAAATAAATGAATGAATAAATAGATAAGAAAGGCCAGTGAAATGGCTCAGTGTGCACAGGCTCTTGTTCTCAGGCCTAAGTTTGATCTCCAGGACCCAGGAAGGAAAGGACAGATTTCAACAAAGTATCCTCGGACTCCCATATCCCACTGTGGCACCCACACCTCCACACAAATCAACAAAATATAATAAAAATTTAAAATAGAGTCAGGAGAGATGGCTCAGAGGGGAAGAGCACTAGCTGCTCTTCCAAAGGACTGAAGTTCAATTCCCAGCACCGGCAAAGTAGATCATCTGTAACTGGCCAGACGTCCAGGGCTGTGGTGGACACTGCAAATCACCGCACCTGCACAGAAGGCCTCAATGCCATCCATCCCTGCCCTAGCACACACTTTCCACAGCCCTTGTCAGTTCTAATAATCCAGTGTAGCAGAGCCACTGCAGCTGCACCCCTGACCCTGAAAGCCCAGTCCTGGGGCTGCCTAGGCCCCTCTGCCATACCGGCCAAGCCATTCCCTTATTTGGCATTTTGACTGGTTCCAGATTTCACTCTTATAAATAGCACATTAATGTCTTTGCAAGAATTACATTTTTACCTTTTTTGGATT
Organism: Acomys russatus; assembly: GCF_903995435.1. Taxonomy (NCBI): domain Eukaryota; kingdom Metazoa; phylum Chordata; class Mammalia; order Rodentia; family Muridae; genus Acomys; species Acomys russatus. Next base: position 27,767,816 of record NC_067152.1, read on the forward strand.
ATTACTTCCTTGGGATATAGTACCCAAACTGGATTTAGTCGGTCAAAGGTTTGGCGTTGCATAGCTCTTACTGCCCACTTGCCAGAATGTTCCTCGGGGAGATGATGGTTATTTGAGCAGTTTGGTTTTTTTTATTTTTCAATACTGTATCCATTTTCGAGAACCATGATGGCTCCTAATGTTCCAGGACTTTGGCTTTTCCTAAATTTCCACAAAAACACATTTAGGTATTTTTGAATGTTTGACCAGGATTTTTTTCCCACAACACAAAATAAGATTGAACTTCCCCTCCTCCTCTTCCTTTTCCTTTTCCTCCTCCTCCTTCTTCTGTGGGGAAAAGAAGTTGGGAAACATCAAACATCACCAATACAGTGATGTCAGAGGATATTTTTTGGGGGGTTGTTTGTTTGTTTGTTTTTTGAGACAGGGTTTCTCTGTGTAGCCTTGGCTGTCTTGGACTTGCTTTGTAGACCAGGCTGGCCTCGAACTCACAGCGATCCACCTGCCTTTGCCTGCAAAGTGCTGGGATTAAAGGTGTGCGCCACCACCGCCCGGCCAGAGGTTTTTTTTCTGTGGCTGCACAGGAACTCTTTCTGGGTAGCTTGGCTGGAGATAATCAGCTTCTTCACCACCCCCAACACACACACACACACACACACACACATGCACACACCCTACATATGCACACACACACCACATACACGCCACATACTCACAAACACACACACACACCCCACATACATGTATACACATGCCCCCTCTACACACCACACATAACAAGAAAGTAAATAAATACATGCAAACAACCTGAAGACCCCTTGGGTATCTAAGTGGAAAATCGGTTCTTCGCCGTGCTAAACAAGTAGTGTACCCCTGAGCCACACCCCCAGCCTTACTTAGTCACTTATTTGGGAGGAGCAGGGTTGTTGTTTATTTTGATAATGTGGTTTGGATTGTTTTTCTTTATTTTTTTAAAAATATCAACCAAAAAACTTTAGAAGAATTTTAAATTTTGTTTGCCTATTTCATGTGTGTGCACGCATTTGCACTCAGGCGTGTGTGCCACGGTGCACATGTGGAGGTGAGAGGATGTTGGTTCTCTCCTACTATGTGGCTTCCAGGGCAGAAGCTTGGGTCGTCAGACAGCAAGTGTCCTTTCCCCACTGAGCCATCTCCCCAGCAAAGGTAGGCAGATCTCTCTATGATCACAACAGACACTTTTTTCCCTTTCTGTTATTGATACTCTGAAAATTGTGGAGAGTAGAGGAAGACACCAATGCACACATGTGAGCACTCACACACACACACAGCAAACACAGGCACACAGACAAGCACATACATACATACACAGCAAACACAGGCACACAGACAAGCACATACATACATACACAGCAAACACAGGCACACAGACAAGCACATACATACATACATACATACATACATACATACATACATGAACATGTAAGTTAAATGTTATATTATGTCTTGACATGAACTCAAAAAAAAAGAAATCACCCATTGATTATTAGTTAGGGACATCTAGATTCTTTGTGTGTGTGTGTGTGTGTGTGTGTGTGTGTGTGTGTGTGTGTGTAGATCTTTGGAGGGGTGCAGATGGAGGGAAGAGGTCAATCTTGGGCCTTGTTCCTCCTTAGGTGCCATTCACCTTATTGTTTTGAGTCAGGGTCTCTCACTGACCTGGAACTCAGCAAGTCAGCTTAGGCTGGCTGACCAGCAAGTCCCCAGCAGCCCACCTACTACCACCTCCTCAGCCACATGTCTGCACTACTCACATCCGGCTTTTAGGCTGGTGTCAGGGACCAAGCTCTGGTCTTTTTTTTTTTTTTTTTTCTAAGTATTTTATTTAATTTTTAATCTATGTGCATTGGTGTGAGGGTGTCAGATCTTAGAGTTACAGAGAGTTGTGAGCTGCCATGTGGTTGCTGGGAATTGAACCCGGGTCCTTTGGAAGAGCAGGCAGTGCTCTTAGCCACTGAGCCATCTCTCCAGCCCCAAGCTCTGGTCTTCCTGCTTGTATGGCAACTCGCTTTCCTGAGAGAGCCATCTTCACATCCCTTTTATCTAGAGTCTTATATAAAAAATTTGCATGGAGCAAAAGGACAATGGAACTAGCCAGAAATAGATGTAGGATTAGATTTTTTTTTTTCAAAAAGCTACTTTATTTAGGGTTCTTAATCGCTTCTACCTCCCTTCAAACCCGCAGAGCAGAGGTTAATAGGGGTAGTGCAATGTGGACCTGTTTAGACATAGTTCCTTAGGGTGAGGGCAATTCCACTCTGCATTGTCAGGAGACCAGAAGTCCAGCCCAATAGCAAACACCAAACAGAAACACGAATCAGCAGCGGCGGCACCATCCAGCAGAAACAGCCAAACCCCACTGAATTGGCAGGAGTCAGAGGAAGTGGCCAGAGTCAGCCGGCGTATCAGGAGAAGCTCTCTGGAGCATTACTCTCTGCAAACTGAAATGTTGGAAACAACGAAGACCAGCGAAGTGATACAAAAGTGTTGTCTCACTGTCTGCGGGCTCCTATTAATAGCGTCTTAGAGTCCGCAGCACAAGCTTCCAGCCAAACATCACGCGTCCTCTCACAGGTCTGTTTTCCTCTAACAAAGGTCAAGGGACTGTCTTCAGCGGTGGAAAAAAACACTCCCACATCCCATACTTGGGGGATCAAAACAAAAAAAACACATTCACATGACACAACCGAGTCTTCAAAGAAACCAGAAGCTTCCATTTCAAACACAGAGCATTGTTGTTGCCTTCTTGTCAACAGTGGAGAGCCAGGAGGCTGTGGGAAGACGAGGAGAAAATGTGATTCAAAGTCCGAGGAAGACAGAGTTTCAGAAACTGAGAAACTGGAAGCCACACTCAAACCTCTGTTTAAAAAAGAACATGCAAGCCTGGAGGCAGAGGCAGGCAAATCTTTGTGAGTTCGAGGCCAGCCTGATCTACGAAGAGAGTTCCAGGACAGGAGAGAAACCCTGTCTCAAAAAAAAAAAAAAATAAATAAATAAAAAAATAAAAAATTAAAAATTAAAAAATTAGAGCCGGGCGTGGTGGAAAAAAATTTAAAAATTAAAAATTAAAAAATTAGAGCCGGGCGTGGTGGAAAAAAATTTAAAAATTAAAAATTAAAAAATTAGAGCCGGGCATGGTGGCGCACGCCTTTAATCCCAGCACTCGGGAGGCAGAGGCAGGCGGATCGCTTGAGTTCGAGGCCAGCCTGGTCTACAAAGTGAGTCCAGGACAGCCAAGACTACACAGAGAAACCCTGTCTCAAAAAACCAAAAAAATTAAAAAATTAAAATTAAAATTAAAAATTAAAAAAAGAACACAGAAACCAAGCGACAGTGGCACATGTCTTTAATCTCAGCACCGGGGAGGCAGAGGCAGGTGGATCAATGTGAGTTCGAGGCCAGCCTGGTCTATTAAATGAGTCCAGAACTCCAAGGCAACACAGAAAAACCTTGTCTTGAAAAACAAGCAAAGAAAAAGAAAAAGAAAAAGAAAAAGGAAGGAAAGAAAGAAGAAAAAAGAAAGAAGCCAGGTGGTGGTGGTGGCACATGCCTTTAATCCCAGCACTCAGGAGGCAGAGGCAGGAGGATCTCTGTGAGTTCGAGACCAGCCTGGTATACAAAGAAAATTCCAGGACAGCCAGGGCTGTTACACCAAAAACCAAAAAGAGAGGGAGGGAAGGAGGGAGGAAGGGAGAGAGAGGGAGGGGAAGAGGGAGAAAGGGAGGGGGGAAAGGGAGAGAGGGAGAGGAGGGAGAGGAAGGAAAGAAGCTGGGAGATGGTTCAGTCCATAAGTGTTTGCCATGCAAGCATGAGGACCTGTGCACATATGCGTAGCAGCTCACACAGGAACATGTGCGCATATGTACCCACACACTCACAGAGAGAGAAAGGAGGGAGGGAAGGAAAATCAATCCAGAAGGCTACAATTGGCCCCTGCTTGTGTGTTAGAACTCTATGTTACACATCCTACGAACCAGGAAACCATGCCTGCCTCGCTGGACAAGGCCTCTTTTATCCTTGTTATTTATTTTATTTAATTAGATAATTAATGTTTTAATTTGGAGACAGGGTCCAGGCTAGCTTCATCAGCCAAGCCCTCTACCAAACAGCTACAACCCCAATCCGCGGCTGCCTCAGGCAGACGCGCAGGGAAGCACATGCTCACAGCGCCTCCTGCTGGTCCATCACTAGGGATGGGCTATACTGGGACTGACATTATTGAAGGGTCCATCAGAAGCGGGAAAGGCAGACGAAACTGCAAAGCTTTGTACGAAACTCCGGACAAGCTCGCTCACTGTAATCACAACATGGGATATGGATGAAGCAAAGGAAACCAAGAGCTTGGACGTTGCCACAATGACGGCTTTTCAGACTTTCGGAGCTGAGTAGAACCCTTCAAGACATTCACACCAAAGGCATCAAAAGTGGAAAGTTCGCGCCGAGACTCGAGGCACTCCACATTTGCCACCGCACAGCTGTTGTAGCTCGAGGGACCGTCGGCCATTTCTAAACCTCAGATTAAAAATGTAGCCCTACTTCTTACAGCTTTCTCCAGAAATAGTGCACATCAGTGACTCCCGTTGTCTCTGGGAAACAAACACTGTTTGAAATATGTTCTTGCACGTGGCTAAGCAGGACTTTTCTAGTGCCCAGCTGGTACCTGTACTGGTGATATAAAAACCTGAGTTTTCTCCTGAATGCTCTTAGAGTAGCCCAGGTTCTGGCTGTACCTCATGTTCACTGTTGTTTTTCCCTGAGTTTACTTTGTGAATTAACTAGGGGATTTAACCTCTTTTTGCCAAAGAGGGAAAAGTACGTGTCTTGTTTAGTAAACAAAAACATGGACTGCCCGCCCCCAATTCTTTGCTTAAAAATTGTATTGCCGTCCTGTTTGTGTGATTGTCGTGTCCTGTGAATTCTGTCCATGTTAAAATAGGGTGCTGAAAAGTCATGGCCGACCGTCTGTTATTGTAGTGGAGGTTAAACCATTTACTTTATGGAGTTTACATGATTCTGTGTGTATGCTCATTGTAATAAACTATGCCAAATCAAAAAAAAAAAAAAAAGTGGAAAGTTCTGCTCACTTAATGTCTCTTAACCAGGGTTACAGAAACAAGGAAGAAACACAGGCGCAGGATGAAGTGTAGGGAACTGGGGACCTACCTCTAGAACCCCATAAAGATTAGTCCCTAGGGCCTAGAAGATAGCTTAGAGGGTAAGAGCATTTGCTGCACAAACATGAGGACCTGAGTTCGAATCCCTAACACCCATGTAAAACAGCTGTGCATGGCTGCACGTGTCTGTTATCCCAGCACTGGGAGGTAGAGACAGGTGGACCCTAGAGCAAGCATCAGCCTAAGTGAGAAAGAGAGAGAAAGAGAGAGACTCAGAGGAACAAAATGGAGAGAGACAGGGCGCGGGGTGTGTGTGTGTGTGTGTGTGTGTGTGTGAAGAAACCTGACATTGTCCTTAGGCCTCCCCATGTACAAATATGGAAAATAATAAGCCCTGGTTTTTCAGTTACAGGATTGTGTGTGTGCCTACCCTGACCTAGAGACCTCATGGCGACAGACATTACAGTGGGAGGTTTGACATCTATAGCTTGATGACTCAGTTATCTTTCCGGCCAGAATCACCCAACACCCTTGGGCTTTGAATTATTTATTTGACCCAGAGAAAACAATGCTACTTTCCAGGACAGGGAAGATAGAAGCCATGGTAGTCTGTGCTCCTTTACGGTACATTATCAGACATGCCACTGAGCAGGCAGACAGCCCGGTGCCTCCATGATGGGCTTAGGAACCAGGCTCCTGCTCAAAGATATGCCTCAAAGCCAGGCATGCTGGTACACATCTGCAGTCTCAGCATTGGGGAGGCAGAGGCAGGAGGATCACTGCAAGTTCCAGACCCCTCTGGGATAGATATGGAATATCCTGATTCAGAAAGAAACAAAGAGAGAATGGGGGCATGGAGAGGGAGAAGGGGAGCAGACATGCTCAAGCAGGCTCCTCCTCCCTCCCTAAACCTGAGTCAGTATCCTCACCTAAGGGATGACCTATCTTCCTGAGTTCCTATGAAGGTTAAATGGGTGTATTTTGTGTTTGTTTCAGTGGAGAGGCAAAGCCCAGGGCCCTGTGCATGCTAATCACATGCTCTCACACTAAGCAACCATCACACCCTCAAATGAGTCGAGATTTGGTTTGTTTTGACTCTGTCTCACTATGTTACCCAAACTGGTCTCAAACTCCTACATTTAGGTAATTCACCTCCCTCAGTCTCTTGAGCTCTGCGGGTGTTGGCCACCATCCCTGGTTCACAAGGGTTTACCCATCTGCAAATGAGGAATGAGATCAGGCCCATGGAGTCAGAAGAAACAACCCAGGTAGGCACGATGGCGCGCACCTGTAGCCCTATGCTGCAGGGGCAGAGGCAGGAGGACCTCAGCTTGGAGGGCTGCCTGTAAGAGCTTGTCTAAAAACATGAGATGGGGGGAGAGGGGAGGAGGGACGAGAGGGGGGAGGGAGCAGTAGCAGCTTCATGTTAATCTTCCTCTTTACCCTCTTTTTTTTGTTTTGTTTTGTTGAGACAGGGTTTCTCTGTGTGGCCTTGGCTGACCTGGACTCTCTTTGTAGACCAGGCTGGCCTCGAACTCACAGTGATCTCCCTGCCTCTGGCTTCTGAGTGCTGGGATTAAAGGCGTGTGCCACCACTGCCCGATCCCTCTTTACCTTCTTATCACTGCCATATTTGAAGGGTCATGGATGATGCAGTTTTTTCTAGGCTCTAAGCAACTTTGAGGCTATCTGCAGCTCCAGAATTTAAAGGAGGAACTCAGGGCAGCCATCCTGCTGAAAGAGAGATCAGCCTGGTTTACACAGTTTGGTCTGTTCAGCACTAGTGGTCAGGATGCTGGACACCAGGGGACCAAAATCTTCCCAGGTCTTGTGATGCACCCACAATTCTCCCCTGCCCTGTTCTCCTTAATAATATTCTCTACTTCCCTGTTCTTTTTGTCCCCCTCCCTCCTTTTTTTGTTTTGTTTTGTTTTTTGTTTTTCGAGACAGGGTCTCTCTGTGTTAGCCTTGGCTGTCCTGGACTCACTTTGTAGACCAGGCCTGCCTCTGCCTCCTGAGTGCAGGGATTAAAGGCATGCGCCACCACGCCCGGCTTTGTTTTCCCTTCCCCCCCCCCCCGAGGGGGTGCACCGTTCCTGGAGGTACTGCAATACCAGGTCAATGTGTGGCATGGATGGAGCAAGCTCCTATTCCAACTCCTACTTCCAAAAACCCATAGAGGACGTATCAGATATTAAACTGATGAGAACAGATACTACACTTGATCTTAGCCAAACGCCGAGAAGCAATTATTTACCTTAAAGAATTATTTTAGATTTAGTTTACTTTATGTCTATGAATATTTTGCCTGAATATGTGTACGGGCAGCATGTATGTGCCCTGGTGCTCAAGGAGGTCAGAAGAGGCCATTGCATCCCCTAGAACAGAAGTTACATTATAGATGGTTGAAAGCTACTTTGTGAATGCTGAGAACCCAACCCCAACCCCCTGCAAGAGCAACAAAGAGCAACAAGTGCTTTCCCCCCACCCCCAGACAGGGTTTCTCTGTGTAGCCTTGGCTGTCCTGGACTCACTTTGTAGACCAGGCTGGCCTGGAACTCTGTCCTGGACTCACTTTGTAGATCAGGCTGGCCTGGAACTCTGTCCTGGACTCACTTTGTAGTTCAGGCTGGCCTGGAACTCACAGAGCGATTCCACCTGCCTCTGCCTCCCGAGTGCTGGGATTAAAGGTGTGTGCCACCTTGCCTGGCCCACAACAAGTGCTCTTAACAGATGGTCTTCTCCTTTCTCTCCTCCCCCCATCCTCTCTCTTGTGACTCTCTCCTTATTCTTTTCTTTTTGGCCCCACAGAATTTAGACCAGGCTGGCCTCGAACTGACAGCGATCTGCCTGCCTCTGCCTCCCAAGTGCTGGGATTAAATGTATGCGCCACCACACCTGGCTTTTTCTGTCTGGTCTTAAGCCAACTTCACACACAAACTAGTGTTATCTGAAAGAAGAGAACCTCAATTGAGAAAATGCCTCCATAAGATCCCTCTATTGGCCGGGCGCGGTGGCGCACGCCTTTAATCCCAGCACTCGGGAGGCAGAGGCAGGCGGATCGCTGTGAGTTCGAGGCCAGCCTGGTCTACAAAGTGAGTCCAGGATGGCCAAGGCTACACAGAGAGACCCTGTCTCGAAAAACCAAAAAAAAAAAAAAAAAAAAAAAAAAAAAAAGATCCTCTATTGAGCATTTTCTTAATTAGTGATTGGGGGGGGGGAGGGGCAGCCCATTGTAGGTGGTGCTGTCCCTGGGTTGGTGGTGCAGGGTTCTATAAGAAACAGGCTAAGAGCCGGGCGTGGTGGCGCACGCCTTTAATCCCAGCACTCGGGAGGCAGAGGCAGGCGGATCGCTGTGAGTTCAAAGCCAGCCTGGTCTACAAAGTGAGTCCAGGATGGCCAAGGCTACACAGAGAAACCCTGTCTCGAAAAACAAAAAAAAAAAAAAAAAAAAAAGAAAAGAAACAGGCTAAGAAGGGGCTGGAAAGATGCCTCAGTGGTTAAGAGCACTGGCTGCACTTCCAAAGGTCCTGAGTTCAATTCCCAAAAACCACATGGTGGCTCACAACCATCTACAATGAGATCTGGTGCCCTCTTCTGGTGTGCAGGTGTACACGCAGGCAGAACATTGTATACATAGTAAATTAATAAATCTTGGGGAGAAAATAACCAACAAAAGGCCGGGTGTGGTGGCACACAGCTTTAAACCCAGCACTCAGGAGGCAGAGGCAGCTGTTGTGAGTTCGAGGCCAGCCTGATCTACAAAGGAAGTCCAGGACAGCCAAGGCTACACAGAGAAACTATGTCTCAAAAAGAGAGAGAGAGAGAGAGAGAGAGAGAGAGAGAGAGAGAGAGAGAGAGAGAGAGAAAGGAGAAGAGAAGAGAAGAGAAGAGAAGAGAAGAGAAGAGAAGAGAAGAGAAGAAAGCCAGCCAGGCATGGTGGCACACACCTTTAATACCAGCACATGGGAGGCAGAGGCAGGTGGATCATTGTGAGTTCGAGGGCCAGTCTGGTCTACAAAGTGAGTCCAGAACAGCCAAGGCTGCACAGAGAAACCCTGTCTCAAAAAGAAAAAGAAAAAAAAAAAAAAGAAAAAGAAAAAAGAAAGAAAGAAAGAAAGAAAGAAACCCCACACACACACACAGACAACCTCCCTTCCCTTCTTGCCTTTCTTTTTCTATTGCTTTTTTTCTCCCCAGCTACAACTGCTTTAAGAACAGGGTCCATGGATGCATTACTCAGTGATCTTAGCAGCTTAGGACACACCCAGCATAGGCTGAGCTCTCAATAAATGGTGAGTAAATAAGCAAATGAATTCTGGGTTCAGACATTATAGACACAGGTCAACAGCAATAGCAAAAATACAAGGTGCTTGCTGTGAAAGGAAAAGAGGTGTTTCTGCTCACACAACTGTTTTTTTGTTTGTTTCTTTCTTTCTTTTCTGCAACTCCTTCGCTTTATTTCTTTGATTGTTTCTTTATTTGGTTTTTCAAGACAGGGTTTCTGTGTAGCCTTGGCTGTGCTAGACTTGCTTGTAGGCCAGGCTAGATCAAACTCAGAGATCCGCCTGCCTCTGCCTCCCCAGTGCTGGGACTAAAGGTATGTGCCGCTGCCACCACCACCTGGCTGGCTTTATCAATTGGCAAATAAATTATATATATTTACAACATACTTGATATTCTGAAATGTGTATGCACTGTAGAATGGCTCAGAGAGCTGATGTATATATGACGCAACTTGCAGTATTATGTTTGCAGTGACGTTTACGATCTCTTTTTTATAAATCTTAAGAATCCAGCAGTGTTGACAGTGTGGCTTGGTGGAAAAGCACTGTCTAGCAAGTATGATGGTCTGGAATTGGTCCCCAATGCACTTCCTTCCCCCTACATCCCTCGCCCCCCCGAAAAAGAAAAAAGAAACTCATTTGGTTTTTCAAGACAAGGTTTCTCTGTGTAGCCTTGGCTGTCCTGGACTCGCTTTGCAGACCAGGCTGGCCTCGAACTCACACCGATCCACCTGCCTCTGCCTCCTGAGGACTGAGATTAAAGGCATGCGCCACCATGCCCGGCTTGAAACTAATTATTTTTAAGTATAGTTATCATGAGAGACTGTGGAGCTTTTTATTTTTTTATTTTTATTTTTTAAAGATTTATTATTTATTATCATGTATACAGAGCTCTGCCTGCATGTACATCTACAGGCCAGAGGAGGGTATCAGATCACATTATAGATAGTTACAAGCCACCATGAAGTTTCTGGGACTTGAACTCATGACCTATGGAAGAACAGTTAGTACTCAGTACTCTTAACCGCTGAGCCATCTCTCCAGCCCCTTGTGGAGCTTTTTAAATTATTCTCCCTCCCTTAAAAAAAAAATATTGCTGAGCAGGGTGGCTCAGGAGGCAAAAGAAGGTGGATCTCTGTGAGTTCGAGGCCAGCCTGGTCTACAAAGTGAGTCCAGGATGGTCAAGGCTACACAGAGAAACTCTGTCTTGAAAAACCAGGAAAAAAAATGTTTTCTATGTTTTAACCCAGTGCCTTTCCTCCATCTATCCCACTTAGATTTGAGGTTGGTGGGGTTTCTGTGAGTTCATTTTTTAGTTTGAGACCCACGGCCTCAGCCACATACAAGGACCTCAGGAAAGGCCACAGCACACTTGGGTAAGGCCTGCTCTTGTCTCTCAGAGTGTGAGTGCCGAGCCTGGTGTCCTGAAGGCTGCCACTGCACAGAAGGCACAGTACTTTCCTAGAGGAAAAAATAAACTCCTCCATCACTCTCCCCAAACAGCGAGGGTGCCCTCTGCTGAGGACACTTGAGTCATTGTTGACTCAGGTTCAGGGATAGAAGAGCTTTGCATCAGGGTATGTTGAACTGTTTTCCTGTAAGTGCCAGACAGGGCCACAGAGTTTACTTAAGTTCTCATTGAGGAAAAACCCCAGGCTTTCTGGCATAGTGTGGCTGACTCACTGGCTTCCACCACGGATGAAAGGGTGACATGGGGCCAAAGGGCATTTTTGACACAACTGTCTGCCTCTTGCTGTAGCCAGGTATTTTTCACGGATCGGTGTCTCAGGACAAATTCTGCTGCAAGGGTGCACCATAGCTATACTCCAGAAAGTATAATCTCTACGTGTAGGCATATGTAATTCCTTGAAATTTTTAAAAATTATTTTTATTTTATGTGGATTGGTGTTTTGCCTCTATGTATGTCTGTGTGAGAGCGTTGGATCCCTTGGAACTGGAGTTACAGTTGTGAGCTGCCATGTGGATGCTGGGAATTGAATCCTGGTCCTCGTGAAGGAGCAGCCAGTGCTCTTAACCACTGAGCCATCTCTCCTGAACCCCCTTTTAAATTTTTAAGATTTCATCTGTATGGGTGTTTTGTCTGGGTTTGTGTCTGTGCATAACATGCCTGGTGACCAAAGAAGCCAAGAGTGAGTTAGATCCACTAGGACGATGGTTATTGGTAACTATGTGAGCTGCCGTGTGAGTGCTGGGAATTGAACCTGGGTCCTCTAGAAGAGCAGCCAGCCATTGCTCCAGGCTCCTCTAAAATTCTTCTCCAACAAACCAACCCAGTGTGTGCGCTTCTTGGTGAGCCTCATCAAGCTACCCACCCTTCCCTGAACATGTAGTTCTTGACCCCAGGCACTGGCTTAGGGACCCTGGGACAGGCTTGAGTGATGTTGCCAGGCCAACGCTGCTTATTTACCCTGCTTTACACAACCTATTGCTGTTTTCATGCCGTTTGCCCCGGTGTTTATGTCTCTCCCTGAGTTATTTCAGAAAGTTCCCTCTCTCCTAGGATACTGTGCTCATGTCCCCAAGTACAGGACAAGACATGGAGGCCAGGAAGTGCTTCAGCAGTAAGCCAGATGTCCACGTTTGCCTGGAAAGGCAGGTTTATGATTTGTTCTGAAGTGAAGTGAGCCCAAGTCTGAATAAAGCATTCATCCTCCATGTGAACAGAGCCCAGCTGAGTGATGCTGAGCCAGGACAGCTGCCCAATCCACCACTATCTTATTACGGCCTCTAGGGTCTCAGTGTTGTGTCACACGTTAGCTCCCCAGTGAGGTATGTAGGGGCTGCAGTCTTTAGGATATACATGGTTATGGGATGGGGACAGAGGACTCGTAATTGGCATACTGTCAGAGGTTCATGGCGGCTGGGCTTGGTGGACCGCTGTGAGTTCGAGGCCAGCCTGGTCTACAAAAGCGAGTCCAGGAGAGCCAGAACTGTCACACAGAGAAACCCTGTCCCAAAAAAAAATCTTTAAAAAAATAATAAAAGAAAGAGGTTCATGGGGCTGAGATGGCTCAGTAGGTAAAAGTGTTTGCTGCAAGCATGATAATCTGATTTCAGACCCCGGATCCCACATAAGAAGCCGGGTTGGAGTTGGCAAGGTAGCTCCACAGGTAAAGGCACTGGCCTCCAAGATTGTCAACCTGAGTTCAATCCCCAGAACACACACAATAGAACTGATTCACACAATTGGCACATACACACTTACAAAATAAATACATCTATTTTAAACACTATAAAGAGGCAGGATAAAACAGTTGCATCTGTAATCCCAGCACTCCTACAGTGAGATGGGAAGCAGACACACACATACACATACAGTACACACATGTATACCTGCACTCACACACACTCACACACACTCACACACACTCACACACAAGGTCTGCTGGGCTGGGAGACAGTTCCGCTGACAAAGCAGGTGTCTTGCAGGCATGAGGACATGATATGATCTTTAGAACCCATGCTTAAAAGTCAGGCCAGACATGGTAAGCATCTCTGTGACTTTGATGCCAGCCTGGTTTACACAGTGAGTTCCAGGACAGTCAGAAATACACAGAAACCCTGTCTCAAAAAAAAAAAAAAAAAAGCTGGGCAGTGGTAGCGTATGCCTTTAATCCCAGCACTTGGGAGGCAGAGGCAGGTGGATCGCTGTGAGTTCGAGGCCAGCCTGGTCTACAAACCGAGTCCAGGACAGCCAAGGCTACACAGAGAAACCCCGTCTTGAAAAAAAAAAATTTAAGCATGGTGGTACGTGCTTGTAATCCCACTGCTGGGAGGCAAAGACAGGAGAATCCTTGGCATCACTAGCAAAGATGCTCTTGTAAAAATAAATGAATAAATAAAAATTTAAGCCTGGTCTACAAAGCGAATCCAGGGCAGCAAGGCATGATGGCGCATGCCTTTAATTCCAGCACTCAGGAGGCAGAGGCAGGCAGATCACTGTGAGTTCCAGGCGAGCCTGGTCTACAAAGGGAGTCCAGGACAGCCAAGGCTAACACAGAGAGACCCTGTCTCGAAAAACCAAAAACAACAAAAAAAGAAACAAACAAAACAATTAATTAATTTATAAGATGGACCAGTGCCCCGAGGACAACTGCTGTTGTCTCCACACACAAATCACAAAAACCAGATCCTAAACCTGGTGGTACTCAGGATTCTGAGGCCAGCCTGGGTGACATAGCAAGACTGTCTCAAAAACCAAAACCAAGGTAAACAGAGATTTGGTTGAGGCTAAGCCCTGGGTCAAGTCTTGCCTTAGCTATCAGCATCTATACTACAGCATGAAGCAGGACCCAGATCAGTACGTGTCACTGATTTAGCAGACATTCCACATGGACACTCATGGAGGTTTTACTTAACAGGAGCCATGTTAGAAACAATTCTCACGGGTGCTGATCGCATTACCACACTAGAACGTGGCAGTACCCAATCATTGAGAGTCAAATAAGTTTACTGTCCAAGAGACTGCTGTGGTCGGTACAGGCACTGACACCTTGGCCCCTCACTCCTCAGCACTCTGTGTGCTGACATAGTCCTGCAGAAGCGCCTGCACCTCTGCCCGTCGGCTCATCTTGGTGGCCTTGCCCTGGAAGCGGCCTTTCTTCCCTGCTCCTTTGCCTTCCAAGATTTCAGCCACCCTAGAGAATGGAGAAACAGTTACCAAGAAGGTCCCTGAAAAGTAAAAAAATCAAGGGCAGTTCTCAGGGCCTAGAGGAAGGAGACTAGGTGGTTTCTAGCAATCAAAAGGCCGATGTAGGAGGATTTCAAGTTTGAGGCCAGCCTCAGAAACTTAAATTTAAAATATAAATTTCATATATGAATATGAACATACAGTTCATACTTGAGAGGCAGTCACAGAAGGATCAAGAGTTTGAAAGAAGACTGGGCTACAGGATCAAACCTTGTCAAAAAAAAAAAAAAAGGGGGGGGGGGGGGGGGCGAGGAAGAGTAGAAGAAAAGGAGAGGGAGGAAGGGACAGTGCACAAGCCAAACCACAGGCCACATGTGGCTGCCTATTAGGAATCTCCATTATAAATAACTATGTTGTCCTTCGATGTTTCCAAGGAACACATATCCCAGAGAGCCAACAATGACTGAGAAGTCTCATGCCCAAAAGAACAGCAGTCATAGGGCAAAGTGGCCCACGCCTTTAATCCCAGCACTAGGGAAACAGAAGCAGGCAGATCTTTTGTTTTGCTTTGTGTTTCTTTTTCTTTTTTCTTTTTTCTTTTTTTTTTTTTTTTTGGTTTTTCGAGACAGGGTTTCTCTGTGTAGCCTTGACCGTCCTGGACTCACTTTGTAGACGAGGCTGGCCTCGAACTCACAGCGATTGTTTTGTTTTTCAAGACAGGGTTTCTCTGTGTAGCCTTGACTGTCCTGGACTTGCTTTGTAGACCAGGCTGGCCTCAAACTCACAGCAATCCTTCTGCCTCTGCCTCCCGAGTGCTAGGATTACTACCACTATGCCCAACTAGTAGGCAGATAGATCTCTGAGAGTCTGAGGCCAGCATGGTCTAAGGAAGGAAGGGAGGGAGGGAGGGAGAGAGAGAGGGAGAAAGAAAGGGAGAAAGAGAGAGGGAAGAAAAGAGGGAGAGGAGGGGAAGGAAGGGAGAGAGAGAGGGAGAGAACGACAAGAGGGGAAGCAGTGCAGTGTAGTACCCTGGGCTCTGAGGCAGAGCCATGCAAGTAGGTGCAGACAGGCACTGGGCGACTCTTGTCTTGCTAAAGTCCTAAGCAATAGGCAGCAACTAAATACGGGCAGGGGCAGAGCAGCACCATGTGCACTCTTCATACAATGAGCTCCAGGTTCCCAGCTTTGTGAGCTGTCACCATGCTGGGGTGGGCTTTGATAACTCAGCTGTCTTTGAGTCACTTCTGCCCTTATAAGCAGCCCCTCACCGGTATCCCTATAAGTAACCCCAATAAACCCTACTGGATCACCACGTACGACTTTGGTGGTCTCCGTACTTTGATCTGCTTTGGATCCCAATCTGGGGTGAGTAGACCTCTGTTCCCAGTTCCCCAGGATCAGTGTCATATAAACACCTAGGTTTAGGACCGTCGTTCTCAACTGGTGGGTTGCGACCCTTCTGGGGGTCAAAGGACCCTTTCACAGGAGTTGCATATCAGATATCCTGCATATGAGCTCTTTATATTACATTTTTGTTTTTGTTTTTTGAGATAGGTTCTCTCTGTGTAGCCTTGGCTGTCCTGGAGTAGCTTTGTAGACCAGGCTGGTCTCGAACTCACAGCGATCCGCCTGCCTCTGCCTCCCGAGTGCTGGGATTAAAGGCGTGCACCACCACGCCCGGCTCTATGTTACAATTTATGGCAGCAGCAAAATTTCAGTTATGAAGTAGCAATGAAATAACTTTACGGTTGGGGATCACCATAGCACGAGGAAGGGTTGCAACACTAGGAAGGTTGAGAGCCTCTGCTCTGGGATCAATTTTATTTAAAAGAAACAAACAAAAGCCCTGGGTTTGAGTCTCATTTTGCCACTTTAACTGTGAGACCCCAAGTACATGATATGAAGTCCCTCATCAGCCAAACAAGGAGTGCTGGTGTCAGACCACATCTGCTCAGCCTGCCTCATGTGCCTTTGAACCAAAGAGCTCAGTCATGATGCCCTGCTAAGTAATACAAGGCTGCATCAGTACACAACTTCCCCACCTCACAGGAGCCCACAGCACATTACCTGGGCCCTAGGGTCTCCACGGCCTCCGCTGGGCCTGCCAGTAAGAACAGCCCAGCACCTTTCTCGTCCCCCACAGTTAAGAACAAGAGGGTCTCCTAGAAGGTAAGACAAGGAGATGGGCACACAGGGGGTTAACTCCCCTAAGCCCCACACTCTGCTGTGTTGAGAACAAGCAGCTCCCTTTCACCACAGAGATGTCACCGATGACTGATGACACAGCCTTCCACTCTGATAGCTGGGCCACCACGCTTTATGAGAATGGCCAGGAAGTTGAACTCTAAGAGAATGCAGAAACCTGTGACTGTGCTGAGTGAAAGATGCCTTTCACGGTCTCACACCCACCACCCTTTCCCCTCTTTGCTGGACTAGACACCCATCCTCCATTGCCCAAACCATCATGCTTCCTTCTTCTGGCCACTCTGTTCCTTGGCTACCTGAACACCCCTAAGCAGGCTCTGCTGTCCAGCCCTGAAGCCTTCCGTTCCCTTTATGTAATATATTCTGCCCCTAGAATTTATCACTCCAAATTACAAATACTGACAGACACTAGCTCTCAGGCTAGAGCATGGCTCCTTGAGATCAGTGCTGTGGGGAGAGCAGAAATACAGAGAGTCCTGAGCTTGAGCCCCGGGGAGACATTTCATAAAGAGTTTGAATTAAGGACAAAGAGACTTAGCAATCTCCTGTGCTGGACTATTAGGATCAAGACAGGCAGGTGAGGCCTGAGGCAGAGGCCTTCAAAGGGTCTCGCCAGCCCCAACTATCTCTCAGCACACAGATCTAGGTGGCTCTCTGGCTTTCTTAACAAGAGCTTGATCCTGGCCAGTGCTTGGAAAACAATCCGGACGAAAACTTTTTAACTCTTCTTGTGGTAACCTGGCTAAGCTAACTCCCTCAGTCGTACCACCCAGGGCCTCTACACAATGGAGGAGGACTCTCCCGTCCCTCTTACCTCTGACCCAATCTCATTGGCAATGATATTCATGAATTCAGAATCACCCTCTTTCCTATGACAAAGAACACAGGCGTGAGACCCAAGATGTAGCCGGGCTGTGACCACTGCAGGAGGCTGGGCTCCTCCTCTAGAGGCAGGCCAACAGTTGACAGGCCTCATTGCTTCCTGTTTGAGCGCACAAAGTCCCAGACCCCTTAGCATGGGGAAGATGCCCTCAGCCTCAGGGGGGTACACAGGAAGAGTCCCCAAGATACTGGAAGATCTATTAGGTGGTGAGGGAGGCCAGCAAAGGAGCTAATGAAGCCTACACAGTTACTATCAAACCCAGGAAGCCGGTAGCACACTTCCGGGGGTCTGCTCAGCCTACTATACCAACCTCTGAGCAACCCACATCCCATTGGGCACTGCATTCTCGGGGGGGGGGGGGGGGGGGGGGGGGGGCTGAGACCTGAGCTCCTAATTCCTCACCTGTGTAGTGTGACCACACCTCCCCAGGCTGGGCTGTTCCTGAGGCTGTGGGCAGTGTGCACAGCCAGGTCTCTAAGGAGGTTCAGGTTGTTCTGAAATGGATGTGAGAACTCAGTCAGGAGAAAACGACAACAGAGGGCATCATGGTCTCTCCTCCTGTGCTGCCCTCGAGCCCCCTCGATCGCCCACACATCGGCTCAGGCGAGGGGCCCAGCCCCTGTCCACTCCCCACAGAGCCAGTAAGTCACCTTCTGCAGGAGCTTGGTAGCATTCTGGAGCTTTTTCACCGCTTCCACGTGATCTTCCGCTCCGCACCTATAAGACAACGGTTACTGGAGACGGGCCGACTGCCCGGGTGCTTCCACGGTTGGGGGCGCAAATGAGTGACACCCTCCTTGCTGGGGTGCAAAGAGGTCCCCCGAGCAACTGCGAGGGAGGATACAGAGGAGTGGCCGGCTCTGTGTGGGTCTGAGCTACTGCCCAGAGCACCTTACCCTCAGAGCAGGTCATTCTGTCTCCCCTGCAGGAGACAACCCATGGGTGCAGGCCCTTGGGAGCTGCGGGCAGGGGCAGGGGCGGGGCATACTTAAGCAGTGCGGTCAAGGCCTTTTCACTTCCGTGACTTCGCTCCATCCACTTCAGTACCCGGTTCCCAGCCAGAAACACCAGGTTGCTTTTATTCCTCTTCCCTTTCTCAGTGCCCAGAATCTTAATGACCTACACGAAGTGGGTAACAAACGCATACACCACAGCGGGTCTTAGGACACAAAGGCAAGAGAGCCCGGAACCCCTCTTTAGCTCTGAGGCAACAAAGGAGAGACTTAAGAGACTCACCTGCCGCCCCCGCCCTGCTCCCGGATACCCTGTCCTCAAAACACTCCTGGGGCCCTTGCGCGCTTACCTGAAGGTCACTGAGATTGCTCACGTGGGTCCCACAGCACATGTTAGAATCAACGCCCTCGATGGTAACAACTCGAATGGGCCCAGCATGGTCATCTGGCAAACCGCGGCCCCTCACCTGGAACAGAGGGAAGGTCACAGGGCTGTCTGGAATTCCATGAGGAGCCCTCGGAGAGGCACTCTGTGGAAACCGGTGCCCAGTTCCCGCCTCACCTGCTCCACCTCAGGGTCGTCCAGGCTGAGCTCTCGCACACTCACGGGCAGCCGGTCTCTGATTTTCTGATTGACGGTCTGCTCAATGGCAGCTACCTGCTCGGCAGTCACGGAAGGGCTGTCCAACTCAATCACACTCCGGAGTCTCCCTAACTCCCTGCCAGAGAAAAGAAGAATGGGTAGAACATGCTGCAAGCTCGTGAGGAACGGTCACGCTGAGCCTGGAGGTGCGTGCCTGCAATCCTAGTGCTTGGAAGATGGAGGGAGAACCGGACTTCAGGTCATCCTCTTCCTGTAACAGCGAGGGTGGGGGCCGTGCCTGTAATCCCAAACTCAGGAGGCTAAGTATTGTGAATTCAAGGCCAACCTCAAACTACAAAGCCAGCCTGGGTTATTTAGAAATAAACTTTGGGGTTGGGGATTTAGCTCAGTGGTAGAGTGCTTGCCTAGCAAGCACAAGGCCCTTGGTTCAGTTCTCAGCTCTGGTGAAAAAAAAAAGGATAGATACAAATAAACTTTATAAACAAAAAAAAATTTTTTTTGTCATACGTCCGCCTTTATTGTAAACAGCAGGCGGACAAGTGTGGCAATGGTAAAAAATTAATTTACAAAAGCAAAGACTTTGTGAGCTTCCTGGTGGGTACCCGTGGGGACTTAGACATAGATGCCGAGCCAGAGCAGGAGGAACAGGACTCCAAAGCCCATGAAGAGCGAGGCCACCAAGGAGATGAGGAGCTCTTTGTAGATGTCGCGTGTGTACTTGGTGGAGGTGACCTCGTAAACAAAGAACCAGGCGGTAAAGAACATGCCGACGGCCAGAAGCACCACAGTCAGGCGTGGGAAGGCAGCCGGGGTCACCGGGCTGGTGCACCTACTCATGGCCTCGAGCTCCATTTTGCCCCACACTAGATTAACCACCGGCCCACCACCGGAAGAACACGTCTATAAACGATTTTTATTGAATCCACACAAATGATCCCATAGGTAGGGACTGCCATTCCCATGAAACACAATAAGGGACAGGACGAAAGTCACATGGTGGCAGGACCACACACTTAGCTCTGGGTTCTAAACTCTATGTATGTTCTTTCCTAAGCAAAGGTCGGCTCTCGTTTTAAGTTTCTCCTAAAAACAACACAAGGCCATCCCAGGACCCACTCGTCAGGAAGAGAAGACAGGCAACTCTGAGCCTACCCCTACCCTACCTCATCCCTGGGACCAGAGGTGGGAGTTGGGGACTCGTGGCACCCTGTGTGTGTGTGTGCCCTCTACGCACCACGATGTTGTCTTCAGCCCAAAGAGATGGTCAGCAACTGCCGTGATGAGATGCTGTCCTAAGGCAAGAGACAGGAGCAAAGTGAGAGGCCCAGTCATGCACCCCCGTGACGACATCACCTCAGAGGCTCGTTGAAAGTCTGACAGGCATTTTTACTGAAAAATCGTCACAAGATCTGGGAGTCTACCTCAGTGACAGAGTGCTTGCCTAGCAAGTACAAAGCCCTAAGTCAATTGGAAGCCACTGAGGAGAGAGGGGGTGGAGACTTGACGTCAGAGATGCAGCAGCACTCCTGATGAGAGGGAAGGAGACAGTAAGAAAAGGAAGAGGCGGATCACCGTGAGTTCGAGGCCAGCCTGGTCTACAAAGCAAGTCCAGGACAGCCAAGGCTAGACAGAGAAACCCTGTCTTGAAAAACCAAAAATACAGCACTCGGGAGGCAGAGGCAGGCGGATCGCTGTGAGTTCGAGGCCAGCCTGGTCTACAAAGTGAGTCCAGGATGGCCAAGGCTACACAGAGAGACCCTGTCTCGAAAAACCAAAAAAAAAAAAAAAAAAAAAAAAAAAAAAAAAAAAAAAAAAAAAGAAAAACCAAAAATAATAATAATAATAATAATAAATTTTATACATACATATATATGTGTGTGTATATACATATGTGAGTGAAAAAGGCCAGTACTTCTTCTAGAACTTTAATTTTACATTGTTTTCATAACATACTGCCTGAATCAAAGCTGACTCTAGGCCTGTCGATCTCTCTTCTAAGGTTCCCTCCCAGACAACTGGAACCCCACTTCAGTCACTGTGACACTGCTATTTACAGCACATCTCCCTGCGTGTCCCCATCCTGTGGCCCTTACCTGAATGTTGCTGCATGTGGTCAAACCTCCGCTCCCAGTCCACCCGGACCTGGACTTGGCTCCCAGGGGATAGAGGCGTCTGTGTGAAATGATCAGCCTGGGCTCCACGACGGGTCACCCTCAGCACAGAGATGTCATTGATGGTACCACGGTCATCAGGCTGGGGGAGAAACAGACATAAGCAACACTGGGGCAGGGCTTACCCCACCTAGATGAAAAAGCCCTCCAAGGGAAGTTCTAAGAGAAATGGACCCAGAATCTGAACGTCCCAGGGGAAAAGGGGCCAATGCCAAGTAAGGTAGGCCCACTTTCTCCCATGACAGGTCTCCTTGCTCTTTCTCTCTCTCTCTAAATTATAATGAATACAGTGTTTTGTCTCCACCTGCAGGCCAGAAGAGGGCATCAGATCATATCACAGATGGTTGTGAGCCTCCATGTGGTTGCTGGGAATTGAACTCAGGACCTCTGGGGAAGCAGTCAGTGCCCTTAACCTCTCTGAGCCATCTCTCCAGCCCTGATACTTTTCTAAATGGTGACTGAATACTGTTTAACTGTGGCATCAGTGCAAAGGACTGAGTGGCTAAAGGCAGGAACTTTAGAGACTGTTAAAGAGAATCCAGGCCAACAGTTCGCAGCTTCAGCCCTTTAGGACAGTCCCTCATATCATGGTGACCCCACTCCCACCATAAAACTTTTTTTTTTTTTTTTGGTTTTTCAAGACAGGGTTTCTCTGTGTAGCCTTGGCTGTCCTGGACTCGCTCTGTAGACCAGGCTGGCCTCGAACTCACAGCGATCCGCCTGCCTCTGCATAAAACTATTTCCATTGCTACTTCATAACTGTAACTATGCTACTGTTATGAATTGTAAATATCTGGTGCCCAGGGTCTCTGACATGTGACCCTGTGAAAGGGTCATTCTACACCCTCAAGAGGTCATGACCCCACAGGTGGAGAACCACCAATCTAAGGTGACAACAGTGAGGATGAAGGATCTTTGTGTTTTACTAAAATCTTCAGTCCTGGACTTATTTCCATTTTTCAAATTCTGCTATTCTTCCCTAAAAACCCAACATAGCGGTTCAAAAAGAGAGCAAGGGGGCCCTGGAGAGACGGCTCAGTGGACCACCTGCTCTTCCAAAGGTCCTAGGTCCTGAGTTCAGTTCCCAGCAACCACACGGTGGCTCACAACTATCTATAATGTGATCTGATACCCTCTTCTGGCCTTCAGGTGTACATGGAGGCAAAACACTGTGAGAGAGAGAGAGAGAGAGAGAGAGAGAGAGAGGGGGGGGGGGGGGGAGAGAGGAAGGAGAGCTTGGGTCTCAACACAGGAACGCCATGGTGGTCTCCTAGGCCAGGGAGGTTCCTGCCTGCAGAGAAGAACTAGAGTCTCAGTCAGAGCACTGACGTCACAACTCTCCGGGCAGCATCTTTCCCAGCCCCTGGAAAACCAGTTCACCCTAATTCCCATCTCAGAACCTTTGCAGGGCTGTTCTGTATACCTGAAATCCGTCTCTTGCACCAGAACCACTAAACAGCTGCAGTGGCTCACCCCACCCCTTCAAAGACATCGGTCGTACGGAATGGCCTGGGATGCTCTCTACAAGGGAGCCCACTCTTTCCCTTTACCCAGCTTTATTTCTAGTGTTATTATCATTACTTACACCTGGTAGAGAGGGTTGTCTGCAATACACACCCCATGTATTTAGAGGCACTGTCTTGTTCGCCCTTCATCTTCAGCGCCTGAAATATGACACGCTGCACGTGTCCTATCTACGTGAGCATTTGCTGAATGAAGAACGCAACGAGCTAACATCTGTCTTATTTATTGAGCTTAAGAGAGGGCGAGTGTGTTTTCTGTAAACAGGAATGTGGGGGTTCGTGGGAAGGGGTCGGGCTGAGGCTGCTCCTGGTACCTGGCCCCCGCCCTCGGGGAAAAGCAGCGTGTCTTCCAGAACCACTTGGAAACCGCTCAGCACTTCTTTCTTGCCGCCGCTGGCCTCCGTCTGCAGCTCGGCGGGACGGCAAGCGACCACGGTGGTGGTGAACTGGACGGAGAGACGGGTGCGAGCATTAGTACCCTTACGGCGAGACTGGAGCCTGCATTCACCCTCCCTCCCATTGGCACCCTCGGTCTCAGGATGCTCGCCCACAAGGCCGCACCTCCCGTGCATAGCAGTCGCGTTGACACAGGAACGCCATCGCGGTCTCCTAGGCCAGGGCGGTTCGCGCCTGCAGAAAAGGCTGATGGCAGACGGAGAGCGATGTGGGACAAACTTCCTTAAGCGTTTCTGCGCAAAGGTGAAAGCCTGAAGGAAGGGTTGTGGTTTGACCAAATTTACTGAAACTACTAACTGCAGGTGTTTTATGTTATTTTGTCACCGTTTTAAGACTGAAAGATCACAAAACAAAATTCACAGCTCAAAATGAGACGTTCTTCGGCTAGCTCTTTGGGACGTGTAATTTGGCCTGCGGAGACACTGCTGCACAGAGGTAGAAATAAGAGGGGATGGGCAGAAATAGACAAGGCATATATGTTAATATTTTATTTAAAATCATCATCAATAATATTTCATCGTGTAACCTTTGTTCCTTTTTACTAAAGAGGATAAATTTAACCCACAGGCCTAAGAAACCTTTGATTTATGATAATTTGGATTTTGTTTTGTTTTTGTTTTTTTGAGACAGGGTTTCTCTATGTAACAGTCCTGGCTTTCCTGGAACTCACTTTGTAGACCAGGCTGCTGGGAGGTGGTGGCCTTTAATCCCAGCACTTGGGAGGCAGAGGCAGGTGGATCACTGTGAGTTAGAGGCCACCCTGGTCTACAAAGTGAGTCTAGGACAGCCTAGGCTACACAGAGAAACTTTGTCTCAAAAAAACAACAACAAACAAACAAACAAAGGTGTGCACCCTGGTCTACAAAGTGAGTCTAGGACAGCCAAGACTGCACAGAGAAACTCTGTCTCAAAAAAAAACCCCAAAAAACAAAACAAAACAAAACAAAACAAAAAAAGGTGTGCACCACAATCATCCCCGAGGTAATTTGGATTTTTAAAATGTTTTATTTTTATTTATTTATTTATTTATTTTTTATTCCTGTACAGAGGTGTACAGGAAGCTGTCTACGGGTGACAGACATCCATATGGATGAGATGAAGTCCCCTGGCTTGCATACAAGCCTGTCCAGTAACATCTTCCCACTGCAAAAGGGACCAGAATCTCTGGAGGGAAAAAAAAATAAAAAAAGGCTTTCCACAGGAAAAGTACAAGGAGAAAAGAGACAGGATTCACTCCTAGAATTTATTGCAGTCTCTTTCTTCTTTGGCCTTTGCTTTACCACATACAAACACATGTTCAAATCCAAAGCATTCAAAGCATAGATTCTAAGTCGAATCAGTGGGAAGTTGGAAGCCACCCTCCACACACACATCAACTGATGCAGGACCACACGCAAGCACCCAGGGGGAAGACATAAAACATGGAGAGGCACTCTAAAGAAACAGTTTCTGGAGCCTGGCCTGCTTTAATCTCAGCACTTGGGACACAGAGGCAGGTGGATCGCTGTGAGTTCGAGGCCAGGCTGGTCTACAAAGTGAGTCCAGAACAGCCAATGCTACACAGAGAAACTCTGTCTCGAAAAAGAAAGAAAGAAAGAGCTTCCAGAGCAGTCCAAGGTCTCCTTGGCTCCTGATGCATAACCAACTAGTTGAAGAAGGCCCCATCATAGCTTCTCGGCACCACAGAAAGTACCCACAGCCTCCTCCCCAGCTCCCACTGTCACAGAAAGCTAGGTAGTTGTTGCATCCCCACCATCATAATCATCCTGAAAAGAGAAGAAAAAGTACCTGTGGTTACTATGGTAACAGTCACAGCCAATGCTCACTGCCCCCACCCCAACCCCCAATCCTAAATCACATCTCTTAGGCTAAATTTGGGTAATGAGATAAATCGCTTTTTGTTTTGTTTTGTTTTGTTGAGACAGGGTTTCTCTGTGTAGCCTTGACTGTCCTGGACTCACTTTGTAGACCAGGCTGGCCTCAAACTCACAGTGATCCACCTGCCTCTGCCTCCCGAGTGCTGGGATTAAAGGCGTGCACCACCTCTGCCACCACCCCCACTCACCCCTACCCCCTACCCCCGCTGGAATATACATACTTATGTTTGTGGGTTTTCTCCTGTTCCTTTTTGGAGGGTGGGGTTCATGCATGGTGGGAAACCACTCTTACACTGAGCTGCATCCAGCTCTAATGTGTTATTTGTGAAAGTCTAAAAGGGAAACTGTAAGCTCTAGGGAAGATGTTACTTACATCCAGATCATCCATGGCAGGGGGAGGTCTCTTAGTACTGACCTTGTTCAGGAGCTAAAGGGAAGAGAGAGACAGTCACAAGAGAGGAGGGGTGAGGGAAGAGCAGCCTGACTATTAGGAGGAGAGACAGGAGAATGGCCCCTGCCAGAGGGCGCTGGAGAAGTCATCCTGAGGAAACCCAGGTTTGGTTCCCAGCACCCGAGTGGTAGCTTACAAAAGTTAATCTTAGGCGGAGTGTGTTGGCACTTGCTTGCAATACAAAAACTTAACAAGTGGAAGCAGGACGATGAAGAGCTCCAGGCCAGCTCACTACACAGGAAGTTCCCAAGGCCAGCCTGGACTGCATGAGACCCTGTCTCAAAAGGAGCAGGGCCAGCCTGGCATGGTGGAGCATACCTTTAATCCTAGCACTGAGGAGGCAGAGGCCAATGAATATGCACCTGCTGCCAAGCCTGAGGACACGAGTTCAATACCTGGGACCTACATGTTGAAAATAGAAGACAGAGTCCCACAATTTGTCTTCCAATCTCCACATGGGTGCTGTGGCATGTGTGCATCTTCTGCTCCCAAATAAAAAAATAAATGTGGGGGCTGGAGAGATAGCTCAGAGGTTAAGAGCACCATCTGCTCTTCCAAAGGTCTCAAGTTCAGGCCAGGAGATGGTAGTGCACGCCTTTAATCCCAGCACTCGGGAAGGCACAGGCAGGCGGGTCGCTGTGAGTTCGAGGCCAGCCTGGTCTACAAAGTAAGTCCAGGATGGCCAAGGCTACACAGAGAAACCCTGTCTCGAATAAACAAACAAACAAACATACAAAGCTACACAGAGAAACCCCGTCTAGAAAAACCAAAAGAAAAAGAAAAAAAGAAAGAGAAGAAAAAAAACCAATCAATAAAATAGTAAACCTTTAATTTTTTTCCTTTTAAATTTCATGAATACTAATTTTTCTCATTTCTGCTAAATACACAGTGAATAAAATATGCAGCATATTAGCCCTATCTCATACCTCTGCGTAGTGTTCCACCTGAGCCAGCTCCACCTCATCGTCTCCTTCCCAGTCTCTCCAGTTATCAAAGTCCACAGAGAGCCACACAGGCTGCAAGAGGGGGCACAGAGATCATCAGAGGCAGGAAGGAGAGAAGCTAGAGTACATGGGAAGTGTGTGTGTGTGTGTGTGTGTGTGTGTGTGTGTGTGTGTGTGTGTGCGCGCGCGCGCACGCACGTGCGAAGTTCCAAGGCTGACACTGAGAGTCCCATCCTTGATGACTCTTCGCTTTAATCACTGAGGCAGGGTCTCTCCCGGCAGGCCCTGAGCTCCCTCTTACTAGCCTCACTAGTTGGGGGGCTCACTCACTAGGACCCCCTGTCACTGCCTGTTGAGACTGGAGTTACAGGAAAGGGCCACACCCACCTAGAATCCCAGGGTCGGGACTCCAAGATAGTTTCCAGGACTGCACAGTGAGTATGCAGGACCTCTGCTGCATCCTTGCCTCAGCCCTGACCGGGTCTTTTTGTTTTTGTTTCTGGGTTTTTTGTTTTGTCTTTGTTTGTTTGTTTGTTTGTTTTGTTTTCTCAAGACAGGGTTTCTCTGTGTAGCCTTGGCTGTCCTGGAGTTACTTTGTAGACCAGGGTGGCCTCGAACTCACAGAGATCTGCCTGCCTCTGCCTCCCGAGTGCTGGGATTAAAGGCATAGCGCCACCACGCCTGCCTCAAAAGAAATTTTAAAAAAGATTTATTTAGCAGGGCGTGGTGGTGGCGCACGCCTTTAATCCCAGCACTCGGGAGGCACAGGCAGGCAGATCGCTGTGAGTTCGAGGCCAGCCTGGTCTACAAAGTGAGTTCAGGATGGCCAAGGCTACACAGAGAAACCTTGTCTCGAAAAAACAAAAAAAAAAAAAAAGATTTATTTTATTTATTATGTATACAGTGCTCTGTCTACATGTACACCTGCATGCCAGAAAAGGACATAAGATCTCATTATAGATGGTTGTGAGCCACCATGTGCTTGCTGGGAATTGAACTCAGGACCTCTGGAAGCAGTTGGTGCTCTTAACCTCTGAGCCATCTCTCCAGCCCCTCAAAATAATTTGTTGGCTGGGGACAAAACAAAACAACTAAATAAATGTAAAAGCCAGACTCAGCCAGCAGGTGGCCACCTTTCAGCGTTTAGATGAGAACTTGCTATCTAAGAGTCTTAAGCAGGAGAGTGACAGAGAGACGGGACAGCCATGCTGAGAGCAATAGAAATGATGGGTTAGAGATGGGACAGAAAATACACAACAAATTCCTAGCAAAGTCAGGCATGGTAGGCCACGCCTGAAATATCAACAGTCGGGGTGCTGAGACAGGAGGATGGCAGTTTCAAGACCAGCCGGAAGGAGCTACGCGGAAAGAGCCTGACTCAAAACCAAAAGCAAACACAGACATACAAAACAAGTATCTCCTTCGACAAACCCTGACGGACGCTGTCTCGGCTAGGAGGAAAGCCATAGATTCCAGAGTATTAGATCAAACATACGGGACCCGCGTGACTCACTGAATACTGACTAGAAAGAAGACAAAGGCAATGCGATTCAGATGTCACTCTGGTGCCTGGGTACACAGAGAAAGGCCACTGGTAGAGAGCACAGGAGTGGACGCCCACCCCACCCCACCCCACCCCACCCCCACCAACTCACCTTTATATCCTCCTTGGTGAGCCGAGGCCAGGCCACCTTCTCCTTCCATTTCCTCACAAAACAAGTAATGGAGCGACCAGAGCGCTTATCCTGGGAATCCTGTCAGACAGACGGCTTCATTCTTAGAGACTTGAGTTGGGGGGTGAACCTCCAGGTTCTTTGCCTGGCCAGCCTTTCTTGGCCAGACCTGCCTATCCTTTACCCTGCCCTCACCTTGGAGTTCACCTTGGCATAGAACTCAATCTCATTGTACAGCTCCACTCCATCACCATTCCTGCAGCTGGAGAGAAAGCAAACGTAAGAAGACATAGGAGGAGCCGGGCGTGGTGGCGCACGCCTGCGATCTCAGCACTCGGGAGGCAGAGGCAGGCGGATCGCTGTGAGTTCGAGGTCAGCCTGGTCTACAAAGCGAGTCCAGGACAGCCAAGGCTACATAGAGAAACCCTGTCTCGAAAAACAAAAACAAAACAAAACAAAACAAAAAGACATAGGAAGAGTCCTCGGTGGCACACGCCTGCTATCTCAGCACTCGGGAGGCAGCGGCGCACGGCAGGCGGATCTCTGCGAGTTCGAGGCCAGCCTGGTCTACAAACAGAGTCCAGGACAGCCAAGGCTACACAGAGAAACCCTGTCTCGAAGGAGGGGGGAAAAAAGACATAGGAAGAGTGAGTGAACGGATAGTTCTTGAAACACTGAAGATAGGAACAGTTCTTCAGACACCAGGTCTGTTCAGGCAGGGGTGGGAAAGGCTACTTACCTGAACACAACGCGGTGGTCCTCAATGAGCACACTGACGTCGGTGCTGTCCTCAACACAAAACTCCATGTAAACATATTTGGGTCTGTCGTACCACAGGGTCCGGGCATGCTGCCTGAAGAGGTTGGAGGTGGGGCTTGGTAGGAGTGGCAGGACAGAGGCAATAATAGAGAGAGGTAGAGGGAGCATACAATACAGCCGTGTAGGGTGCCGCTGACCCAGTTGGAGGAGAGTGGTAGGAGTGGAGGGAAGTGGCGAGAATAAGCCAGAAAGACAAGGGAAGTAAGGAGTTAGGAGGTGTATTCATATTACACCGTCCCTTTCACCCACAGTCGCAGACGCCTAGAGTCCGGAGCTCCGATGGGCAGGATCAGCAGCTTCTACAAGAGGTGGGTGGGGCAGGAAATCTGCCGGGAAACCGGCAAGGGAGTAGGTAGGATCTGTAGGATGGCGTCCTGAAACTCACCGTTCCATGGTGGCTCCAGCTGCCTGGTGGCTTTTGGAGTCCCAAGCAAGGGCTTGGTACTAAATTTAGAACCAAGGGACACCCCTAGCAGCTGCCTCTCCTTATATGGTCAGGGGAAGGGTTGAGAGGAATGGAAAGGTGGTTTGACAGAAAAAGTGATCGGCGGTCCAGAAGGACTCTGAGAGCTTTTACTGCATGCTTTCACCTCTCTGGGTCTCCAGAAATATATGCATCAGGATATCAGATCTACCTTCTATGGCCAGAGGAAGGGCTACCCTAGACTATAGGCCGGAAGTTACCGGTCCTCGGTCTTGTTCACTTGTTCCTTCAACGAAAAGTACTCCTGTGCCTAAATCACAAAGTGCACTCAAGAAATTTCCAGGGGGCGGGTCCTCGGGAGATTGGAGGCGTGCAGGCCCCGCCCACCGCTCCCGCAGGCTTCCTGGCCAGCGGTTGCCATGGCAGCAAGGGGGCGCGACTGACGTGCGGCCGGCGTTTCCGGGAAGATGGCGACGGTGGAAGTGGCCACAGAGCTGGGAACTGTGGCGACCGTCTTCGGGCCAAAGTCGAAGGACGAAGAAGAAGAGGAGGAAGAGGAGGAGGAGGAGTCGCTGCCACCATGCGAGACTGTGCGCTGGACCCCCGTGGGCGCAGTGGCCGAGGCCGGTCCTGGGGCAGCCTCCTCGGAGGAGGCGGCAGCCGAGGAGCCTGGAGCGGCTCCGAGCTCTCCTCCCGACGCGACCATCCGCACGCTGAGGCGGCTGCAAGCCGAGCGTCGGCAGCTGGACTCAGCCCTGCTCGCGCTGTCCTCGCACTTCGCGCAGGTGCAGTTCCGCCTGCGCCAGGTAGTGCGCGGGGCGCCCGCGGAGCAGCAGCGTCTCCTGCGGGAGCTCGAAGACTTTGCCTTCCGCGGCTGTCCTCACGTCCTGGGTTACGAGGGGCTGGAAGACCCCTGCGGCGGTGGCGGCGACGGCGAAGGAGATGATGGGCTGCCGGAGGACCGGCCACGGGTGCGCGGCGAGGACCAGGTGAGTGTCTGAGGCTGGGTCCGGATGAGGATGAGGATGGGGCAGGCAGGTACCATGTGATGCTGACTTGGATTGAGGTAGAAAGGGTGAGGCGCTACCAAGGCGTATTATAGGTACGTGAATGCAAGATACAGAGACTGGAGACAGGAAGATGCAGAAAGGCATATGGCAAGCGCTGAAAGACCCTGAGGTGCTTATCCTGAGTGCGTTTGTGTCACACGCTCTAACCTCCAACTCTGAGCATTTGCTGATAAAATGAGCATGGGGAATGGGCGAAGTGGCAGGTGAAAGGGTAAGTGAATTCGAATCCACGAAAATGTAAATTAATCCCCCAAGCGTTTTTTGGCATATAGATAGGCTGTAATCTTTATGCAGTCTTATCTCGGTGGGAGGTCAGGTGACTAGCCGCCTTCCCTTGGCAGTGGAAAGAAACACACCCATTTATAAGGATGTCCTAACAATGTCTTCAAACTGCCTAATAAAGTGGTTCTCTGAAAGGGCTCGCTCTTCTGACTTCAGTACACTGAAGAAGCAATGGAATTCTGTAAACCACAAGGTTCCTTACACATTTTGAATCTCTCGAAACTGGAAGTGTTGAGACAGGTCAACTTTCTCCTTCTTGCACTACAGGTTGCACTCCACTTTAGCCAGGGAAACTTACCGGTGGCAGACATTGACTTCTGCTGGTCTGAGCTGTTTCTAGTTCCTTCTCGTACCCAAATGTCCTTGAGGGAGGATCGGTCAGCCGTAAAGCTGCAAGATTTAAAAAATAGCCAGGCACATGGAAGGCCGTGTGCAGATGTCACACTGTCTTTTTTTATTGTTTATTGTCGCTTGCAGAAAAGTTCTCAGTGTGATGCCTTAAGAAATTGTGCTCGCTGCACCTATTAAGCAGCTGTATTCTTTTTTTTTTTTTTTTTTTAATATTTTGTTCAAATTTCAATTTATGTGCATTGGTGTGAGGGTGTCAGATCTTGAAGTTACAGACAGTTGTGAGCTGCCATGTGGGTGCTGGGAATTGAACCCGGGTCCTTTGGAAGAGCAGGCAGTGCTCTTAACCATTGAGCCATCTCTCCAGCCCCCAGCAGCTGTATTCTTAAGTGCATACATTGATGTGTGAACAGGTAGTCCCTGAATGGAGGACATCTTTTCACTGAGTGATGTACTTTTAATATTTTGGGGGGCAAAGAGGACAGTCTTGGGGGTGGAACCCAGGGGCTTGCATGCTGTAGGCAAGTGTTCTTTCACCAATTGTGTCCTCAGCCCTGGAAATTATTATTATTATTATTATTATTATTATTATTATTATTATTATTATTTTGGTTTTTTTTTTTTTTTTTTTTTTTTTTTTCCGAGACAGGGTTTCCTCTGTGTAGCCTTGGCCATCCTGGACTCACTTTGTAGACCAGTCTGGCCTCGAACTCACAGCGATCCGCCTGCCTCTGCCTCCCGAGTGCTGGGATTAAAGGCGTGCGCCACCACGCCCGGCTCATTATTTTGGTTTTTTGAGACAGGGTTTCTTCGTGTAGCTTTGGCCATCCTGAACTCACTTTGTAGATCAGGCTGGCCTCGAACTCACAGCGATCCACCTGCCTCTGCCTCCCGAGTGCTGGGATTAAAGGCGTGCGCCACCATGCCCGGCTCGAAATTATTATTATTGATTTTGTTTTTTAGACAGGCTCTCTGGCCCAGGCTGTCTTTGAACTTACTATATATATGTGGGGCAGGGTTGAGGCAGAGACAACACAGTGCTGCTGTCACAGCCTGCATGTGGAGGTCAGAGGACAACCTTAAGGAGTTACTTCTCAGAATGTGAACTGTAGAAATCAAACACAGGCTGTCAGGCTCGGTGTTCCTAACTTTGAATTTCTGATCTTCCTGCTTCTACCTTCTGAATACTCAGATCATAGACACGTAGGCCATTCCCAGTTTACTCATTGCTTAGGTTTGAACCCAGCACCCAGGCCTGCACGCTATCAACTTAGCTATCTCCCCAGCCCCTCCAAATTACTTTCAACTTTATCTTAATGTGTACTGGAAATTTAATCTACTATTTCCTGCCTTGCCCCAGAACTCACTGTTCTCCCTGTTAAATTTGTTTGCTCACCTGCAGCAAACATGCTGTAACTACGACAGCAAGTGAGATACCCTGCCTGTCATGGAAACAAATCAGCATTTATAGCTAGTTTCACTCTTCCTTGGCTTCACAAACGGATGACAAAGATGGACTATTTGTGTCTTCTCTTTTGGCTAGTTAGACAACTTCCTCCAGCCAGAGTTCGTTATTTAGAATTTGTTATTCTGTGCCTAATTTAGTCCAAAAACATATAAGAAATATGTACTGTGGGCTGGAGATGTGGCTCAGTGGTTAAGAACAGGCTACTGTTGCAGAAAACCCAGGTTTGAGTCCCAGCATCTCCATGGCAGCTCACAACAGTCTATAAATCCTGGTCCAAGGATTAGGCACCCTCTTCTAGCCTCTGTGGGCACCAGGCACTCAGGTGGTGCACAGACATGCATGTGGGCAAATCATCCATAAGCAAAAAATAAAATTAAGAAAATATTTTTTTGTTTTTTTTTTTTTTTTTTTTTTTTGTTTTTTTTGTTTTTTTTTTTTTTTTTTTGAGACAGGGTTTCTCTATGTAGCCTTGGCTGTCCTGGACTCGCTTTGTAGACTAGGCTGGCCTCGAACTCACAGCGATCCACCTGCCTCTGCCTCCCGAGTGCTGGGATTAAAGGCGTGCGCCACCACGCTCGGCTGAAAATATTTTTTTTAAAGGAAGAAAGAAATGTGTACTGAGAATTCACCCCATACTGAGCATAGGCCTAGGTGTCCTAGAGATTGAAAGGCTCTTTGGGAGTCCATAGGTTAGTAGAGACAGGTCTCAAACAAACACTGTAATGAGTAAGTGTACACAACACAGAAGCAGAAATGGCTTGTTCTTCCTCGAGAAAACCAGGGAAAGCTTTCAGGGAGACCTAGTTACCAGCTGAGGAAGGGAATGGCGTTATGAGAAAAAGCAGTAACACTCTGGAAGACTGGAGAGTATCCTGAAGCTTGCTTTCATGTTCAGCAAAGCTAAAGAAAATGGATTTCTCCAGGGCTGGAGAGATGGCTCAAAGGTTAAGACACTGTCCGTTCTTCTAAAGGTCCTGAGTTCAATTCCCAACAACTACATGGTGGCTCAAAACCATCTATACTGAGTTCTGGTGCCCTCTTCTGGCATGCAGGCAGAATACTATAGAAATAATAAATAAATCTTTAAAAAGAAAGAAAAGAAGCTGGGCATGGTGGTGCATGCCTTTAACCCCAGCACTTGGGAGGCAGAGACAGGCAGATTGCTGTGAGTTCGAGGCCAGCCTGGTCTACAAAGAGAGTCTAGGACAGCCAGAGCGTTACACAGAGAAACCCTGTCTCAAAAAACAAACAAACAAACAAAAAAAGGGGGGGATGAGTTCTTCTTAAGAAGTTGAACAAAAGAAGAAAGGAAGGAAGAAAGGGGATTTCTCTTTAAGAAGTTGAATGAAAAGTTAATTTTTTGTTTTTTGTGTTTGTTTGTTTGTTTGTTTTTGGTCTGTTCTTTCTCCTACCTTGCTTCTTGAGGGCTTGGTAAGTACCACTTTAAGGCTAACTTTAATACTATGTAGATCCTAGTTTAAAATGTAGCCTTCTGCCTGTCTATGAGTGGTTTAGTGCCTCTGCTTCTTTGGCTTTTTGGTTGGTTGTCTTTTGTTTTTTGTTTTTTTCCCAGTGGTGGCTGTTAAGGCTGGCCTGGAACTCACTGAGGAGTACAGGTGTGCATGTCATATCTGGAGTGCCAAAGAAGACCCAGTATATAAGAATATGTTAGCCAGACTTGATCCCTGTGAACGACGCTATGTGGTCCCTGGCAGTGAGAAAATGGTTGTCCTCAGAGAAACTTACCTCTCACGTACACCCACCCAGCACCCCTGCCCACCCCTGTGACTTCTCTTCTGTGTATTTCTGTGCCTTAGTAATTAGGTTTCATTGTTTCCCCTTTTACAGAAATAGCTATAACCTTTCCAGGAAGCTTTGAAATGTCAGAATGCTGGTCGCCTTCTACACATACAAAGCCTTTCTCTATATCCCCAGGCTTTGCTTTTTTTTTTTTTTTCTTTTGGTTTTTCGAGACAGGGTTTCTCTGTGTAGCCTTGGCTGTCCTGGACTCACTTTGTAGACCAGGCTGGCCTCGAACTCACAGCAATCCGCCTGCCTCTGCCTCCCGAGTGCTGGGATTAAAGGCGTGCGCCACCACGCCCGGCTCAGGCTTTGCTTTTTGAGACAAGGTCTCATGATGCCCAGCCTCCAACTAGCTGTCTCGCTCGTGCTGGAGGGTGCGCCTGACCCAGAGTCTTCACAAGCCACCACACCCGACTCATTCCCCCAGCGGTTGTGCAAACACTGGTTTGCCTGGAGTACTGAGTGAGGGATAATCCGTGCTGCCTGACCATGGAAGATGACGCCTTTAACTCCTGGAGGCCGTCTTACCTGAGTTTTCTCTCTCCTGACTAGCCCTTTGAAAAACAACAAGCCTATTAACAAAAGGCTTCATTGTGCTTGTATTCTGTCTGCAGGAAAGGGATGAACACTTCTTATAGAAAGTTTGAGGCCAGCCTGGTCTACAAGCGAGTCCAGGACAGCCAAGGCTAACACAGAGAGACCCTGTCTCAAAAAAAAAAAATTATAAAAAAAAAAAACACCAAAAAAAAAAAAAAAAGAAAGAAAATACAAATGTAAGCTGGGTGTGGTGGCACACAATCATAATCCCAGCACTCTGCAGGTAGAGGCAGGCAGATCACTGTGAGGTCAAGACTAGCCTGGTCTACAAAGTGAGGCCATGACAGCCAGGACTGCACAGGAAAACCCTGTCTAGAAAACCGTGAGAGAGAGAGAGAGAGAAAACACATGTAATCAGTTTACCTGGGTGAAGTATATTGTTATATTGTTACTCGTCCATTGTTTAATTGGCTCGTTTGGAAGCATCATGTATTTCCCTGGACATTTTTGGCATAGCATCTTAAAGTGCCTTTAATTTCTCTTTTGTGAAATACACCCAATTATTTTTCTCATCACAGAGTGAGCAGGAGAAAAGGGAGCGCCTGGAGAGCCAGAGGGAGAAGCAGAGGGAGCTGATCCTGCAGCTCAAGACCCAGCTGGATGACCTGGAGACATTCGCCTATCAGGAGGGCAGCTACGACTCCCTGCCACAGTCCGTGCTCTTGGAAAGACAGCGGGTGAGCCAGCGTTTCTCACAGTTAATGTGTCCCTGCTGGTGGTGCACCGCTCCTCCCCAGCACACTTCTTCCATGGCCTTGGGTCATGGACCTCAGGTCCAAATCAAAGAGACGGTTTACTACTTCCTGGGACCAGTCTTTCTCTCTTGTTCCCTTTGTTCCAAAGTTCCTTTATCATTTGTTTTCATCAATAAAAAGGATTAAAAATTATGAAATAGCTGGGCTGGTGGCGCACGCCTTTAATCCCAGCACTCAGAAGGCAGAGGCAGGCAGACCGCTGTGAGTTCGAGGCCAGGCTGGTCTACAAAATGAGTCCAGGACAGCCAAGGCTTCATAGAGAAACCCTGTTTCGGAAAAAAAAGAAATTATGAAATAAGAATATATTTACTTGGGAGCCTTCAGAGAAAGTAAATAAAAAGCTTTTGGGATTTTGCTTGTATGTACGTCTGTGTACCAAATGCACAAAATGCCTGTGGAAGCCAGAGAGGGTGGTAGAACCACTCAAGTGGAGTCACAGAGTTGTGACACTCCATGTGGGCTCTGGGAATTCAGCCCTAGTCCCGTGAGAGAGTACCAGTGCTCTTAACTGCTGAGCCATCTCTCCAGCCCAAATAGGAGGCTATTGCTTCTTTAGCCATTTTGGATCGTTCACCCTGTTCTACTGGCCTGGTAAATTCACCTTGGCTTGTTCGCTCTGCTTACTAGCCTGGTAGATTCACAATGCATGAGAGGTGCCATTCCAATCAAAAGGAACTAAGTGTTGTTTTGTTTTGTTTTGTTTTGTTTTTTGAGGCAGGTCTCATATAGCCTAGGCTGGCCTCTTAACTTGTTATATAGTCAAGCCTGACCTCGAACTTGTGACCCTCCTGCCTTCTGTATCCACGTGCTTAGATGACAGGTTTATATGGTACTAGAGAGTGGGCGTCCAAGTTTTCACTCATGCTAGGCAAGTGCTGTTTGTAGAGCCCTGGGCCGAGGGTCATTCTAAAATGAGACGAGATTCTGTGCCCTCATCTTTCTTTTTACATTATTGTATGAGTGTGGGTGCACATGTGCCACAGCACCCATTCTCTCCTTCAGCCTTTGTGTGGATTCTGCGGGTCTAACTCAGGTCACTATGCTTACTTAATAGGCAGAGCCATCTCTTGGGGCCCTATCTTTTTTGTTTGTTCTTTGTTTTTCGAGACAGGGTTTCTTTGTGTAGCCCTGGCTGTCCTGGGCTGTGTAGACCAGGCTGGCTCGAACTCAGAGATCCACCTGTCTCTGCCTCCCAAGTGCTAGGACTAAAGGTGTGTGCCATCACTGCCTGGCTCGGGTCCTATTTTTTTGTTTTTTTGTTTGTTTGTTTGTTTTTGTTTTTTTTCTGAGACAGAGTTTCTCTATGTAACAGCCCTGCTGTCCTGGGCTCACTTTGTAGACCTGGCTGGCCTTGAACTCACAGAGATCCACCTAACTCTGCCTCCCAAGTGTTGGGACTAAAGGCGTATGTTACCATGCCCAACTGCTCGGGCCCTATTTTGTTTTTTCAAGACAGGGTCTCTCTGTGTAGCCTTGCCTGTCCTGGCCTCACATTGTAGACCAGGCTGGCTTCGAACTCACTAGGATCTACCTGCCTCAGCCTCCTGTGTGCTGGGATTAAAGGCCTGCGCCACCACGCCCGGCCTTTTTTTTTTTTTTTTTTTTAAAGATTTATTTATTTATACAGCATTTGCCTGTATATGTGCCTTCATGCCAGAAGAGGGCATCAGATCACATAGATGGTTGTGAGCCACCATGTGGTTGCTGGGAATTGAACTCAGAACCTCTGGAAGAGCAGTCAGCGCTCCTAACCTCTGAGCCATCTCTCCAGCTCCCTCGGGCCCTATTTTAAGCAGCGGCTACATCAGTTTCTCCTGAAGTTGGAGACCTTTGCGGTTCTTATCCACCCTTGAGCATAGAAGCCTTGCTAACACTCCTCCCTAGGCCTCTGCTTCAGAACTGCAAAGGACACGCTCACTGCTGCTCTTGACAGGTGATCATCGATGAGTTAATAAAGAAACTGGACATGAATCTGAATGAGGACATCAGTTCCCTGTCCACCGAGGAGCTTCGTCAGCGTGTGGACTCAGCAGTGGCTCAGATTGTCAACCCAGCTCGGGTGAAAGAACAGCTGGTCGAGCAGCTGAAAACCCAGATCCGGGACCTTGAGATGTTCATCAGCTTCATCCAAGGTCAGTGAGCATCTGGGGCGTGGAGGCGAGGACAGGCGGTAGTGCCCTGTGGTCTCAGAACTGGGATCTAAAGGAGCCAGTTCTCACTGTTCCACAGACTTGAAGTGGGTATGGTGGTACACGCCTTTGATCCTGGAATTCAGAGAAGCAGAAGCCAGCAGATCTCAGGGATCCAGGCCAGCCTGTTGTATAGCGTGAGGGAGGCCTCTTATGTATGCCACAGTAGGATGGAAAGAACATTGTCTTTCAGGTCCACTGCCAGACTCATGCCCTTGAGTATGTTCCTCCCTCTTTAGTCTGACTCTCTCCACTGGGGATAATTCATTCTTCGTTTGCTAAGCAAATATTTATTGAGCCAGCTATGCTATACCAGGCACCTTTCACACAGTAAAACGCAATAATCTATAAAATTCTGATCAAGTAGCAGGCACTATTACCTATTCTTTTCCTTCTTAAAATCTGCTATGAAGGGGATAAATACGAGTCTTGCTTTTGTCACTTCTGATAACAGATGAAGTTGGAAGCCCCTTGCAGACGGGTGGACACTGTGACTGCAAGGCCAGCGGGAAGGCAGGAAATGGCTCCACCAGAATGGGCAACAGCACAATGTCCCCAGGAACCAGCAAAAGTAAGTACAGCTGCTAGAATGCACAGGCTACAAAAGCAGAAAGTGGGAGGTGAAGGCAGGAGAGTTGAGAGTTGGAGGTCAATCTGGACTACATATCGAGAGCCTGTCTGGCAAGAAGAAAGGACAGTGAGATTGGCTCAGCGTGGCACTGGGGTTCTCGTGCTGCCAAGCCTGGGGACATGTCTTGGAGCCTCAGGTCCTACGTGAGGGAAGGAGAACTGACTCTCCCTGGTTGCCCTGTGACCTTAAGAACATTCATTCTCTTCGAGCATGGTGGCGCATGCCTTTAATCCCAACATTTGGGAGGGAGGGAGAGGCACGTGTATCTCTGTGAATTCAAGGCCTGCCTGATCTACAAAGAGAGTCCAGGACAGCCAGGGCTACACAGAGAAACCCTGTCTCAAAAAACCAAAAAAATAAATAAGAAAGAAAGGAAAAAGATTAATGATTGCTTGGGTCTTGGGAAGAAATGAGTAAGAGGAATGATAATGGTGCAGGGTTGCACCCGGGAGGCAGAGGCAGATGGATCACTGTGAGTTCGAGGCTAGCCTGGTCAAAAAAGTGAGTCTAGGACAGTCAGGGCTACACAGAGAAACCCTGTCTCGAAAAACAAAAACAAAAAAAATGGCATAGGGTGTCTTTTGGGGATGATAAAAACATTCTGATATAGACTGATGGGTTGTGGTGATGGACGTACAACTCTTAAGTGTAGTTTTGAAATGACCAGATGTAGGAGATGCAGCTAGTACAAGCCTAGCATAGATGGAATCCTAGGGCCCTGGGTTTAATCCTGAGCACCAAAACAAAAGGAAACAAAAAGAAGCTGAGCGTGGTGGCATATACCTGTAACCCTACCACTTCAGAGACTGAGGCCAACCTGGACATGGTGCGCCTGCCGGAAATCCCATACATAGGGAGGCCGAGGGATGAGGACTGACACGATAGCAAGATCCTGTTTGGAAAATCCAGCAGCAGCCTGAATTGTACACTAGAAATGGATGCGCTGCACAGTATCTCAGTTACAGCTAGTAGAATTAGCCAAAAATCAGCCAGTCCAGTTGCATCCTTGCCTTTGTGTGGCACCTGTCCTGTGCCTCAGAAGCAAGGCTTGCTCTCGGCTTGTGGCCTGTTGAATGTTCTGTGTCCCTTTGACCTCTTTCTTTTTTTTTTTTTTTTTTTTTGGTTTTTCGAGACAGGGTTTCTCTGTGTAGCCTTGGCCATCCTGGACTCATTTTGTAGACCAGGCTGGCCTCGAACTCACAGCGATCCGCCTGCCTCTGCCTCCCGAGTGCTGGGATTAAAGGCGTGCGCCACCACGCCCGGCTTGACCTCTTTCTAATGAGCCACTCTTTTCTAAGCAGCCAAGGCAGAAGACGCGAAGAGAGTTCGGGAGACAGGGCTCCACCTGATGCGGCGAGCGCTGGCGGTGCTCCAGATATTCGCGGTTAGCCAGCTGGGCTGTGCCACAGGCCAGATCCCTCAAACCTTATGGCAGAGGGGCCAAGCAGACAGAGACTACTCCCCCTTATTGAAAAGGCTGGAAGTATCAGTTGACAGAGTAAAGCAGCTAGCCTTGAGACAACAGCCACATGACCATGTCATCACTTCGGCCAACCTCCAGGACCTCTCTCTGGGAGGCAAGGATGAGCTGACCATGGCTGTGCGGAAGGAGCTGACAGTGGCAGTGAGGGACCTGCTGGCCCATGGACTGTATGCCTCGTCCTCTGGGATGAGCCTCGTCATGGCCCCCATTGCTTGTTTGCTGCCAGCCTTCTCCTCGGCCCCTGAGACCATGCACCCCTGGGAGCTCTTTGTAAAGTACTATCATGCCAAGAATGGCCGCGCCTATGTGGAATCCCCAGCCCGGAAGCTCTCACAGTCTTTCGCCCTGCCCATAATGGGTGGCACTGCTGTGACCCCTAAACAGAGTCTTCTGACAGCCATCCACCTGGTGCTGACAGAGCACGACCCTTTCAAGCGCAGCGCTGACTCGGAGCTGAAGGCGTTGGTGTGCATGGCGCTGAATGAGCAGCGCCTGGTGTCCTGGGTAAACCTCATCTGCAAGTCAGGGTCCCTCATCGAACCCCATTACCAGCCCTGGAGCTACATGGCCCACACAGGTTTCGAGAGCGCCCTCAACTTGCTCAGCCGCCTCAGCAGCCTCAAGTTCAGCCTTCCTGTGGACTTGGCCGTGCGCCAGCTCAAGAACATCAAAGATGCCTTTTGATGAGAGTGCCTACCTTAGGTCCCCCCACACCTTGCTCTGGCAGGATGGCTGACCTAGAGTTCTAGAGTAAAAGCCAGAGAGTTGAAGGTTAGAGACATTTTTCTTAGACTCTTTTCAGGTGGTCGGCCTAATGGGAGCAAAGTCCATTTTCGCTCTTAGCATATTAGAAAGATGTGCCAGAGACTCATCAAAAATAGTGTCAGGGGCCTGAGAGATGGTTCGCCAGGTAAAGATGCTTGCCATCACACCTGCCAATCTGAGTGGTACAAGGATAGGACAGACCTCCCAAAGCTGTCCTCTTACCTCCAACATGAACTGTGGCATGTGGGAACCCCTGCCCAAACACAAATGTAATAATAAAATCTAAGCAATGAACAGTATCAGGACTAGAGGCGTAGCTCGGTGGCGCGATGCATGAAAAGCATGCACACCAGCAGGGCTGAGGACATTAAAAGCAACAGAAAGAGCTGGCCCTAGCCCACCACAGTGTACCTATGCGGCTGTTGGAGCCTGTGTAAACACAGTTACCAAGCCGGGTACAGTGGCGCACGCCTTTAATCCCAGCACTCAGGAGGCAGAGGCAGGTGGATCTCTGAGTTTGAGGCCAGCCTGGTCTACAAAGTGAGTCTAGGACAGCCAGGGCTACACAGAGAAACCCTGTCTCAAAACAAACAAAATATCAGTTACCACACATAGCTACTGCCCAATTCACTGTGCCAAGTCTGATTTTTTTAGAAAATGTAGGTTGTGCCCACCGTTCTCTTCATGGCGGCAAGGCACCGTGAGGGAGTTCCGGAAGACACTGAACTGGATGAGGTTCCTGCTAGTAAACAGTCTTTTGTAAGAAGCAACTGTGGGAGCCCTCGGGCCAGAACTGTAATTCCAGTTAGGAATTCTGAGCTCCCTTTCCTCTGAGGGAATTTTAGTATGGGTCTAAGATGAGAACAGGAATCTCCCTGCTGAGGTGATCCTCACACAGGCAGCACTCCTCTAGGAATGAAAACAGCTGGTGTCAGGTAGGGTCTCTGGGCGGCACTCTCCTCTGAGGCCCCTCAGGACAGAGACAGTCTTCGGAAGTGGAAGCATTCAAAAGGATCCTTGGCGCTCAAGAACACACACTATACATGGTGTGGAGTGGCACGGCCCCCTGGGTTGTGACTCACTGGCACCACTTGTCCCGGAGACTGGCAGATCTCCGCGTAAACAGCAGCAGGGCCATGGATGCCCAAGACCTCCACACAGACTGTACACCTGAATGTCTGTGAACGCAGCTCCGTTGTCCTTCGGCTTGCCGTGGCCATGGGCACTTGCTCCAGGGCTCACTGCCTGGATGGATGAGCTGAGCTGCCACCTGCACCTTGTCCCCGTGAAGTGCACTTTAATTTGTTTTAGCAGTGTGTCACTCAAGATGCATCATCATCGACATTTAGTGGAAATACACTTAGTTTCCTTATGAAACACGGCAGTGTTAAGGGGCTTGGGGTGTAGCTCAGTGGTAGAGTGCTTGCCTTGGTGACCCTCAGCACCACTACCCCAGAAAAAAAGATAATTGTAAAATATCATAAATAATAATAGATCTGTGATTGCTAATAAAGTTACAGTATTTTGTGTAGCTTCTCTGCAAAGTTTATAGCTCCACTCCACTTTTTTTTTTTTTTAAGATTTATTTATTTATTATGTACACCGTGTTCTGCCTACATGTACACCTGCACAGCAGAAGAGGGCACCAGATCTCATTATAGATGGTTGTGAGCCACCATATGCTTGCTGGGAATTGAACTCAGGGCCTTTGGAAGAGCAGTCGGTGCTCTTAACCTCTGAGCCATCTCTCCAGCCCTCCCTTCCACTTTCTAAGTCTCTCTAGTCCTATCTGCCCATGTAATCTCGGTCAGCATTTATTTAGAAACTGTGCACCTCCTGTCTGCCCTGGGTCAGGCTAGTTTGGTGGCAGTAGTGGTTTTGTACATGTATTGGTTTTGCCTGGTCAAATTCCCTAAAAGGGGCCCTAGTCACTTTCATTCATCTTGCCCAGGCTGTAGCAACATTGCTGTGGCTGTCCTCGCACACGCTGCTTCCAGAAAACTGTACTGTCAAGTCCACGCATCATCAAGTTGTCAGTGTTTAGAGGGAGTGAGAACTGGTATGGTCGTATAGCACGGCCCAGCTACGCCCCTGTGTTGTCCTTTAACTTACAGATGTATGTGTGGGTGAGCACCAGTTCCATGCCTCATATGTGGAGTTAGTTCTTCCATCATTATGTGGGTTCCAGGAACTGAACTCAAATCACTAGGGCTATGTGGCAAGCACTTGCCATTTGGGCTCTCTCTTGGTTTTGTGATCTTTATTTACCTTAAGACTGTGGGGTTTAGAGAGATCGCTCAGCAGTTAAGAGCACTGTCTGCTCTTCCAGAGGTCCTGAGGTCAGTTCCTGGCAACCACGTGGTGGCTCACAACCATCTGTAATGTGATCTGATGCCTTCTTCTGGCCTGCAGGTGTACATGCAGATAGAGCGCTGATTTACAATAAATAAATGAAATCTTTAAAAAATAAAAAGACTGTGGGAGAAGAGTGGAAAGTATATTTTCTGCTGTGCCATCCTGATTTCACTCTCCCTACTAACGAGGCATGTGCTTACGATCTTCCTTCCCCTTTACAGCTGGGGAAACTGGACCGGAGGGGACTGAATGAGTTGAGATTTGAGCCAGTCACCTAAATCCAAAGCGCATCTTTAGGCTCCGCCATGCTACTCCATCCTGTCTGTGTTTCCTTAAGTCGTTTATCTCTCCTATGTCCAGCCCTTCATTTTACCCTTGGGAGAGCACTAAGTCTTTTCTAAATACCTGCCAGAAATTCCAGCTGCCACAGTACTAGGTGAAGGCAGTGAGGCTAACAGGCTTTGCTGTGCCACATTGTTTGTGAAGTGTAAAGATGAGTACCCACAAAAGGCCCTCAGCATCCCACAGTCACCTCTGCCAGGGAAGGAGCAGCCTACAAGGGAATGTAGATCTGTCCTTGCCTTGGGGTACAATGGTAAGGGAGGAGAGGCCTGATAGTCAAGTCTAAGGGTATGCAAGAATGAAGAGAAAATGCTATGGGCTATACATAGTGCTGCACACCCATGAGCCTTGGGCCACTACTCTGGACATAGGTCCTTTTGTTGAGCTACATAATAGTTTGCCCAAGGCATCTCCTCCTTTACCATTCATTTTTGCCAGGCAGGTGCCTAGGAGCTCTTTCCGGTGCTTCATACTTTGTGTCCTCCAGTGCAGTAAGCCTGAGGTGACACTTGTCAGAAGACAGCTCTCAGATTTCAGTGTGAACCTGCAGGATCACCCTGACCATCATGGAAGCCAAGATGTGTAGGGAAGTTGATGTGTAGACATGAAGCCAGGTAGAAGAGAAAGAGGATGCACGTTGTGGTCGGCAGCTCCTTGATGAAGGTTCCCTCTGAAACTTGGTGGGTGGATGTTAATATAACTTTTCAAAAATATATATATTTATTTGGGGCTGTAGAGATGGCTTAGCAGTTAAGAGCACTGGCTGGTCTTCCAGAGGTCATGAGTTTAATTCCCAGCAACCACATGGTAGCTCACAACCATCTATAGTGTGATCTGATACCCTCCTCTGGCATGCAGGCAGGGCTCTGTATACATAATAAAAAATAAATCTTTAAAAAAAATATATAGGGGCTGGAGAAGTGGCTCCGTGGATAAGAGCACTGTCTGCTCTTCCAGAGGTCGTGAGTTCAATTCCCAGCAACCACATGGTGGCTCACAACCATCTATAATGTGATCTGATGCCCTCTTCTGGCCTGCAGGCACATATGCAGATAGAGCACTCATATGCATAAAATAAATAAATCTTTAAAAGTAAAAAAAAATAAAAAAAAAAAAAATATATATATATATATATATATACATTTATTTATTAGTATGTATACAGTGCTCTGTCTATACACCTGCAGGCCAGAAGAGGGCATCAGGTCACATTATAGATGGTTGTGAGCCACCATGTGGTTGCTGGGAATTGAATTCAGGACCTCTGGAAGAACAGTGTTCTTAACCTCTGAGCCATCTCTACAGCCCTAAAGATTTATTTATTTTTATGTATACAGTGCTCTGCCTGCATGTTCACCTGCAGGCCAGAAGAGGGCATCAGATCACATAGATGGTTGTGATCCACCATGTGGTTGCTGGGAAATGAACTCAGGACCTCTGGAAGAGCAGTCAGTGCTCTTAACCTCTGAGCCATCTCTCTAGCCCTAAAATAACTTTTGTTTGCCTGAAGTAACTGTTATCTTGGCGCTTATTGCCTCTGTCTGCTGCCCTAGGTCTAGTCCTT
This sequence comes from Acomys russatus, assembly GCF_903995435.1. Taxonomy (NCBI): domain Eukaryota; kingdom Metazoa; phylum Chordata; class Mammalia; order Rodentia; family Muridae; genus Acomys; species Acomys russatus. Next base: position 27,812,541 of record NC_067152.1, read on the forward strand.
GAAGCTTCTAGTCTCTGTACTATCTTTTTTTTTTTAGGTTTATCTGTGTGGCTGTCTTGAACTTGCTTTGTAGACTGGACTGGCCTCAAACTCACAGCTATCTGCCTGCCTCTGCCTCCAGAGTGCTGGGGTTAAAGGCGTGCACCACCACCGCCCAGCTTACCTCTTTACAATCTTATCTAGGCCTAGAATGTTTTCAGCCTCTGAGACTTAGTGTAGAATAAGCTGACCCTTTCTAGCTCTTTCTGAACTCTGGCTGGCTGGTTCAGCTCAGCTGTTCTGGCTTAAACGCCACTCCAAGCTGACTGATTCAATCTGGCTTCTCTCAGTTTCTCACTGAATTGCTCTGCGAGGCCTCAAACTAACTCTAACAATCTGTTCTAATCTTCTGGCACCCTCTCCTTCTCTGGCTCCTTCTGTTTCCACCTGTGTCTAGCCTGTTACCTCTTCAACCTCTCTCTGTAAAACACTCCCAGTATAGCCGGGCATGGTGGCGCATGCCTTTAATCCCAGCACTCGGGAGGCAGAGGGAGGCGGATCGCTGTGAGTTCGAGGCCAGCCTGGTCTACAAAGTGAGTCCAGGACAGTCAAGGCGAAACCAAAAAAAAAAAAAAAAAAAAAACACTCCCAGTAAGACTCCCTCTGCATGCCGCGAACTGACCTGCCATGAACTCAGCTCCACTGAACTGCCTCTCAGCTCACTGACTCAACTGAACCTATTGAACAGCACTCCCAAGAACTCAGAGATATGCTGGGATTAAAGGTGTGTACAACCACGCCTGGACCCTAGCTTTCCTCCCTGAAACTTGCTCTATATCAGGCTGGCCTTGAACTCAGATCTATTTGCCTTTGTCTCCTGGATTCCATCTGAATCACACAGACCTATAAGGTCTTTGGATGAAATCTCTTGCCAGAGCAGCCATGTTCTGAATTAAAATCCCTCTACTGGTGGAGGCTGGGGAGACATCTCAGTGCTTAAGAGCATTGGCTGCTCTTCTGGAGATGCTTGGGTTCAATTCCTAGCATTACACAGTGGCTACCAACGCTGTGTGACTGCAGTTCCAGGGAATCTGAGGCAGACACGGGTGAGGTGCCTAGGCATACATCTATGCAAAACACCACACATGTAAATAAAAAATAAGATGGCAGGTGGGAGACAGTCTGGTGAAATATTTTCTAGAATTGGTAGGTGGGGGGTGGGATGCTGGTCTGTTCATCACCTTGGGAAAGGCTTCCTCTTCTTCCCCCCCCCCCCCCCCCGAGACAGGGTTTCTCTGTGTAGCCTTGGCTGTCCTGGACTCACTTTGTAGCCCAGGCTGGCCTCGAACTCACAGCGATCCACCTGCCTCTGCCTCTGGAATGCTGGGATTAAAGGCATGTGCCACCATCCCTGGCCTCACAAAATATTTTAATTGCAGCCAGGCATGGCGGCCCATGCATGCATATAATCAAAGATGGAAGAGACTGGAGCAGGAGGATTGCTATGAGTTCACGCTTTTTTAAAAAAGCTAAGAGCCCCAAGTGCTTATTCTAGTCAATAGTATCTGATATCGTTGGCTTGAATGTTGGCGGTAACAACTTTTGTTCAATCCTCCTTCCCTTTTTTCACCTAACAGTGCACAAGGTCATTTTGTTCACTATGACTTTATTTTAATTGGTTTACTTACTGCAGACGGGGTCTCTCTATGTAACCTAGGTTTGGACTGGAAGTGGAAATCCTATCTCAGACCCTCAAACGTTTGGATTGCACTCCTGGACCCCGCAAAGCCTGGCTCTTGTCTTCCAAGGCTAAGCAGTAAATTTCAGAGTGTGTCTCCCTCCTAGTGGCAGCGTAAGTGACTACAACAAAGGAGGCGACAAAAGCAGAGAGTGCAGACTCTCCCGTCCCTCCTTGCCCCTCCCACGACTAGCCGGAGCCGGAACTCTGTTATGTCCGCTTCCAGAGCTACTAATAAAGCTTGATTCAAACAAACGCCCTGCCCGACCCGACCTCACTAGCTCCTTCCGCCAGCAAGGTCGACCACCAACCAAGCGGCTTGGCTAGGCCTCAGAGGCGGGACCGGAAGTGAAGCCACCTTTTCCGCAGGCTGAAAGGTTAGCGGAAGTGTCCTTCTTTCCTTTCTGCTGGATTCCGGCTGCTTGCTGCCGGTGAGTAGAGGCCTGGAGAGGGTCTTGCAATCCGCCGCCATCGCGGCTCCGGGGTCGGGTTGCCCGGATCGTTCGGACGCTAAGCCTCCGGCGGCCTCGTGGCGAGTCACATCCCTCAGGCAGAACCTGCGGGCGGCGTGGCCTAGTCGGCTCCGAGCGATCTAAGCCGCGGGGGCCTAGGGGCTCGCATGTAGAAGTCGGCTCCGTGGCCTTTGGCCTTAACAGTTTTTTTGTTTGTTTGTTTCTGAGCGGCTCCTTGTCTTTGTCCCCTGCAGAAATGGGCAAATTCATGAAACCCGGGAAAGTGGTGCTGGTCCTGGCTGGACGCTACTCCGGACGCAAAGCCGTCATCGTGAAGGTACCAGTCCGGCAAGGGGGCTTTTTTGACTGCTTGCACGCGGGGATCTGGGCTGCAGCATCGCATGGGCGGGGGGTCGGGATTTCAGATCGCCCGTCGTAGCGATGGCTGCGGGTGGTAAATAGCATGAAAAGAGTTGAATTGGGATGCTGACACATACTGTGGTCTCTGCCATGTAACGAGCACGTTACAGGTGTGTGTAATTCTTGCAGTCTGGAGGTTGGCAGCCTTTTCGCTCCTTGCTCCTTACCCAGTTTTATACCTGCTGTGGTTCTGGCCACAAGACGGTTTGCCTCCACTGCTTCTGTCCCTGCCATTTATTTGAAACTGGGGTAAGGCTGCCAGTTTGGGAGTCCGTGCTCTAACCTTAGCCTCATGAGGGAAGGCGATGGCTGGGTGTGACAGAAGGCACAGAGCATCGCCTGCCTCTCAAGAGCTTTTGCAAAGCCTTGTGATGGGAATCAACACTGACTACTAAGACAAGGCCCAAGGGGTGATGTGATTTTTTTTTTTCTCTCTTTTCTCAATCAGAACATCGATGATGGCACCTCAGACCGCCCTTACAGCCATGCCCTGGTGGCCGGGATTGACCGCTATCCCCGAAAAGTGACAGCTGCCATGGGCAAGAAGAAAATCGCCAAGAGGTCAAAGATCAAGTCCTTTGTGAAAGTTTATAACTACAATCACCTCATGCCCACCAGGTGAGCCTTCGAAAAATGCAAGTGTGAAAAAAAGAAAAATGGGAGTGTGAGTAAGAGATGGCCTTCTAGTTGCTGTAATAAAAGGCTGCATGTTCCTTTTCTCCTCGCCTGCCTCTAGATCCTCTGCCCTCTGCCTCTAAGCTTGTGTCACCCTCCGTTACCTAGCAGAGGTGAGGCCCTGAGTCTTAGCACAGAGCCATTAGGGAGAGGGGTACACTTGATTTTACTCTCTCTCTCTCTTGGGAGAATGCCTTTCCTATCTTCTGTTTTTGTTTGTTTTCCAGACAGGGTTTCTCTCTTGTAGCCCTGGCTGTCCTGAACTCACTTTGTAGATAAGGCTGGCCTTGAACTCACAGAGATCCTCCTGCCTCTGCCTCCCAAGTGCTGGGATTAAAGGAGTGTACCACGAGGCCCTGCTTTTGATGCTTTTTAGCGAATGGCTATAGTCAAATCTGGAATCGTGCTTTCTGGATTAGAGGTGTCGGAACCCAATCTCAGCTCCTTCCTTAAGTATACATAGCTGGATTTGTCTCCCATGGAGGGCACACAGGGTCTGGTGTGCCTTTTGTCACTGGCCTATGAGGTGACTGATTGATTTCCTTTGGACTATGGGACAACTGAGGTAGTGGGGCGCTATTTTATTCCAGCACTTGACTGGCTGAGGCAGCTAGGTCTCCTGGCCACCTGCGCCTTCCTTCCTCTTAGGCTCCCTGGGGTGCTCAGCTCAGGCTAATCAGAGATCTCACCTTAGCCTCTGGGGTGCTGGAGTTACAGGTGAGTGACACTCCTGCCAGAGAGATAGCTAGCTGTTATGTTGTAGGTAAAGTCTGGCATGGTGGTTCTCGCCTCTTAAATGGAGTTTCAAAAATTTAAGAACACGCTGGGTGCAGGGGTGCACACCTGTAATCCCAGCACTCCTGAGGCAAAGGCAGGCAAATCTCTAAGTTTGAGGCCAGCCTGTTCTACAAAGGGAGTCCAGGGCAGCCAGGGCTACACAGATCAACAAATGGAAAAGAAAAGAAAAAAGACACCCCTCCCCCCCCAAAAAAAAAAGAAATTTGAAAACAAAATGAGATTTTCCGGTACTTGAGACCATGTAAATGGATATTAAAATGAGAATTTCCAAGGGATTCCATGAAAATGTTAATTAAGCAAGTCTTCAGCGGATGCTCACCCCTCTGTCCCTGAGAGGTTGGGTCCTGACCACCCCAGGTCCCTTGAGGATTAGGCTTCCTGGTGTCCCTAGCTAATCCTGCCTCCATACTGTTGCCTCAGGTACTCTGTGGATATCCCCTTGGACAAGACTGTTGTCAACAAGGATGTCTTTAGAGACCCAGCCCTGAAACGCAAGGCCCGGCGGGAGGCCAAGGTCAAGTTTGAGGAACGGTAAGTAGGTCCTGTGTTAAATAAAGCTGTACACTTCCTGTGGAAGAATTTGTTTTCCTATTCCACTTTTGCTTTGCTTTTATTTATTTATTTATTTATTTTCCTTTCCAGATACAAGACAGGGAAGAACAAATGGTTTTTCCAGAAGCTTCGCTTTTAGGTATATTTTCATTTCCATCATTAAAAATTAAAAAAAAAAAAAGTGTGTGTCTGTTACATGTGTAGATACAAGAGACACTAAGGGGGTTCTGGGGAGTGAAGCCAGGTGTGCTTCTGTGAGTCTTGAGCTGCTGGGTTGGTGATGACCTGATGAACTAACAGCCTCCTAGAGGAAACAGCCTTTGTTCAGGAGCTGCTCTTGGCGAGTTTTTGTTGTTGTTTGTTTGGTTGTTTTGGTTTTCGAGACAGGGTCTCCCTGTGTAGCTTTGGCTATCTTGTACTCACTTTGTAGACAGGCTGGTCTCGAACTCACAGCGATCCACCCTGCCTCTGCCTCCTTACTGCTGAGAAGCCACCACGCCTGGCTGCTCCTGACATTTTTTAATGAGGTACAAAACTGTTTTAGCATTCTGCTCTCAGAAGCAGGGAAGGGTGAATCTCATCTGCCTCCCGTTAGGAACCTCACTCTGGCGGCACCAGGTCTTGACAGCATTGCAGGAAATAAAGTAAGGCTGGGCCAGCACTCAGGAGGCAGAGGCAGGTGGATTGCAGTGTGTTCGAGGCCAGCGTGGTCTACAAAGAGAGTCTAGGACAGCCAGAGCTTTACACAGAAGCCCTGTCTCCCCCCGCACCCCCCCCCCCAAAATGGGGAAATGGCTCAGAGGTCAAGAGCACTATCCAAAGGTCCTGAGTTCAATTCCCAGAAACCACATGGTGCCCTCTTCTGGTGGGCAGGCAGAACACTGCATAGTACATCTTTTTAGTTTGTTTTTATGTTATGCCCCTTGGTTTGCCTGCATGTATGTGTGAGCATGTCCGATCTTAGAGTTACAGATAGTAGTGGGCTGCCATGTAGGTGCTGGGAATTGAACCAAGGTGTCATACCCCACCGCACCCCCATCTCCAGGATTTTTGAGACAGGGTTTCTCTGAGTAGCCTTGGCTGTCCTGGACTAGCGTTGTAGACCAGGCTGGCCTTGAACTCACAGCGATCTGCCTGCTTCTGCCTCCCAAGTTGCTGGGATTATAGGCGTGCACCACTACACCTGGCTGAACCGAGGTCCTTTGGAAGAGCAGTCAGTACTCTTAAATCACTGAGCCATCTCTCCAGCCCCCCCCCCCTTTTTTTTTTAAAGTAAAGCAGAGACTTAAAATGTGGCAGTGTGGAGTACGCCTTTAATCCTATAAATTCAAGGCAACAATAAGACCCTGTTTTGTTTTTTTCAAGACAGAGTTTCTCTATAACACAGAGCTCTGTCTGTCCTGGACTCTTTGTAGACCAGCAGTCTAGTGCTGGGATTAAAGGCATGTGCCACCACACAGACCAAAAGACTTGGGCTGAGGCAGGTGGATCTCAGAGATTGAGGCTAGCCAATATTATGGGATGACACCATCTCAAAAACTGAGGGGCCTGATGCCTGTGTGCTGACAGTTGGGGTTGCAGCACAGCTCAGCTCCTGGCAGTGCAGTGCTGGTGTGGCTGTGCTTTGACTAGGGAGCCTCTGCACTACGGAAGCTTGTCAGTGCCACCCATCTCTAGGCTCTAGAGAAATGATCCATAAGAGAAATCCTGAGGGCTGGAGAGATGGCTCAGGTTAAGTGCGCTGGATGCTCTTCCATAGGTCCCCAGTTCAATCCCCAGCAGCCACATGACTCACAACCATCTGTGATGTGATCTAATGCCCTCTCCTGGTGGGCAGTCAGTCATACCTGCAGGCAGAGCAATTAAAGAGAAATCCTGGAGCCATGAGAAGATTCAAGGGTAGGATCCTGGTGCCCAACGTTGCTTATGGGAGTGACAAGAGCAAACGAGCTGCCTTGCAGCTCCCACACGCATCACCAGACTGCGCAGGGAAGATGAGTAGCTGGTTTGCCTGTGGGTCTTTTGTTTTAACTAAAACTCCAAAAAACAAAACAAAAAACCTGAAGTTGGAAGCACCAAGGACTCAGTAGTTAATGCCCACACCTTTAATCCCTGCACCTGGGACTCACAGAGATCCACCTACCTCTGCTGGGATTAAATGCGTGCACCACCATGCCAAGCCACAATTTAAAAAAAAGAAAAAAGATTTATTATGTATACAGTGTTTTGGCTGCATGTATGCCAGAAGAGGGCACCAGATCTCATTATAGATAGTTATGAGCCACCAGGTGGTTGCTGGGAATTGAACTCAGGACCTTTAGAAGAGTAGCCAGACCTCCTAATTTCTGAGCCAGCTCCCCACCCCTGGCAACACAATTTTAAAAAGAGGAGGCAAGCCAGGCCTGTTGGCACACACTTTTTATCCCAGCAGCAGGAGGCAGAGGCAGGTAGATAGCTTTGAGCTTGAGGCCTGTCTAGTCTACAAAATGAGTACAGGCCAGCCAGGGTGACACAGAGAAACCATTTCGAGAAATAAAAGGCAGTGGGTAAGAGCTGATAGCCTGGCCTGGTGGTGCACACTTATTAATCCCAGCACTCCGGAGACAAGAGGCAGGTGGATCTCTGAGTTCAAGGCCAGCCTGGCCTACAAAACAAGTCCAAGACAACCAGAGCTATACAGAGAAACCGTGTCTCAACAAACAAATATTCAGGACTTATATGATACCAGTTTAAACGTCCTGTTACCATCACCCCTCCTTCACAACGATACACGAGCACCCACACAACAAAATCTGTTGGATGTGTGTGTTTTTTAACTGTCCTTTTTACTTTTATGTGCATTGGTGTTTTACCTGCATGTATGCCTGTGTGAGAACGTCAGACAGTAGTGAGCTGCCACATGGGTGCTGGGAGTTGAATGTGGTGGGTCATCTGAAAGAGCAGTCAGTCCTCTTAACCACTGAGCTGTTTCACCAGCCGCTCACATTTCTTTAATCGCAGCATTTTGGAGGCAAAAGCAGGCTGCTCGAAGCCAGCTTGAGCTACATACTGAGAGCCCGTCTATTTTAAAGTCTAAGAAAGGGTCTAGGGAAATCCTACTAACTGGTTTATGATAGAACTAGCTGCCTGCGAAGGGTAGCTGGCCTTGGTATTCCTGAGTACTGGTTAGTTGGAGACTTGGAAGGCTCCTCCCAAGGGTGGGGCTGCATGCTCAGAGGCGGACTTCACAGAAACGAAAGTGGAAGCAAGGCCGGCAAGCAGAAGGGGTTGAGGTCTGTTTCAGGCACTGCTGGAGGCTCTCGGGAGACCGAAGCCCATTCTAAGGGTTCAAGCAAGGGTTTAGTCTTCAGGACCCTCCACTGCTCTGAAGTCTCAACTCCTGCCAACCAGGGGTGAGAGCCATGTCTGTAACACTCCACGCCGTAAGTAAGGGAGCAGGAGAGGGTGTGCTGCTGGGCTGTGAGGGGGAAGGCAGGCTGCTTCAGGCTGAGCAGCTGCTCAGCTCAGGCCTGCTGAGAGAGAAGTAAGAGGGCTGGGGTCCCCTTGGAGGGTGGAGCTAGCTGGTCATTTTACCAATCGCCTCACAGACCAGGACTCTCAACAACCTGCATGTCAGGACCTTGATAATTCTGTAGGGATACATCTTTGGGGTTTTGTAGAGCGAGCTAACACTTTGTACTAGTCAGAGCTTCTTTAGCGGCTCTGATTGATGCAGTGCCTTGAAGTACCTCCCAGCCAAACACTCCTCCCTCAGATGTCCATATCAGCCTGACTATTGGCCCTCTGGGACAGGTGGTCTCTTTAAATGATAACTCAGGCCACCTCTGAACGGAGCCAGTGAGGCCTGTAGAGCAAGCTGGGTGTCCTATAGGGGGCAGTCACCCCTGAGGATGGACCCAGGGCAGCTTGTCCTCACAGGTGCTCTCGGTCTCCTCTTCTTAGTTTTCTTGCTTGGAAGAGTTCCAGTTGCCTCTCAGATATAATAAGGAAAGGCACAGGCTCCCCAAGCAAACCTGCCTGTTCCAATCCTGTTTCCTGAGATCCTGTTGCACTGCACTAAACATTAGCCTTTTAAAAGTATACAATCTAATGCCCATTTACTCGCTTACTTGTTGTTAGAAAGAAAGAAAGAAAACTCCAAATAGTTCGAGATGCTGGGGTAAAAACTTGCTAGCTCAGAGATACAGAGAAAGCACCCAGCTGACCTTCCTACTCAGCTCTCCTCCCATTAGGAAAAACCCCCAAACTAAAGAGCTCTTTCTTCTCCACGCCGTTTTATTTATTTAGTTAGTTTTCCGAGACAGGGTTTCTCTGCGTAGCCTTGGCTGTCACTGACTCACTTTGTAGACTAGGCTGGCCTCAAACTCACAGAGATCCTCCTGCCTCTGCCTCCTGAGCACTGGGATTAAAGACTTGCGTCACCACTTTAAAAATAAAGTGGGGGCTGGGCATGATGGTGCACGCCTTTAATCCCAGCACTCCGGAGGCAGAGGCAGGCGGATCGCTGTGAGTTCGAGGCCAGCCTGGTCTACAAAGTGAGTCCAGGACAGCCACGGCTACACAGAGAAACCCTGTCTCGAAAAACCAAAAGAATAAATTAAATAAATAAAAATTTTTAAAAAGGTGCTGAGCGTGGTGGCGCATGCCTTTAATCCCAACACTCGGGAGGCAGAGGCAGGCAGACCGCCGTGTGTTCGAGGCCAGCCTGGTCTACTAAGTGAGAAACTCTGTCTCAGAAAACAAAAACAAAACAAAACAAAAGGCCAGGCGTGGTGGTGCACGCCTTTATTGGGAGGCAGAGGCAGGCAGATCACTGTGAGTTCGAGGCCAGCCTGGTCTACAAAATGAGTCCAGTACAGCCAAGGTTACATGGAGAAACCCTATCCGAGGGAGGGTGGGGGAAGCCAGGTGTGGTGGTCCACACCGCGTTTAATCCCAACACTGGCGGGGGGGGGGGGGGCGGTGTTGGCCAGGCGTAGTGGAGCATGCCTTTAATCCCAGTACGCAGGGAGTCAGAAGCAGGCCGATCTCTGTAAGTTTGAGGGTACCCTCGTCTACAAAGCAACTTCGGGCTCAAACAAACAAATAAATTGTTTTAGATTAATTTTTATCTTTTTTGAAAGAACTGCTTTTATTTCCTATCACTCTATAGGTGTCTTGCAAGCATGTATGTCTGTGTACCACTTGTGTGCCCCATGCCTGTGGAGGCTAGAGGAGGGTGTTGGTTCCTTAGGTCTGGAGTTAGCACTGCATGTCTGTGAATTACCATATGGACGCTGGAAACCAAAGCTGAGTCCTCTGCAAGAGCAGCAAATGCTCTCGACTGCTGAGCCACCTCGCCAGCCCTGCTAACAACGTGTCTTATTTGTTTGTTTTTGTTTTTGTTTTGTTTTTTTGAGGGGGGGGATTGAGACAGGGTCTCCTTGTAGCCCTGGATATCCTGGAACTTGCTCTGTAGCTCAGGCTGGCCTCAAACTCACAGAGATCTGCCTCTGCCTCCCAAGAACTGGGAGTAGAGTGCACCACCACCACCTGGCCACAATCTTAATTAACTTTTTTTTTTTTTTTTTTTTTAGTCTTTCAAGACAGGGCTTCTCTGTATTATCTTAGCTGTCCTGGACTCACTTTGTAGACCAGGCTGGCCTCGAACTCACAATGATCCGCCTGCCTCTGCCTCTCAAGTGCTGGGATTACCGGCCTGCGCCACCAAGTCTGGCTACAACATGTCTTTTAATCACTATCCAATCTTTATTATTGTTGTTAGTCTGTCTCTCTGTGTGTCTGTGTGTGTGTGTGTGCGCGCACTCTCTCCCACTTGCCCTTGTGAGCATGTGGCAGTCACAGGACAACTTTCAGGAAGCTCTCTCCTCCCACCATGGGATCTGGGGTCAAATTCAAGTCATCAGTCTTGTGTGTCAAGTGCTTTCACCACTGAGACAACTCACAAGCTGCCTCCCCCAACCCCTTCCTCCTCCACCACCACCACCACCACCACCTGAGCGCCATTTTAGTGGAATGCCTTTTGCCCAGCAGGCAGGGAGGTGGATCAGTGCCTAATAAGGATGGACTATATGTCAGCTACAATGGGACTTTCACCTCATTCAAGTCCCACAAGATCACCTCCTAGGCTCCGGGTGTGCAGCTCTGGGATGGAGGGTGTGCTTTTCCAAGTCCCTGCTTTTATCCTCGACACTGGGCAGGGTGGGGGAGGCAGATCACAGAAGTTTAGCAATGTGGTGGGCGTTTGGATTATGCAACTACAAACAGTTATATTATCATAAAGATAACGACCAGAAGTCCACATGCAGATAAAGTCTTCAACTCGCAGTGGTGTGTTAAAGTGACACATTCAGTAGGAAGTGTCTTTTGTTTTGGTTTTTTGTTTGTTTGTTTGTTTTTGTTTTTTGAGACAAGGTTTCTCTGTGTAGCCTTGGCTGTCCTGGAACTCACTCTGTAGACCAGGCTGGCCTCGAACTCACAGTGATCTGCTTGCCTCCGCCTCCTGAGTGCTGGGATTAAAGGTTTGCGCCACCACACCTGGCCTTTTGTTTTGCTTTTAAGGCAGGGTCTCACTATGTAGACTTGGTTGGCTTGGAAGTCACACTGTCAACCAGGCTGGTCTCAAGCTCACATAGATCCACCTGCCTCTCCAATGCTGGAGTAAAAGGGCTCTACCACACCTAGCCAGGAAGTGCTCTTTGAATTTTGATCTTTCCCATTTGTGATAAAATGTTATCTCTCTGTATAGCAAGGAGTCATGTGGATGACACTGGATACTCTGCAATGCTAAGCCATGATCAGTGCTTTCAGAGTGCTTTCCTTTGTGTTTTTCTCACTCGTCTTCCTTTCTGCTTATTATTGAGACACGGTCTGGATATGTAACCCAAGCTGGGCTCAAATTCAGCTTTCCTGCTTCAGCCTCCCACATCTGCTCTATTCAATCAATTGTTGTTGTTTGGTTTTATTTATTTATTTATTATGTATACAATGCCCTCATGTAGGCCTGTACTCCAGAAGAGGGCACCAGATCTCATTATAAATGGTTAAGAGCCATCATGTGGCTGCTGGGAATTGAACTTAGGACCTCTGGAAAAGCAGACAGTGCTCTTTACCGCTGAGCCCTGTTGTTTGGTTTTTCTTTCTTTCTTTCTTTCTCTTTTTTATTTTTTATTTTTGTTTTTTTTGTTTTGTTTTGTTTTGTTTTTTCGAGACAAGGTTTCTCTGTGTAGCCTTGGCTGTCCTAGACTCACTTTGTAGACCAGGCTGGCCTCGAACTCACAGCGATCTGCCTACCTCTGCCTCCCGAGTGCTGGGATTAAAGGTGTGCGCCACCACACCCGGCAGACCTCGTTTGTTTTTTTAGACAAGGTTTTTCTGTGTAACCTTGGCTGTCCAGGCTGGCCTCAAATTCACAGTGATCCACCTGCCTGTGCCTCCCTGAGTGCTGGGATGACAGGTGTGTGCCACTGCACCTGGCTAAAGCACGCTCTCTTTACCTGGCCTTTAGTGGCAAATCTAAATCAGATAGAGGCTTCCAGGCTGCAGGAAATTTATTCCTGACCACCTTGCTAGGAATGCAACAGCTCACACAGAAATGCAGCTCTACAGAAAGTTTGAGAAGCACGTGACCTTCAAAGACACTTACTTCACAAATGTCCCTGGTGGCTGTGGCCTCTACTGTGTTCCAAATGGCACTGCTTAATGGCCTTGTTGTGCGAACATCTGGTGCACTTAGAACAGGCAATCAGCTGCAGGTGGCTGAGGCCCTTTGGGCCCTGTTCTTAGTCATCTTGGAGCCAGACCCCAAAAGTTAACGCGTTTTGGACTTACAGTATTTTCTCCTCACAATGGGCTTATCTCATTGTGAACCGAGAACATGTGTGTGGAGGTTACGCATTCTAGCACCGTTTATAACAGGAGGAAAAAGGTAGACTGGTGCATTCCTATAATTCCAGTACACTAGAGGCTGAGACAGGAGGACTGCCTTGAGTTTAGGGTTCATTTGATTGTTGGTTGGTTTTTCTGAGATAGGGTTTCTCTGTGTATCCTTTGGCTGTCCTAGCTTTGTAGACCAGGCTGGCCTCAAACTCATAGCGATCTGCCATCCTCTGCTTCCTGAGTGCTGGGATTAAAGATGTGTACCTCCACACCTGGCCCCCCAAAACAGTTTTTTTGTTTTTTGGTTTTTGGAGACAAGGAATCTCTGTGTAGCCTTGGCTATCCTGAACTCATTTTGTAGACCAGGCTGGCCTCAAACTCACAGCAATCTGCCTGCCTCTGCCTCTGCCTCCTGAGTGCTGGGATTAAAGGTGTGCACCACCATATCAGGCCCAAAAAAAGTATTTCTAAATAGAATAGAAACATATACAATATTGGAACCACATCTCCATGGGGAAAAATATAGAAAGCACTCATCATTGTACATTGATCTGACTTGCTGATGTCATTTTACTGGCCTTAAATATACTGAGTCTGAACTTCTGATTCACAGATAGAAACAGAGACCTTTTTCGCCATTCCTAAGCTGGCAAAATGTGGCCAAGCTCCAGTTTTCCTCTGCTTGAGAGCCGGGCGTGGTGGCGCACGCCTTTAATCCCAGCACTCAGGAGGCAGAGGCAGGCAGATTGCTGTGAGTTCGAGGCCAGCCTGGTCTACAAAGTGAGTCCAGGATGGCCAAGGCTACACAGAGAAACCCTGTCTCGAAAAAACAAAAACAAAAAAAATCCTCTGCTTGAAATAGAACAAACGCATCCCCAAGACCTAGGTGTCTTCAGTGCCACCTGCAATGTGTTCCTGCCCTGTCACTCACTCACTCCGTTCATTCATTCCACGTTTCCTGATTCCTGTTTTGTTCCAGAGACTTTTCTAGACATTAGGGATACAGAGGAGAGCAAGATAGGGTTGTCTCACTGCAAATAAAGACGCCCTTCTCTGGGTCAATCTTATTGGGTTTCCTAAGCACCTCCTAAGCTCTGCCAGCCAATGTCCGCGCTCTCCCGCCAACAAAGGTGCATTCATTGGTATTCCCCTTGCGCTCTCCTGTCTGTTCTGCTCGTGTTCTGTTTGGACTCCCTCCAACTCACACCAGCCTGAAAGGCCACTTGGTGCAAAGAGGACAAACCAGGAGCTATGCAAATTACATCTCCACTCTGGACTTCATTTCTTCACTGGAAAGCTCTGGGGTGGCAGAGCCCGCTGGAATCAGTCTGGCTGGCCAAATGACCTCGGACAAATCCTTTTAACCTTTTTCGGTTCATCTCCTCATCTATAAGATAAAGACAAGACAGCATCTCCATAGTGGTATAGGCATTTTGAGAGGTTTCATTTATGGGTGGGGTACTTCATGCCTGTAGTCCCTGAACTCTGGAGGCTGAAATAGGATTGCTTTGAGTTGAGGCTAGCCTGAGCTACATGGTGAATAGTCCTGTTGGGACTATATACTACTACTGCTCTGCTTAGCTGTGGTGCTACTGGCCTGTAATGCCAGCTTTTCCTCCTCCTCTTCCTCTTCCTCCTCCTCCTCCTCCTCCTCCTCCTTCAAGCCAGGGTTTCTCTTTGTAGTCCTGGCTGTTCTGGAACTCAATCTGTAGACAAGACTGAACTCAGAGATCCCCCTGCCTCTACCTCCCTAGTGCTAAGACTAAAGGCCTGAGCTACCAAGCCCAGCCTGCTCCTTGAAATCTTATCATCAAAAGAAGGAGGAAGAAAAGAGGGTGGGGAGAGAAGGGGAGAAAAAGGGTAAAGGTGCTTGTTGAGCAAGCCTGGCACCCTGAGAATAATCCTCAGAACCCACAGGGAGGGAGGAAAGACTCCACAGAGTTGTCCTCAGGGCTCCATGCAAGCACACTCACAGAAAAAAATGCAGAAAGAAAGCAAACCGGTCTGGCTCAGTAAATATTAACAGATAGACTGGGGTGTAGCTCGGTGACAGCTCGTACCTTGAATTCCAAAGAGCACCAATACCAAAGGGCTGAGGTTCAAGCCCCAGAAACAGAAAAAGTTAGCAAACAGTGGTCTGAAGCTTTGGTACTTTAAACTCTGGCTCCTTCTAGCAGATTCAGTTGCTTTCATGTCTTTGTGTGAGGATTATCTTTCCTCTCAACTCCTGCTCCTCTTCCCAGTTGGCCACAGGATTTGTATGAGTTTGGTACAGGCCTGAGGGGCCTGCAGGACTCTTATCTTATCAGGGCCCAGGGCCTTATAGCCTTGTAGAGGGAACTTGCGTAGTGTGTGTGTGTGTGTGTGTGTGTGTGTGTGTGTGTATTTACTTTGTGTTTGTTTTTGTTTTCTCTTTTTTGTTTGTTTGCTTGTTTTTCAGGACATGGTTTCTTTGTGTACCCTTGGCAGTCCTGCACTTACTCTGTAGACCGAGCTGGCCTCAAACTCACAGAGATCCACCTGCCTCTGCCTTTATGAGTGCTGGGATTATAGGCATCCACCACCATGCCCAGCTTGGCTGGTGTTTGTTACACTCTGGACTTGGCTTGCAAATCAGTTGTAGCTACTGCAGGAGACATAAGTGAACTAGGTTAGGACCGGGCCAGGGCAGGGAAAAGGGGTTGGGGGTATTCAGAGGTTTGAGCAGTGTCTCTGTTTCTGGAGAGTCCAGAGAGCACCCTCTCTCCCTCCCCCGGGCACACTTGTTTTCTAGAAAGGCCAATGCTGCCTTCTTATTCCCTTCTGTTCCGACAGGTCCTCTACAGTCTTCAGGAGGAACAGTCCAGGCTCAAAACACGGCTGCAGGAGCTGCAGCAGCAGAAAAGGGACCGCACAGCCGCAGGCTTTCCCAGAGACAAGGTTAGGTGGGAAGTAAGGTATTCCTGGTAGAAAAGGGCTGGCCAGGGGCTGGAGAGACGGCTCAGAGGAGGAGAGCACCTTGCTGTGCTTGCAGAGGACACAGGTTTTATGGTTCCAGGCCCCTATGTGGGGCGGCTCATAATTGCCTGTAACTCCAGTTGCAGGAGATACAACGCCTTCTTCTGGCCTTCACAGGTAGTGGATACACACACACACAGATACACAGATATACATGCATATAGAAGCCCACTTCTTACTTCCTTGCAATGTGACCTCAAGCACATTGCTTGAGCTCTCTGAATCCCAGTCCTCATTTGTAAGATGAAGCTCCCTCCCTCCCAAGCTTGAGTGAGGACAAACCAAGAGCTTGTATGAAAAGTGGCTGGTGTAGCCAGGCAGTGGTGGCGCACGCCTTTAATCCCAGCACTTGGGAGGTAGAGGCAAGCGGATCACTGTGAGTTTGAGGCCAGCCTGGTCTACAAAGTGAGTCCAGGACAGTCAAGGCTACACAGAGAAACCCTGTCTCAAAAAAGAACCAAAAAAAAAAAAAAAAAGGAAAGTGGCTGGTGTGACCTGCCTTTAACCCGCCCAGCCCAGCTCTTCAGTGGAGGCATTCTGCACTGAGAACCTCAATCAGACAGAATTGGGGGACACCTTCTGCCTAGAAGGGAGTGTTGGGGACCTCTCCTACTCTTTTTTTTTTTTTTTTTTTTAAGATTTATTTATTACATATACAGCGTTCTGCCTGCATGTACACCTGCAGGCCAGAAGAGAGCATTAAATCACATTCTAGATGGTTGTGAGCCACCATGTGGTGGCTGGGAATTGAACTCAGGATCTCTGGAAGAGCAGCCAGTGCTCTTATCCTCTGAGCCATCTCTCTAGCCCCCTCTCTTACTCTTGAAGGTTGTTTCTTGCCTCCCTCTCCCGACCTCCAGATCCCATTCCCGGTGCCGGAAGTCGCCCTGGTATTCCAAGGCCACACTCACTGGGGCAAGCAAGTGCCTAAGACTCAGGTTTCCAACCTGAAGATCTGCTGCCCTCTGCCTGGAGGGTCTGCTCTGATCACCTTTGAAGACCCCAAAGGTTAGCCTTGAGGGCTGGGGGTGTGCATCTGGTGGAGGCTTAGGGGAGGGCTCATAAGGTTTCTCAGTACTGACCCTGTCTCCCTAACCCCCCAGTGGCTGAGCGGCTGCTACAACAAAAGGAACATAAAATTGACATAGAAGACTGCCGGCTGCGAGTGCAGATCCAGCCCTTGGAGCTGCCTATGGTGACCAACATCCAGGTGACCGAACGGCAGGCAATGTCCTCCATGCACTAGGTGGGATTGAGCACTTGGGTCCTCTGGATGAGTGTGGGCCAGCTGAGCCTACTCTGCCCTGTCTCCTGCTAGGTGTCTAGCCAGCCAGATAGCCACAGGGTGCTAGTCAGTGGCTTCCCTGCTGACCTCAAGCTGAGTGAGGAAGAGCTGCTAGACAAGCTGGAGATCTTCTTTGGCAAGACCAAGAACGGAGGTGGCGATGTAGAGACCCGGGAGTTGCTACAAGGGACTGTCATGCTGGGATTTGTTGATGAAGAAGGTAAGCGTCCTGCCTGGTAGGTGAGGAGGTCAGGGTGCATGAGACCGAGAGAAGAGGGGCCTGGATGCCAAAGGCCACCCTTCCCCATTTCTCACAGTGGCCCAGCACTTATGCCAGATTGGCCAGTTCATAGTACCACTGGGCCGGCAGCAGGTTCCTCTGAGAGTCTCTCCCTATGTAAGTGGGGAGATCCAGAACGCTGAGGTAAGTAAAGGGTGGGACCAGGGAAGCGGCCTGACAAACACCTGCCTGGGGAGGGGCAGGGCCCCCAAACCTCACTGGCCTACATACACAGTAGCCTTTCTGGGCTTCCAGACCCGACCCCATGTTTTCATGGGATACTCCTTGCTCCAACCTCTGTTCCCCACTGCCCTGTATTCCCATAAGCCCTTGCCATTTTCTGTCGTTTTCTAGATCAAATTCAAGCAAGCATCTCACTCAGTGCTGGTGACAAATATTCCTGATATCCTGGACACCCAGGAGCTGCATGACATCCTGGAGATCCACTTCCAGAAGCCCACTCGTGGGGGTGGGGAGGTGGAGGCCCTGGCAGTGGTGCCCTCAGGGCAGCAGGGCCTGGCTGTCTTCACTTCTGAGTCCAGCTAGCTCTGCCTGCCCAGTTGCCGGGGACTGGGATCACATACAGCCTAATGCTACTGAGAACAGTGTAAAGTGCCAACCAGGTGTGATGGTCTTCCTTATTTCGAGATATGAGGCTATGTACACATGGAGAGAACTCAGACCTTGACACTAGCTTGATTTCTCCCACTTTTTTTTTTTTTTTTTTTTTTTTTTTGAGACAGGGTTTTTCTGTGTAGCCTTGGTGGTGGCTGTCCTGGACTCACTTTGTAGACCAGGTTGGCCTCGAACTCACAGCGATCTGCCTGCCTCTTGAATGCTGGGATTAAAGGCGTGTTTTGTTTTTCCGAGATAGGATTTCTCAGTGAAGCCCTGGTGTTCCCTCTTAGCTCAGGCTGGCCTCAACTCAGAGATCCACCTGTCCCTGTTGCTGACTGTGTCACCACCGCCCAGCTTTCCGACAGCTCTTAGATGCAACATCTGGTCAGGACTCAGGGTTTGGCTTTTTATTGACACAACACAAAGGCAGCTGTGGTAATGGGGTGGCGGACACAAAAGTAGAAATCGCACTTCCTACGTGGAGGCCTCATTTAGACAACAGAGAGGCTGGGTCCCCCCCTCCCCACACCTCCCACTGACAAGGGCTGGAGTAATAGCTCTCCCTAATCCAAGCTCAGAAGCAAAGGGGTGACCCCCACCTAGCCTCAAAGATTCCCCACTTTGGCTCCAGTAGCCCATGTCCTTTTAACCAGCTCAGTAATTCCGATGCCCAGGCTCCGCCTCCCCCACCAGTGTAAACAAAATTTGGGGCCAAGCAGCAAGGCTGCCTCCAGGCTCTGGGAAGGCAGCAACCTCCCTTGATAGCAAAGGGAATGTGCTTGAATTCTCACTTTGGTCCCAGAATAAGACTCAGCAGTGTCTCCCAGAACTCTGGCAGGTCTGTCTTCCTGTCTTTCTTCTGGACCACGGACAGACAGGACAGGGCACAGACCACAGTACAAGCATCTGATCCCCAGAGGCTGGAGCTGCTCCCCTCCCCCTGGCACATACACAGATTTTTGGCAGTGTTGTAGGACTGGGGAGGAGAAGGCCTCAGCTCCGCCAGGATAATGGAAGGCACTGGGGAGAAGGGTGGAAAAGGAGCCAGAGATGGGAGCCACCCCCTGCACACACACACACACACACACAAGCACAGGTTTTTCCGATGCTAAGGCACTGAGACATATCCAGAGACCTCAGTGAAGGGTAGGGGTACCCAGGTACCCCTCCCAGATCGGTGGACTAGGGAGTGGGTCTGATTCCTGCCCTTGCTGTAGGAGGCAGCCTTGGTTAAAGGCATCAAACTGGAGGTGGAAGAAGTCCAATTGTGCTTAAGAAATCGGGGACAGGAGACAAGGTTGGGTACTGACCAAGTCCAGGGGTGGGCACTCGTTGGCCTGGGTTGCATGGACACTAAGGAGACACAGGTACATGCTGGACTCATTCACACGGACTAGCCCCACATCCTGAGCTGACACTTCGGTTCTTTGGGGAGGTGGGTGGGGCAGGAGGGAAGATGAGGCAAGGGTGGAAGCACACAGGACAGGACAGAGAGGGACTGGCTAACCTTGGCACAAAAGCAGCATGGCAGGCCCAGGGAAAGGAGACTTGGGGGAGGGAGGGTTAGGGGGGAGGGGGGAAGCCGCCAGCCTCCTGCTGACCCCTCCCTGTCCCCTTGGCAGGGCCCAGACATCCAAGTGGTCACTTCCCAACCTCTCCTGAGGGCAGGAAGGGGGAGGGACAGCCCTGAGCAAGAGCAAGCTCAGGGCAGGGAGAAAGTTATCAGCATGGAGACCTTTTGCAGGAGGGAGGGAGAGAAAGGGGAAGGGTAGAGCATCATGACAGAGGATGAAATGTGAGAGGCTGGTGGGCAACACAACAGGGCTTCCCGCTTCTCCCTTCCTGGCTCTCAGGCGCCCTCAACGCCTGGCCCTAGGTCTCCTTCTCAGGTCCGGGAACCAAGAGAACTTTGCCCACATTTTTCTTCTCCTGCATCTGCTTCATGGCATCCGCCACCTGAAGAGGAAAAAAAGAGACCACTGCTGATGCCATCTGCCCCGTGTCCCAGCGCCAGCCTGAAGAAGACAGCTCCCATCTGGCCGCCCCCACCCCCGGCCCCCCGGGATCATCTCCTGAGGCCTACCCAGACCTTTCCTGTAGTCATCACACTTACCTTCTCAAAGGGCCAGACCGAGTCAATTCGGGGTTTGATGTGGCCCTGGTTGTACAGAGCCAGGAGGCGGGTGACCACTCCGCTGATGAGCTCCACCTCAGCCTCCAGGTAACCCAGGTGGAAGCCACACACAGCTCGGTTGGCCTGCAGCAGCTGCAGAGCAGTCACACTGAACTGATTCCACCAGGTGCGGGCCAGGGCCATCAGGTTCCGCTTGGGGCCCGTCAGCACATTGGCCATTCCTAAGGGACAGAGTAACGTGGCCTATGAGCCAGCTGCCAAGTGCATTCCTATGAGTCTGAATCCAGGCTGCTGCTGCTGCTGCTGCTGCTGCTGCTTCTTCTTCTTTTTTTTTTTTTTTTCAAGACAGGGTTTCTCTGTGTAGCCTTGGCTGTCCTGGACTCGCTTTGTAGACCAGGCCTACCTCCGCCTCCCGAGTGCTAGGATTAAAGGTGTGCGCCACCACGCCCGGCCTGAATCCAGGCTACTCTAGCTCCTCAGTCTCCTCATAACACTTGACACGAGGACAACCCTGGAAGTTTGGTTACCAGGCCCAAATTTTGTGTGTACACACACACACACACACACACACACACACACACACACAAGCCTTTGAGATGGCTCTGTGCCAAGCTTGGCAACCAAAGGTGCCTTGGGACCCATGTGATGGAAGAAGAGAGCTGACTTCTGCCAGCTATCCTCTGAATTCCACATGTGCACCATGGCAGCCACATGTACACACACAGTAAATAAATACCTTTAAAAAAAAATATCATACAAGCCGGCCATGGTGGTGCACACTGGCAGATCACTGTGAGTTCGGGACCAGCCTGGTCTAAAAAAGTCCAGGACAGCCAGGGCTACACAAAGAAACCCTGTCTCAAAGAACAAAACCAAACCAAACAAAAACACACAGCCAGGCAGTTGGTGGCACACACCTTTCTTTAATCCCCAGTACATGGGAGACGGAGGCAAGGGTATCTCTGTGAGTTTGAGGCTACCCCGGTCTATAGAGTGAGTTCCAGGACAGCCAAGGCTACACAGAGAAACCCTGTTCCAACACAAAAAATTACACATTCAAGTGCTGGGGATGTAGCTCAGGGGTAGCGTGCCTACTCTGTACCGGGTTAGTCAGGTAGGTGTGTAGTACCAAGTACAGACAAGGATAGAAGTTCACGTTCATCCTTGATTGCATAGTAGGCTTGAAGCTAGCTTCCCGCCCCCCACCCCCCGAGACAGGGTTTCTCTGTGTAGCCCTGGCTGTCCTGGACTCTCTTTGTAGACCAGGCTGGCCTCGAACTCTCTGCTTGCCTCTGCCTCCCCAGTGCTGGGATTAAAGGCAGCCTGGTTCTCCATTCCTTTATTCAAAAGCTCAAGCCCCTGTATCCCCTCCTATGAGTGGGATTTTCTACCGTCTAGTGACTATTATTATTAGTTGGTCCCACTCTCCTACCCAGTGCAAACTCTCTGCATTAGGTAAGGCTAACAACTCACCGTAAGTGACAACTTTGCCCATGGGTTTGAGGAGGTGGTAGCCCTTGGCAGTGTCTGACCCACCCAGAGGGTCCATCACGATGTCAACTCCTGTCACAGAATAAGACCCAGGAGGGGAAAAACATTAATATGCACAGATCTGGGGAGCCCTGCCGGCCTGTCCTGTGCCACCCTCCCCACTTCCAGGCCCTGCGCGCCCCCACCTTTGGGGGAGATCTTCTTTATCTCCTCCACATAGTCAGTTGTGTGGTAGTCGATGGGGTGCGTGAGCCCGTTCTCCTTCAGCACCTCGTGCTTGCTGGCTGAGGCTGTTCCAAACACGGTCACATTCTCCACAGTGCGGCACAACTGCAGGGCTGCCATGCCCACGCCGCCTGCAGCGAGAAGCCGGCACAGACTCACTCACTGTTCTGCACTCCAGCCTCCCAAAGACCTCGTCCATCACTTTGACTGTGCCTCAGTTCACTTTGTGGCCCTTGTTCAAATTCCGTGGTGTGGGGTGCAGGGTGAGGGCAAGCTGCTAAGAGCAGCAGGCTGGACCTGGTGTCTAAATGTTACCACGGCAACTATACTGCAGAAGCCTCTGGGCTCCACAGGCCAGGCAGCCTGGTGTTGCCATGACAACAAACCAGACTGGCTACAGAAAGGGGCCTGGAAGGCAATTGGGGGGGGGGGTGAAGGGAGGGGAAGGGACCTGTCACCTGCAGCCATGTGTACCAAGACGCTGTGGCCAGGCCTCAGGTTGCCGAAGTCAAAGAGAACCATATAGGCTGTGATGTAATTGACCAGCAAGGCAGCGGCCTCCTCAAAGGTCATGGCCTCAGGCATCAGGAAAGTCTGGACTACTGGTACAGTTACTTCCTCCTGCCACATCCCGGACCGGTTCAACACCATCACCCGGTCCCCTACCTTTAAAAAAAAAAAAAAAAAACCAAGAATATTATTTGATTACTCACTGGCTTTTGCCATATCCCAGACCCTTGCAGATGAAGTGGTGGTCACAATGTTAACACTAACAGCATCATTTACAGAGTTGTTATCTAGTGCCTATCTGAGTAACAGAACGTGCACTTCATTATTGTGTAAGATTCCTGAATGCAAGAAACGTACAGTTAGGGCAAGCTTAAAGTATTGTTAAAGAGGTCAAACTGGTTTGATTGCAAAAGTGGGCTCTACCATTTTAATGACAGTGTGGCTTTGAGCAAAGAAAAATCATTTAAGCATTTTCTTTATCTGTATCAGGGGAATTGTAAAAATTAAGTAGCAAAAAAACAGCCAAGGGCTGGAGAGATGGCTCAGAGGTTAAGAGCCACTGCTCTTCCAGAGGTCCTGAGTTCAATTCCCAGCAACCACATGGTGGCTCACACGCAATGGTATCTGCTTCCTTCTTCCTGTGTGCATGAAAAACAGTGCACTCATATGTATAAAATATGTAAATAAATAAATAAAACTTAAAAAGGAATTTAAAAACACAGCCAAACAAACAAACAAACAAAAAACCCCAACATTTAATCAGGCATGGTAGCACAATTCCTTCAATCCCAACATTCAGGAGGTAGAGACAGGAAGATCTCTGTGAATTTGAGGCCAGCCTGGTCGACAAAGTGAGTACAGGACAGCCAGGGCTGTTACACAGAGAATCCCAGGCTCGAGGAAAAAAAAAAAAAAAAAAAAAAAAAAGCAAAACAAGCAAACAAACAATCAAAGCCCCACTCTGTGGCATTTAGTGCACTGTCTACCATATAGTTAATACTTAGCCATCTTAGCCAACAATAATGACAATAATACCAGCAAGAAGGAGAAGTCATCAAATAACTGAAGAAAGAGGGCTGCTTGTAGCAAGGCGCAGGTAAATATACATGAGCTGTAAATGGTGAATGGGTGGGTGTGACCACCCCAGGAGCACTGCTATTGAAGCTGACATTGGCAGCCCTGGGGGACGGGGAGGACCCCAACATGGTACACAGGCTGATGCTCAGCAAGAAAAAGACATTCCAGCCTCAAGGAGAAGGCATTGTCTTTCATTCTGTCACTTGAGGGTCTCTCTGCAAGAAGAGGGGAGACAAAGACGGAAAAAAATCCCTCCAGTTTAGCAACTATGCAGGAGGAGTGTGTGTGTGTGTGTGTGTGTGTGTGTGTATGTGTTGAGGGGGGCACAGGGGGTGTCTCAGTCAGCAATGATTCCTTCTGGATCTCCGAAGACCACTGCAGAGAGAAGTGTGGGTGCTGTCCTAGATAACCGGGGCTTATCTTAGCTCCTGGAAATTTAGGGTCCACAGGGTAGGAGAATGAGAAAGGCCCTACACGGGCCCTTTTTCACGTCATCAAGTCCCCACGCTCCACTAAAGAGGACACCTTTGCTGTGAGTTCTGGCCTGGGGAACAAAACCCTAAAACTCAAGTGTGGTAGACGCGGTAGCAAGCCAAGAGAGCTGACAACAGAGCAATTGGGCCAGTCCCAGATGTAGTGTAGAAGTGTCACCTAGTTCTAGCTTATATCTAACCTTTAGCCCTCCCAGCTCAGGGCCATGACCCCTCCCCTCCCCCAATGCAGCCACCAGGAGGGTTAGGATAGCCCTTCCCACAGAATCCAGGCTCTTACAGCAGATTCTTGCCCTAGGCAGGAAATCCTGTATTTACCAGGCGGAAAGTGTGGGGAGGAGTGGATAGATGAGTGGCCTTCAGCAGTAACACGAACTATTAACTTCCCTTTCCCCCACCCCCAAATTCCTTTTAGCGCCATCCAAGAGTAGGATTATTTCTAAGTCAGCGCAAGGGTGGGACCACAGCTGGATTCACGAAGAAGGATTTTTAAGGAGGAGATGTTTAGCAAAGACTCAAGACTGCTTTGGAGCGGTCTCTCTCCTGAAAGTGCTGGGTTTGAACAGAAACTCCTAAGCACATGACTATGAAGAGGCCTCACCCTAGATCTCTCAAAAAGCTGGTCATCTGTGAGTCTCTTGTGGCCAAGGTTGTGGCTGCGATTAATGATAAATGAGAAACAGACCGGCAAAGCTGGGCCAACCTGCTCAAGGTGCCACACCTCTCTCTACCCTAGTTCAAATGGACTCCACCCGGCCCCGAGTTTCAGAAGCTGGGGGTCCTCCAACACAGAGGAGAAGCGGTTTGGGCCGGAAGTTCCCGAGGGTAGCCCCGGGTCGTGGCCTGCCCGCTGAGTCACTGGAGATGAGATGGGCTTGCAGTCTTGAGAGAGAGCCCAAGACAAAGATGGGAGCCCGATCCTGCCTCCCCCGTGCCAAAAACTGTAGTAGCGTAAGGCCCGTGGCGGTGGGGGAAGCGAGGCTCCCTTTGCTCCATGATGGGTGTGTCCCCTCTGGCCCAGTTCGGGGAGGGGCCGTCATACACCCCCATACACCACGGGGCTGCATGTGACTAGCGCTCTGGCACGGCCTCTGCGCCCCCGCCTAACCCGGTCTACACAGCTTCTCAAAGCTCCCTCGGGAGGGAAAGGAGGAGCTAGCTACCACTCGGGGTCACAGACCACAACTGCCCCTGGGAGTGTTTAGTGGTCAGGGGTACAGGTGTGGTTTTTACTAGGGGAGAGGGCGAGCAGGTCATCTTGCGCATGCGCCTGGTTGCCTTATTGTTTTCCGCCCCCAACTCCGTTTGGGGCGGTGGCCACTACTAAAAAACGGTTGGGGAAGGGGCAATAACACTGTCTCCAGTCCCCAGTAAATCCTTTTCCTCGGAGCCTCAAGACATAAATTGCTTTCCCATGCGTTTCATATTTCCACCCGAGTCCCTGCTGGCTTCCCCGTCCGGCCACACCCCCGGCACGCACCCACTCCTGCCCTGTTGCCGCTCACCTTACGGTCGCCAACACCCTCGCCCACGGCCACCACTACGCCTGCACCCTCCATGCCAGGGGTGACCGGCAGCGCGGGCAGCCGGTCGTACAGCCCCTGGCGGGCCATGAGATCGGCGAAGTTGAGCCCGCAGGCTCGCACGCGCAGCGTCAGCTGACCCGGACCCGGGGCCGGGGGCACCGCCGGCCGGCTCTGCAGCTTCACCTTGTCGTAGCCACCGAAGCCGGTGAGTACCAGGCAGCGGAGCGGCGGCGCCGAGGCGGAGGCCGACGCTTCGGGGGCTGGGGACGGCTGCGAGTCGCTTGCCACCTCGGCTGTCGGGGGCTGCGACGCCGCATCCTCCCCTGCCCCAGTCGGGGTCTCGGTCCCAGCCCCTGCCTCCGCCGCCACAGTGGCCGCCTCGGTTGCCTCCCTTTCCGCGGACATAGCTAGACTCCCGACGTGCGCTCCCAGCTGTACAGAAAGGGTGCACAGCTGGGGAGGGCGGGACACGTCAGGAAGAGCGCAGACTGCGGACACCAGTGGATGGGGCGGTGCCTTTGCTCGGGGGCGGAGCTTCGCGCTTGGACTTAAAGGGCTAGGCCCTCTGCTGACCAAGGAGCGAGAGCCCGAAAAGACTAACGGTGCGGGTGGAGGGTGGTGGTGATAGTGGTGTGCGTGCGTGTGTGTGTGTGTGTGTGTGTGTGTGTGTGTGTGTGTGTGTGTGTGTGTGTGTGTGTGTGTGTGTGTGACTGATAAGCATGAGGAGACTGTGGGGCATGCAGAGACTAAGACTTGATTTGTTCATAATAAGCCTTATACGCATTAAAAGCTGTCATGGCGCAGTCGGAAGGACAATCCAAAAACCTGAGTTTTATTTGTGTTTGTTTTTTGAGACAGGGTTTCTCTGTGTAGCCTTGGCTGTCCTGGACTCCCTTTGTAGACCAGGCTGGCCTCAAACTCACAGCGATCTGCCTGCTTCTGCCTCCTCTGCCTTCTGAGTGCTGGGATTAAAGGCATGCGCCACCACTGCCCGACCGAAAACCTAAGTTTATATCAGATTTGGGGAGCTAGTCACCTGTGGATCAGAACTGGCGAAATTGTGCCTCGGGTTCTAACCCTACCCGTCAGTGGTAATCAGACTTTACTCACTGTGGTCTTGCAGAGGCAAACCACGGGCGAGCATAGGAACTGAACCTCTAAGACAGTATCTCATTCTGTAGCCCTGGCTGGCCTAGAACCTGCCAAAGAGACAAGGCTGGCCTTGAACTCTCAGAGATTCGCCCTGTCTCTGCCTCCTGAGTGCTGTGGTTAAAGGCATGCGTCATCACTCTAAATTTCTCACCTTCTTTCCTTTTGTTGGTATTGAGGCCTCGTGAATGTAGTTCTTCTACCCCTGAGCTATACATCTCTAGCCTGGCAATTTTTAAAAAAATCATTAACGCTGTTTCCTTTCTGTAAAATAGTGATGACCTTGTGTGTTCTATTTATCTTTACAGGGTTATTCAAAATGAGATGAAATTAAAACGAGCGTCCTCGACTTAAGGAAGAACTTTTTCTTCTTTGTTTTGAGACAGGGTTTCTCTATGTAGACCAGGCTGGATCCACCTGCCTTTGCACTCCGGGGACAAGATTAAAGGCATGCAACACCACGCCCGGCTAAGGAATAGCCTTTAAAAGGTAAAAGATGTCATGTAAATGCAATTTGATTGTTGTTCTTGTGAAATGAGGCTGAAACTAGCTTCTGAGGCTGAGCTCTGGTCCCAGCAGAGCTGTTTGCCACTCGGTTCTAGCTTTCTTAATCTTCCCTTTCTTTTTCTACCAAAATGTCCACCA
Source organism: Acomys russatus (assembly GCF_903995435.1). Lineage (NCBI taxonomy): Eukaryota > Metazoa > Chordata > Mammalia > Rodentia > Muridae > Acomys > Acomys russatus. The sequence goes on from NC_067152.1 coordinate 27,839,461, forward strand.
GAGGACGCAAACGCTTCCCTAAAACTTTCCATTCAGTCCTTGGCTAGAGGAACTCAGTCCACACTTCCTAGGATGGTCCAGGTCCACAGTTCAGTGTCACCCGTCGTTATGGAGACGGAAAGCTATGATGCCACTAATGTCGGGTGAGCATGCTAGGGTCTTTATTTCCATTTCCCCAAGCCCTGCCTGGACCGAGAGTTGAGGAGAGACAGAAAATAAAAAATCCTCCCTCTCCTGACACCTTACGCCCCCCTGTGTTCGAGAAGTAGATGGCTGCCGCCGCGCGTGTCCGCCGCACTAGCACACCTGCGTGCACGCGTGGGCTCACTGAAGGCCCAAGCCTCTCGTCTGTGTGTATAGTTTCGCAGCCGACCCTGAAGAACTTCGCCCCTAGTCCTCCCAGCCTCCATTCCCAAGGAACACAAATAAACGGGGCTCTCAGGCCTCAAACCCTAAGGCGCTCCTGGGGTCACAGCAGCGCGCTAGGATCTGACTCTAGCCCCCGCCCCCCAGCCCCCGTATCCAGGCTCCGCCCCATCCAGGGCCCCGCCCCTTCGGCGGTGCAGAGGGAAGGCGGGGCCGGGGGCGCGGCCGGCGGGCTAGGGGCGGGGCGGAGGGGGGCCCGCAGCCCCGGGCGGGGGCTCGGCGCGGGCCCGCGAGATGCCGGTGTCGGCGGCCCGAGAGGCTGCAGCTGCAGCGGCGGGGGAGGAGGCGGCTGAGGCGGCGGCGACGGCGGGGCCCGGGAGGGGGGCGGCGTGGGGGGCCGGCGCGTAGCCGGGACTATGGAGGGGCAGAGCGGCCGCTGCAAGATCGTAGTGGTGGGGGACGCGGAGTGCGGCAAGACAGCGCTGCTGCAGGTGTTCGCCAAGGACGCCTACCCTGGGGTGAGGAACTGGCATCTGAAGAGAGGGGCACCGAGGCTGCGGGGAGTGGGTAACAGGGGGCCCCGGGGGCCGCTGGAAACCGGTACCAGGGTAACGAGGGACGAGTGAAAGAGGCTCCGAGAAGGGGAAGGAGGCGTTGGGGGCTCTGAAAGGACTGCAGAGGATTGGAGTGGAAGGAATCAAGGAGCGCGGTGAAATGGATGAGGCTTGGGAGCATCAGAGGATCCGGGAGGGCGCTCTGGGAGAATGTCGGAGGTCCTGGGCATCCGAGAGGGAAAGAACTAGGGGCTAAAGGGACCCCCTCGGGGGTCTGAGAGTCTAGCTAGGATTCCTTGGAGGTGGGGGCAGTAAGCTCCCCGGATCTTCCCTTAGCCCAGCCTCAGACCAACTTCTGTCCAGGGACTGAGCTGGATCGCATGTGGAGGGAGGAGGGCAGTTGTCGGGGTGAGGACCCGAGAGAAGCTCTCATTTTGACCCATCCTTGTCTGCAGAGTTATGTCCCCACCGTGTTTGAGAACTACACTGCAAGCTTCGAGATCGACAAGCGCCGCATTGAGCTCAACATGTGGGATACTTCAGGTAGCCAAGTCCCTCAGGGTCACCCTGACTGCCAAGGTCCCTTACCTTAGCCCCTCCCTTGGCTAAACCCTTAGATTCCAGGTTAGCTCAGACATCCATCCAATTTTAGAAGGGAACATCAATCTCTGTTTTGAGCCAGAGAAACTGAGGCAGAGTTCCTCATGCCTGACAGAAACCGTGTTCTGAGGTAGAAAGCCTAACATTTGGATCCTGCAGCTGGGTTCTGCTTACCCATGGAACTTGGGGGGAAGAAATGACTTATTTTGGAGCATGTTTCTTAGGAAATGGGACTGGGTTTAGGAGAGCTTATTTAGAATTTCTCGGCGGAGGGGCGGGGGGGGGGTGGTGGCAGTGGTGGAAAGTAGTTTTTTGGTTTTTTTTTCTAGACTGAGCTAAAATCCCAAGAGGACAAGCACACTCTTTTCTTGTCCCTGCTCCAACCCCACGGGAAAGGTTTTTATTTTTACTCTGTTCCCGGGAGGACTTTAAGACGATGTGTCATCAAAGCCCAGAAAGCATGCACAAAGTTTGTTGGAATATTGGTAGATTTTCCAAACTCCCTAACACGACACATCATTACTGTTCGATTAGAGAAACCTGTAAGGCAGATGAGAGCTGTTTCCCACCCTTTCAGCTCCCCCACTGCCTGTTCTGGAAACACACACACTCGTTCATTTCCTGCTTCCGGCATCCCTTGACCACAGTCACCTGAGTCCCTCGGTCTCTTGCGTGCCCGCCGCCCCCTCGGGTGCGCTCTCTGCTTTCTTCCTTCAGGGTCCTCGTACTATGACAATGTCCGGCCTCTGGCCTACCCAGACTCCGACGCCGTGCTCATCTGCTTCGACATTAGCCGGCCAGAGACACTGGATAGTGTCCTTAAGAAGGTGGGAGTCTGCAGAAGTCGAGACTACTGAGGAGGCTGGGGGGTGTGGGGGGAGGTGATGGCACGTCGCTCAGCTGGATAGTGGGTGAAGGTGCCGACATCACTCTATCCAGCCCCATTCCTCCCACTTGCAAGTCAGTCCTCGGAGCTGGAAATGGCGAGATATATATACACACACACATACACACACACACACACACACACACACACACACACACATACACATATATATCTATCTTACCTGCCTTCCCTGTCTCCTTGCCTGTAGAAGCCCTGGATGGAAAGGTTGTGTTGGAATGCCCACCCTGGGGCTTTGCAAAGCCCTGTGGCCTCCTGTCCAGGCCATTCCTTAAGAAAAGCCTGTGTGTGGGGGGGGATGTACAAAAGTCAGGGTGTGGTTGGTCTGTTCTCGGGACAGAGTCTGGGGAAGGGGAGTAGATGGGGAAGACTCCAGGCTGACAGACCCCCCCCCCCCCACCAAATCTTCACTGAAGCTCTCCTCGCCTTCCACACTGTCCTGCTCTCAACCCAAGAGCAGCTTTCGGCACCTAGGAGGGCCAAGGAAGATAAGTGAGTTGGGCATGCAGGGAGCAGAACTTTCCCCAGCGTCTTCCTCGGCATAACTCAATTTCCCACCCCCAACAACTAGTGGCAAGGAGAGACTCAGGAGTTCTGCCCCAATGCTAAGGTGGTGCTGGTTGGCTGTAAACTGGACATGCGGACTGACCTGGCCACACTGAGGGAGCTGTCCAAGCAGAGACTTATCCCTGTTACCCATGAGCAGGTGAGAGCCTTAGCCCCCAGCAAGAATTCCAGCCTGGACGTCACACCCATGCCCGGTTGCTGGTCTCCGATTTGAACCGCAGCTCTTCCTTTTGCCCTAACCTCTGACCCTAGCCCTTGGTTCTTTCCCAGCTCTGTCTGACCTTTAACCCCAGCCCTCCAGCTTCACACTCCTTTCTGAGGTAAGCCCTATCACTTTCATCTGTCCGCTGCTTTTTCCAGGGCACTGTGCTGGCCAAGCAGGTGGGGGCCGTGTCCTATGTTGAATGCTCCTCCCGGTCTTCTGAGCGCAGCGTCAGGGACGTCTTCCACGTAGCCACAGTGGCTTCTCTCGGCCGTGGCCATAGGCAGCTGCGCCGTACTGACTCTCGCCGGGGACTGCAGCGGTCTACTCAGCTGTCGGGACGGCCTGACCGGGGAAATGAGGGCGAGATACATAAGGATCGAGCCAAGAGCTGCAACCTCATGTGAGGGGCCCACAGGGAACGCAGAGAATGAAGGGGGGGGGACGAGAGGCACAGTTGTCCCCCCCACCCCACCCCCGCTTGCTCCTGGACTTTCTGACCTCCTGACCCTGGCTGGAAGGGCAGGGCAGGCAGAGGAGCAGTTCTGGTTGGAAGACCTAGAGGACAGAAGGGTGTCACCATTCCTCCTTATCCCCTCTGGTGGTGGCTGAGGGGGCTAACAGGGTAGGCGTGGGGGGGGGGCCATGAACCTGGGCGGGGCAGGTGGGTGGACGGGAAGCCAGCATCAAGCAATGGCTTTGCTTGAGTCTTCCCTATAGAGCGTATCTTCCCGTCGCACCCTGGTGTCCATATCCTGTCTGCCTTCCCTAAGGAAAGCGCCCATTGGATGATGCTCTTCTCTTCTCTCTCTTCTCCATCCGTTCTCACACATTCTAACCTTCAAACAACGTGCACTACATTTTAAAGCAAGAAGTCCTTTCCTACCGTCAAACCCTGCCAACCAGTTCTAGCTTCCCCCCTTCCCTAGCAGTCTGCAAATAAAGCCCATGACCATGGAAAACGGCTATGGCCTTAGTTTTGTTCTCTCCGCCCCCCCCTTTTGCCCCCCCCCAAACCAATCTAGCAGCAGGCTGACCCGCAGAGGAAGCACAGGGGCATAGCCATGAGCTGAAGAATCAAACTTAGGAGCCAAGGGTGGGAGAGTGAACCACCTTGGGGCTTTTTGTTCCTGTTAATGTCAATGTCGGGTAGACAGTCCTGGGGGGGTGGGGTAGGGGGGGAAGGTTGGGGTGAACTGATGATGTACAACTGCTGAGCATTCCTCAGCCTGGCGGGGCTGGGGGGTGTCCTGCTAGCACGGCTGCCGAAGTGGCACAAGTCCCTTGTTCACCGTCTCTGCCCTGGCTTGGTGCCCGCCAATGCTCTAAGGATTATGAAGACAGGAAGGCACTGAAAGCTTTCACATCGCTGAAACTGAGCCCTGTATAAGGTGGCGTGTCCTAAGGGGACCGTAACCCCCCTGGGGCCCAAACACCACGGGCTCTCCCTCGGTTCTATGGGGGAGCATCATTGAGCGTTATCCCCACCCTGGTCCCTGGTGAGTGAAAGCTGGTGGAGGGGACGGCCTGAGTACTTGTCAGCAAGGACAGTGCTGGTCTGTTTTCTTAGGAGTCTGGTTTCAGATTGTCCTGTATTCGCTCCCTGGCTTTGGTCCCACTGGCCTCTTTTTGGTGACATCCCCCCCCCCCATTCGTGGCTCATACCTCCCCCAGCTCTCCCAGAGATGGAAGAGAACGAAGGCAGGCCTTACCCTCCCGTCTGCTGAGACCCTGGGCACACTCCACCCCTCCGTGCACTCACCAAGCATGCCCTGTGCCAACGGTGCCACATACTGATTGGACTGAGAGACGAAGTCTGTTTCTCAACTTCTGGAGGCCAGCCCAGTAGGGAAGTGAGGAACCCTAAGTGTAGGTCAGTGGTTCTCAGCCTTCCTAATGCTGCAACCCTTTATTTAACACAGTTCCTCCCCCAACCCTCCGTAAAATAATTTTCTTTTTTTTTTTAAGATTTATTTATTTATTATGTATACAGATTTTGTTATAGATGGTTGTGAGCCACCATGTGGTTGCTGGGAATTGAACTCAGGACCTCTGGAAGAGCAGTCAGTGCTCTTAACCTCTGAGCCACCTCTCCAGCCCCCGTAAAATAATTTTCATTGCTATTTGATAGCTGTAATCTGGTTACTGTTGTGAATTGCAATGCAAATACCTGTGTTTTCTGAATGTTTTAGGTTGACTTCCCATGAAAAGGTCATTTGACTCCCAAAAGAGTTGTCTCACACAGGTTGAGAACCACTGGTATATAGAGGTTACCTTGGTTAAGGGACACTCTACACACCCAGGCTACTATGGGGTTCCCTGAGCCAATAAGTCCTGGGGGAGTTGGCTAGGGGTGGAGGGAGGAAAGGTACCAGGTACTGTTAGCACAGGTTCAGATATACATATGAGAGAGTGAATGTGGTGTGACAGGATTCCCACAGCAGGGAGGGAAGACAAGACTGGAAAGATCCTGTGAAGCCACTGAAGAGCTCACAAGGTAGTTGGGACCTCCTTGTGAGGACACACCAGGCAGAAGTGGTTAGATTTGGCTTTTTTGGATGGGTGATTTGGTGAAGATTAAGAGTTTGAGCTTTAGGCCAGGCATGGTGGCACATGCCTTTAATCCCAGCACTCGGGAGGCAGAGAGGCAGGCGGATTGCTGTGAGTTCAAGGCCAGCCTGGTCTACAAAGCAAGTCCAGGACAGCCAAAGCTACACAGAGAAACCCTGTCTCGAAAAACCAAAAAAAAAAAAAAAAAAGAGGCCCAGTGTGGTAGCACACGTCTTTAATCCCAGCACTCAGGAGGCAGAGGCAGGAGGATCGCTGTGAGTTCAAGGCCAGCCTGGTCTACAAAGCAAGTCCAGGACAGCCGAAGCTACACAGAGAAACCCTGTCTCAAAAAAAAAAAAAAGAGTTTGAGCTTTGTCGCACACCTTTAGTCTCAGCACTCATGAGGCAGAGGCAGGAGGATCGCTGTGAGTTCAAGGCCAGCCTCATCTACACAAAGCAAGTCTAGGACAGACAAGGCTACACGAGAAACCCTGTCTCGAAAAACCAAAAAAAAAAAAAAAAGAAATGAGTTTGGGCTCTATGAAATATGACATAAAATATCTCTCCTTTCCCTCTGCCAGACCCCTCTCTCTGGAAGGACTTCTTCCTCATTTTCTGGCATGTTGGCTGCCCCGCCTGCCCACCACCTCCTTGCTGTGGGATTCCTATGCCAAAGCCATTTCTACCAACCTAAGGTCGCCTAGGTACTAGACTTCCCATCCCTCCAGTGCGCAGGGAGGAGCTGATTCTGACACCTTCCTCAAGGGCCCCAAGACCTGAACCTCTATGCTAGAGAGGGTGGAGCTCTGTCTCTGCCAGAAGTCTGATGTTTTTCCCCAATAAGGACTGGCCATAAAAATGAACCTGGAGCCAGGCATGGTGGTTAGTACCCTGTAATACAGTTCTAGGGAGGCTGAGGCAGGGGGATTGCTGAGAGTTCAAGGCCAGTATGAGCTACAGAATGAGACCTTCAAAAAAACATTGAGGGGATTTTTGGCAGGGCACTTCTCTTGGACTACCCAATATGAAGCAGGCTCAGGCCTGTTGCTGCTGCAGTGAAGACGGCTTGCACGCCTTCTATACCCCGCCCCCCAATCTTCCTCCTGTGTCCTCTATAAATTGTGCTTAGAGAATGCAAACGCACTCAATATCTACCCAAAACAAACATAATTAGGAAGATAAATCAGTTGAAGGAACCCCCCAAAGTTTAATATATTTCCAAAACCAGTGGGAAGGGAATTTGGTTCCCTCTGCAGGGCTGTGTTGCCAGGCCTATTTCTGAGGAGGAGGGTGTGTCTCAGGACCTAGGAGCCCAGCGGGTGGGAAGAGACAATGAGGCTGTTCATAGGTCCAAAAGAGATTCTTGCAGACCGGAGGGGACCTTACATCCCCAGCACACACACACACACACACACACACACACACACACACACACACACACACACAAGTTAGATTCAGCTACTTCTCCCACCGCGCCCCCACCCCGAGACAGGGTTTCTCTTTGTAATAGCCCTGGCTGTCCTGGACTCTGTAGACCATGTTGGTCTTGAACTTACCAAGATCTATCTGCCTCTGCTTCCCAAGTGCTAGGATCAAAGGCAGAGTCAGCCTGATGTCAACCTTTATAACCAACATGGCGGTAGACTTATGTGCTTCCGAACTGTGTCTGAAGAATCAGGTTTTATCTTTTCTTTTCTTTTTCTTTTTATTGAGGATTGATTCTAGGGTTTCCTGTTTGCGGTGATAACACTCTAACGAGCTATATCCATGCCTCACCTTTTATTTTATCTTGTAATGTTTTTGAGACTATAATTACGTAATTTCCCTCCTTCCCCCGTTCCTCTTCCCTGCCCTTCCCATGTACCCTCCCACCATGTTCTCATTCAAATTCATGGCCTCTTTTTAAAACACTGTTACAATGCTAGGTATTTACATACTACACGCTCAGTCGCTATAATGTGAATTATATGTATGTTTTCTGAGCTGACCATTTCCTATTAGATAACCAGCTGGTGTGCCCTTCCCTGGGGACTCCCTTTTCTTTTTACCTTTTGTTTTTAAACAGGGTCTTACAAAGTTGCCCACGCTGGCCTTTAATATAGCAATCTCCAGATGAGCCATGGGGGAGTATACCTTTGATCCCAGTACTCGGGAGTCAGGGGCAAATGGATCTCTGTTTGAGACCAGCCTGATCTACATAATGAGACCAGTATTTCAGAGGGAAACACACACACACACACACACCCACACACCTCTCTACATATAAATACATACCTGACTTTGTCTCAGCCTATATAACCCACCTCCTAAGAGCATCATAAAATGGTTCTTTTGAGGCCAGAATACCCAGCTGTTTTGTTTTCCAGACAGGGTCCAGACCGGCCTTGAACTTGCAACCCTCCTGCCTCAGCCATACAATACTGGGATTACAGGCATATGCTACCATGCCCAGCTTTCTGCAGTCTCTAGAGCAAACCACCCAGATCCAGTGGGATTTGTCCAGGGGTCTGAAGAGAAGGGCAACTAGTCACGTCTGTGATTTCCCAGTGGGCATCAGGACCCTGGCAGGCCGTCCTAGTGCAGCTCTCTCCTCTGCTCCACGTCCTTTCCCAGGAAGAGCTCAGCTCTTTGTTCTAGTTTATAATTTAAGGTCCCCTCTACCTCCCTCTTTTCAGCTGAGTTCCAGGACGCCCTTCATCTCTAGGCTAGCCCTACTTTCCTTCAAGGCTGCTATGAGGTCAGAGGTGGTGGTGGTGGGGGAGGGTGCGGTGCTTGAGATTCTGGGGGCTGGGGTGAGTCCCGAGCAGCCGTCCCACAGATGTACATAAGTGGCCCTTCCCCCAAGAAAATGCCTCTGCTATTGACTCCTAAATAACAGATGTCTGTCTGCATATTAATGAGATTGGACGAATAATTGGCGAGTTTTTCATTCAGTGTCAGAATTTAACCCGGAGGCCTTATGTTCATGCACGTAGACGCCCCAGTCACCCTGACTCTCCCTCCCTTCCCCCAGAGCAGAGTGAAGCAGATTCAGAGGCTGGCAGCCTTGACCCACCAAAGGGAGGGGCAGATGGGACCAGGGAGGGGTGTTAGCAGGAGGGAGGCCTCCCCTCCCCGCCCATGGTCTGGTTTGCCAGGTTGCTCTGCCTGGATCACTGCCTTCCCATCACCCCACCCCCCACCCCCTGGGGTTGATGGAAGCCCTGCATCTGTGCTGCTCTACCGTCCTGCAAAAGGGGCCCAGGAAAACGTGGGAGTCTGAGTCAGTCCTAAAGGAGGTTGTCACCAGAGAGCAGGGCAGTGACTGCCTTCTGTGAGGCTGCGCACAAACCTCTCGCCACTCGGTGTTGGGGGGGGGGGTGTCTAGTGGGAGACAGAGGTTTGCTTTTGTTTTGTTTTGTTTTGTAGGGTCTCTTTATGTAGCCCTGGTTGGTCCTGGAGCTTGCTATGAAGACCAGGCTGGCCTTGAACTCACAGAGATTTCATTGCCTCTGCCTCCCTGGAGGTAAAGGGATGTACCACCACACCTGGCAAGGTTTTTGAATCAAACAGCTACCGCTTGCCAGTTGGGTACCCTTGATCAACATCTCCGAGCCAGGCTCTACGTTGAAAGATGGAAAGAAATAAAGTGTGGGCTGTCTTCATGCCTGGTTTACAATCGGCTCTAAGCCAGGCTTGGTAGCGCATGCTTGTAATCCCAGCACTCAGAATTTAGAGGATTCTAAACCAGAGGAGGGACAGCGACAACAATGACAACAAAAAAACGACATGCTCTGTCTTCACCTGGCCCCAAAACATGGAGACAGTTTCCACATCACTACCTCTCCTCTCAGATCCACCCTCGTTCTTGCAAGGGTTAATTAGAGGTAGGACAGGCCAAGGAGACTAGATAGGAGACACTGGGGAAGAGCACAGTGAAAACCAAAGCCCAGAACTGGACATGGGGAGCTAGAACCTCAGATGAGAAAGAAGATGGGGAAGAGACTGCAGGGCTGAAGTGGGGCTGCGCCCTGGACCGGGAATCTGGTGTCTCCTGGTACTGGAAGCCAGAGCTCTGTTTGACTTGAAGTATCACGTCCCCTCAGGGCCTCTGCCAAAGGAGGGGGATTGGTTGGCACTGTAAGGCCCACTCTCAGCGTGAAAACAAAAGCTCCCGTGGCTGGTGGAACGCAGGGGTGGAGGGTTGCCTCGCGTCCCCCCCCTCTACCATCCCCCCCACCTCAACACCATAGCCTATCAGTCACTTGTGCTCTGTCCCCTCTCTCCCTTGGTAAATGATCCGCTGCACCAGCAAACAACTGTCCGTTGTGTCCTAAGGAGGGACGAGCAGGGAAAGCCAATCGCTTATGATGCAAATGAGTGGACGGCTGTGGCCCTAGCATTCATTGAGTGCCTCTCTTCTGTCCTAGCCTTCCGTGCCCCAGTTGGGCCTTTCTCCGGAGTCCCAGTTCCCATCTGGTGGAGGAGGAGAAGGAGGAGGAGGAGGGGGAGGCCCAGCCTATCCTTCACATTGTCTGGCGTTGCCACTCCCTGTGAGGAGCCCTGACCCTTTCAAAGGCTCAGAGCTGGGGTTTAGTTCTTCATGGCCCCAAAGGTGCCTTTTTTTGGGGGGGGGTTGATTTGGGGTGTACGTGAAATTCCTATCACATATAATTTCCCACTGCAAAGTGTACAATTCGATGGTGTTAGTGCATTCCTAAGCTGGTATAATGGCCACCTCTCCGGTCTTAGGCTTTATGTGGCCCTGCGTGTGGACCACGGCCTTCATGGACGCTGGTGTTAAGAGAAAACATCAAAGCTGTTCAGGACAGGAGGGGCTAGTCCTAGGCTTGGCCTCTGGTGGGAGAGTGCTCACTGGCTGGGTTGGCACAGTTCCTCTTGATTTTTTGGCATTTGGTGAGAAACCAGAGTTGGCTCCTTGCACAGATCTTGGTTTCACGGTTTTCTGAATCTCTCCATGTTTGGGATGATCCCATTGGCAAGCTTAGAAGCCATGAGAGACTCCAAAGACAGTCCACACAAATTCTTTGTTCCAGAAAAGCCCTCCCCTCACCAGGTTCCAGGGGCAAGGCAAGATTTTCTAACTTGGTACACAAACTGTTTTTGCTTTTTGTTTTGTTTTTTGGTTTCTCTTTTTTTTCTCTCTCTCTCTTTTTTTTTTTTTCTTTTGGTTTTTCGAGACAGAAACAGTTTCTCTGTGTAGCCTTAGATGTCCTAGACTCACTTTGTAGACCAGGCTGGCCTCGAACTCACAGCAATCCGTCTGTCTCTGCCGCCTGAGTGCTGGGATTAGTGCACTACCACAGCCGGCCACAGGCTGTTTTTTCTAGAATTTGGTAGACTAGGAGCTGGAAGCCCCCTCAAGGTGTAGGTGGGGTCACACTTGCTGATACAGTCATTTTGGCAAGCCCTTGCTTACTGCAGTCTATATTCACCCAGTTCCTTTCCTTTGCTTTAAAGAGAGGGAGGGGCTGGAGGGGGTTGCTAAGGGACTTGCATACAAACATGCGCACCTGACTTTGACCCTCAGTAACCATGAAAAAGCAGGTTGTGGTGGTGTGGAAAGTGGTACAAAGAGAATCCTGGAGCCGGGCGTGGTGGCACACGCCTTTAATCCCAGCACTCGGGAGACAGGAGCAGGCGGATCGCTGTGAGTTCGAGGCCAGCCTGGTCTACAAAGTGAGTCCAGGATAGCCAAGGCTACACAGAGAAACCCTGTCTCGAAAAACCAAAAAAAAAAAAAAAAGAGGAATCCCGGGGGCTACTGGCAAGCCTAGCTAGAGGTCCCAAGTGAGAGACCCTATCACAAAAAACCAAGGCATTTAGTTTATCAAGTATGGTGGTGTAGAACTTTAATCCCAGCCCTTGGGAGGCAGAAGCAGGTGGAGTGGTGGCATTTCCAGGGCAGCCTGGTCTACCTGACGGGCTTTAGGTCAGCCAAGGCAATACAGTGAAAGTAAGGCCCTGCCTCAAAGAAGCTGAAACAAACAACACACTGAGGTGTTGGCCCTGGCAGCTGCCTTGGTAGGCATCCAAGGCCACCTGAAATTGACCTGCGCCCGCCCCTCCCCCCAACACATACACACAGGTACGCATACCTTTTCCCTGACAAAAGCCCTTCTGAAGTTAGTGCTAGCTAGCTTCCAGCAAGGCAAAAGCCTTTACAATTGCGAACTTTGACCTTCACCAGCCTCTACATTCCATTCAAAGCTCCCTTCCCCAGACACGGACCAGACAGCTTAATGAAGGTGTTTCTCTCTGGGCTGTAATGAACAGGGACGCTGGGTCCAGTTCTTCCACCTGCTCGCCAAGTGACCTTTGACAAAGGGTTTGGACTTCGGTTTTACCATCTATGAAACAATCATTGTTGCCCCAGTGAGGAGAGATAATGGCTGGGCTGGTGCTTTGAACTTATAAAGGCATTCCTAGGAACGTCATAATTATTTCCCCAGTCATGGCAGCAGCAGGCTCTCTGATAAGCAGGGCAGGCTGATGGGTAGGTGCTGTTTCGACTAATCACCATGGGGCTTCAAGATAAGTGGGCTCAGAAAAGAAGGCAAGAGTGTAGATGTCTTAGATTGTAGAGAAAAATCACAAAATGGGTAGGAAGGAATCAGCCCATTGAGGGGCACCTTACATGGCTTGCTTTCTGATTTTTTTTTTTTGTCCTGAGGTAGGGTTTCTCTGTTTAGTCCTGGCTGTCCTGAACTTGCTTTGTAGACTAGGCTGGCCTCGAACTCACAGAGATCTGTCTGCCTCTGCCTCCCAGAGTGCTGGATAAGCACTTCAGTTCCTGGGTCCCATGTAACTCACTGAGCAAATACTCCTTGGATGCCTAACAAAGCAGCTGCCAGGGCCAACTGTGTAGTAATAATGGTGAAAAAAAAAATACTAACCAACCCATTAGAGAGCATAAGCACCATCTAGGCAAACAGAGAGGACAGAAGAGAGACACAGCGGCTGAAAAAAATGTTACTATGCGGCCAGTATGGTGGTGTACGCTCTCCACTACTTTGGGAGGTAGAGGTAGAAGTCTCAGGAATTCAAGGTCATCCTTGGTCTCAGCGAGTTTGACATCAGCCTGGATTACATGAAATCCTGCTGCCAAAACAAAGCAGAAAGCAAATGAAACAGGCTGGAGAGATGGCTCAGAGGTTAAGAGCACTGGCTGCTCCTCCAAAGGTCCTGAGTTCAATTCCCAGCAACCACATGACGGCTCATAACCATCTATAATGAGATCTGATGCCCTTTTGGGGCCTGCAAACACACATGCAGGCAGAACATTGTTTACATAATAAATATTCTTTTTTTTTTTTTGGTTTTTTTGAGACAGGGTTTCTCTGTGTAGTCTTGGCTGTTCTGGACTCCCTTTGTAGACCAGGCTGGCCTCGAACTCACAGCGATCTGCCTGCCTCTGCTTCCAAGTGCTGGGATTAAAGGCGTGCGCCACCACACCTGACTATAATAAATATTCTTAAAAAAAAAAGTGCCAGGTGGTGGCGGCACACGCCTTTAATCCCAGCATTTGAGAGGCTGAGGCAGGTGGATAGTTGTGAGTTCGAGGCCAGCCTGGTCTACAAAGTGAGTCTAGGACAGCCAAAGCTACACAGAGAAACCTTGTCTCAAACAAAACAAAACAAAACAAAACAAAACAAAACAAAACAAAACACCCCAAAAAACCAACCAAACTATATTTTTAAAAGGCAACCAGGTGTAATGGCTCATGCCTTCAATCCCGGCACACAGGAGGCAGTGGCAGGTGGATCTCTGAATCCAATTTGAGGCCCAACCTAGTGATTCCAGCACCCCCTCCCCCAGGATAACAAACAAAATCAAATATAAATGAAGCAGGATGAGTATTCTAAACTTCCTTTTTAAAAAATTATGTTTTCTGGTGTTTTGCTTGCATGTATATCATATGCACCATGTATATGTAGCAGAGACCAAAGGAGAGCATCAGATCGTATAGTGGATGTCCACGTTTTTGTTTTGATCCCAAGTGTGGGATGGGGAACGGAGTTGTGAGAGAACAGGTGATGTTTATCCACTAGAAGATGAACCACCTTGTGTGGGGGCGGGGATTTCATTTTTGCCAGCTGAAACACATCCTAGTACAGACTCGGATCTATACATATGAGACAAAACAGGAGGCGGGAGCTTTTTCGGGCTTGCGATTGTTTGCCTGCTCATCACTCCACTGCGAGACGCTCCTAGAGAGACCGCGGCTCCGGCTTCCGGCTGCTGCTCCAGGTTCCAGCAGCAACTTTGGTTGAATTGCTGGTCTGCTGAAATCCTGCCAACTATGCCAGGGGAATCGCTCCCAGGAACTGTGTCCAGAAAGGTCTGCTTCTGTTCCCATTAACCTCTTTTCTCTCCTATCTAGGGTAGGTGGGTTGGAAGGGAGCTATAAACATTAAAGAACCACAAATAAAGTAGATTTGGAAAAGGTCAAAGGCTACAAGACCTAGAACTGGAGTTACAAACAGTTGTGAGCTGCCATGTGGGTGCTGGAATTGAACCTGGGTCCTCTGGAAGAGCAGCCAGTGCTCTTAACCACTGGGCCATCTCTCCAGCCCCAGAATGGGTATTCTAAGTGTGGAGGGATTCGGGTCTGGGAAATCAGGGGAAAGGTTTTGTGAAGGACAGGAGTTGTGTGAGATTTGCGCTTGGTAGAGATGGTAGATCAGCATTCAATACAGCTTGGGTAAAGTCTGAGTTCCTATACATGGTAGCCAGGGCACCTGAAAAGCATCATTGGGTGACACATTAAAGGGCTGGGCTTAAGAAGCAAGAATTCAGGAAACTGGGAAACGGCCAACGACTTTCCCATCACCTCTCCTCTATGTTCGAGCTTTGGGTTCTGATTCTAGAACCTGAGAGTTTTCACCTGACCCTTCCAGAAACTCTTGGCTTCCTTCTCACCTGGTCAAATGGTGCCTGCGTCCCAGTCCCTAGCTGAGATTTTTCTTCTAGAAGCCCTTCTGAGTCCTGGCCCTACCATGTCATTTCCAAGGAACCCCTAAACTAGAATTCTTCTATGGCTTGTCTCCACTAGATAGTAAGCAACCTGAAGGCCAAAATGGACCTGTTACCCTCTTTCAGAACCATACTCTCCCCTTAATCACTAATTTTTTTTTTCCAACACAGGATTTCTCCTTTTGACCTCTGCTGCATACAAACAGTGCAGAAGGGCCAGATGTGGGGGCGCACGCCTTTAATCCCAGCACTCTGGGAGGCAGAGGCAGGCAGATCTCTGTGAGTTTGGGGCCAGCCTGGTCTACAGTGAGTCCAGGACAGGGCTATACAAGAGAAACCCTGTCTCAAAAAACCAAAACTGAAAACCCAAATAGTGCAGATGATATGTGTAATAGCCCTGGCTGATTTGGAACTCACTTTGTAGACCAGGCTGGCCTCGAACTCAAGAGATCCGCCTCCCGAGTGCTGAGATTAAATGCATGTACCACCACTCCCAGTTTCAATCACTAATCTTATTGTTCACTGTCTGCTGGTCCCAGGAGTAATGCACTTGGAACAAAGTACAGGCTGTTGAGCCTGATGCATCTTTGTTTTTTGTTTTTTTTTTTTTAAAGACTTTATTATTATGTATACCGTGCTCTGCTTGCATGTACTCCTGCAAGCCAGAAGAGGGCGCCATATCACATTACAGATGGTTGTGATCCACCATGTGGTTGCTGGGAATTGAACTCAGGACCTTTGGAAGAGCAGACAGCGCTCTTAACCACTGAGCCATCTCTCCAGTCCCCTGATGCATCTTTGAATCTGAGCTTTTGTCACTTATTTCTGTAGTGTGACCGAGGGCATGTCATTTGACTTCATTTTATCTGTATGTAGGGAATACGGTTGCTCTCATAGGTTGGCAGGATCAAATGGATCCCAGAACCCAGGGCTAGGCCTCTGAAATTCCCATTTTAATCTAACCATCCCCACCTCCCAGAAGCCTCCTGTTCTCCTCCGGTCCTTCCCGTCATCAGGCTATGGGGCTGCTTCCATTCCTCCCTTCAGGCAGGCTCTCTCTGCTCCCCTTAGAAAGAGTGACTCTCTCAGGGCTATCCATGGCTTGCACTCCATCAGTCAATGGAGATAAATTACAAAATCATTTGTTTTATTTGTTCTTGTTACCTTGAGGGCTGTGTGAAATTGCCTTGCTTTTGAAAGCCACATTTGCATATCTCTATGTTGGAGTCAAAAGGCTGCAGCTGTGGTTTCACAGCAATTTAAATATTAATAAAATCTAAACCTCTAGCTGCATTAAAAAAAAAACTAGTCTGGCCCTTCTGTCCTAGGTTGCTAATATAATATAATCTTTGTCCTTCGGTTTGTTTATTCTTAAAGGGCCATTGTGGAGTTAACTGAAGCCAGCTGCTGCAACCTTGGAGATAAGTCTTTTATAAGAACCCCCAACCTTGTTTATTCTTTTCATTTTTTTTTTCTTTAATTTTTCAAGGCAGGTGTTCTCTGTGTAACAGAGTCTAGAGCCCTGGTTGTCCTGGACTCCCTTTGTAGACCCGGCTGGCCTCCAGCTCACAGTGATCCACCTGCCTCCCCAGTGCTGGGATTAAAGCCATATGCCACCATGCCTGGCATCCTTGGTTTTTTGAGACAGGGTTTCTTTGTGTAGCCTTGACTGTCCTAGACTTGCTTTGTAGACCAGGCTGACCTTGAACTCACAGCGATTGTCTGCCTCTGCCTCCTGACTGCTGGGATTAAAGCCGTGTGCCACCACACCTGGCTTCCTTGTTTAATTCTTTATAGGCACAAAGACTTATATTTCTCTCTCTCTCTCTCTTGGAGACAGAGGAGACACAGGATCCTATTCCCTTCATCTCAGCTTGTCTTTTTTTTTGAGACAGGGTCTCTCTGTGTAGCCTTGGCTGTCCTGGAGTTGCTTTGTAGACTAGCCTGGCCTTGAACTCACAGCGATCCACCTGTCTCTGCCTCTGTTGGGACTAAAGGTATGCATCACCACACCTGGCTTCAGCTTATGTTTTTCAGGCTGAGTCTGTTGTGGCATCCCTGTCACTTGGTGGGCCCTTCCTGCTACAGTTGCCGGTGCAGTGGGTCCAGGATCTGCTGCCTAAGTTCTTAGGTGATGTGGGTACTCTACCCCAAGGTCTAGGTCAAGGGCAGACATGTTTGAGACCACAATACTGAGATACATGTTGTCATTACCAATTTGGTCTCTGAAGCCAGGTGTTCAAAGCTTGTGCCCTTAAGGACACTGTGATCTAGGTCTTCATTCAGGATCAGCTTCTTGATGTCTTTCAAACTTGTATTACATTTTCTTTGTTTTTTGTCTGTACATGCACACAAGTGGGCTGTAGGGCTCATGTGATCAGAAGATAACTTGTTTGAATCAGGTGTCTCCTTCCACCCTGTGGGTTCTGGGGACCAAATTCAGGTCGCCCGGCTGACCTGATTTCTCCAGCTTTTTTTTTTTGTTTGTTTGTGACAGGGTCTCTGTAGCTCTGACTGACCTGGAATACAGACCCTTCTCTTCTGTCTGAGCCTCCTAAGTGTTTAAGTGTGAGCTACCTACCACTCCCAGCTACGTATAGCCTCTTGCCTCAGTTTCCTAAGTGTTAAGAAATAGGTGTCCACCGCCTTGCTGAGGACTAGCTTCTAGATTCCACAAGCCACGGTCTTTGTAGAAACTAGCTGTTTCCAGTTCTCTTTGTTTCCTCTGCCAGACACATCTCTTTAATGTTCCTTTGTTTTAGCAGATTTAGGCTGTTTTGCAGGCACTGGGCATCTCCGAAGCAGGGTGCAGAGGCTCCGGAGTTCAGCCAGTGTAAATTATCAGCAAGCCCTCATTTGTTGGGCAGCAGGCCCCCTTCTGTTCAGGTTCCTTGGGCACATCTGCAGTCCCCCTCATGCTGCCCTTTCCTGTGCAGCCTGTTTCGGAGGCAGTTCTTATCTGCTCCCAGCAGCCTTCACCGGATACATTCTGGGCATTTCAACTCCTTCCGCTCCAACCGTCCAACACTGATTCCTTTCTTTTCCTCTGGCATGTTTTTGTGCGGATACTTTGTGGATTCTGGTTGCATTTTTTCGGAAGGAGATAAGCAGCCAGAGCTTGTCTCTAAGCCCCTCCCTAGGCCTGCCTGGTAATCCCCTTCCCTTCGCAGCTTCTTTGCAGAATGAGATAAAAAGGCAATATAGGAGCTAGTTTCCAAGTGCTGCTCTGCCCAGAGAGGGCAGGGTGGGCAAGCGGGAAGGTATCGCTCAGGCAGAGGTCAAGGAACAAGATTTACTCCATAAGATAGAACTCTCTGACAGGGTTTTTCTGGCTAACAGCCTTGGCTGTCCTATACTCCATTTGTAGACTAGGCTGACCTTGAACTAACAGAGATGCACCTGCCTCTGCCTCCTGGGTGCTGGGGATTAAAGACATATGCCACCATGTCTGGCTTGAACCAGTATTTTGTAGCAATTGAAAAAAAAAAAAAAAAAAAAAACAGTCAGAGCCCAGGCTTGGTGGCACACACCTTTTATCCCAGCACTTGGGAGGCAGAGGCAGGTGGATCATTGTGAGTTAGAGGCCAGCCTGATCTATTAAGTGAGTCAAGGATAGCCAAGGCTACACAGAGAAACCCTGTTTTGCAAACAACAAAAAGACCAAACAACCAGAAGCAGCAGGAATAATAGCCATGCCCTGCATGTGAGTCTCTTGCCTGGCGGGCCAGTAAAAGAAGCTTAAAAAAAAAAAAAAAAAATCTAAAACCTAAACTTTCTTTCCTGGGGTCACGACTGATGCAGGTGGAATGAAGGATGGGCTGGAAGGCAGGCCCAGGTTTCCTCACAGTCATTTGACAGCTATGGGAAACCTTATATGAAACTTGTTTTCATCTTTCAACTGAAGTGATGAAATGCTCGCTTCATTTCCTAGGCTGTGATGAAGACTGAGATAGAGTAACTGTTTGCTTCATTTTTCTATCCACTGTGTCCCAGTAGTACTGAAGTGTGATGATCTCATCTTTTGTCCTGAAGGAGATTTTATTCTCTGAATAGTGTAAGGATTAAGGAACAAGGTA
Source organism: Acomys russatus (assembly GCF_903995435.1). Lineage (NCBI taxonomy): Eukaryota > Metazoa > Chordata > Mammalia > Rodentia > Muridae > Acomys > Acomys russatus. Next base: position 27,858,256 of record NC_067152.1, read on the forward strand.
CAGGTGGGTTTTGGCAGCATGCCGCTGTAATCCTAGCACTCAGGAGGCAGAGGCAAGCCTGTGAATGCAGAAAGTTCCAGGCTAGCCTGGGCTACACAAGACCCTATCTGCCCTTCACAGTTGTCTCTATTCAACCCAACGCTAATCCAGATAGCACAGTGAAGGGATTTGCAACCAACATGATGGGCCTTAAAACAGGAGAATACAGCTAGGCTTTTGGTGGGGCACGCCTTTAATCCCAGCACTCAGGAGGCAGAGGCAGGCGGATCTCTGAGTTCGAGGCCAGCCTGGTCTACAGAGCATTCCAGAACAGCCAGGGCTACACAGAGAAACCCTGTCTCTAACAGCCCCCTCCCAAACAACAACAATACAGAGAATATCATAGATTATCTAGTGGGTGCAACATAATTGCATGACTCCCTACAGAAGTCTCGTAAAGGTTAGGGAGACAGAGCAGCCGGAAGCAGAGAAACAACTTTGAAGATGGAGACTGTAGAGGCAGAACATGATCAGCCTTAGCAGAATGACCACTGGCCAGCAATCAGGCACGACAGAGATGTCAGTCCCAAACACAAGGAACAACTCAGTCAACATGAAGTTAACTGTTCATTTACTTATTTCAGACAGGGACTCGCTATGTAGCTTTGGCTGGCCTCAAGCTCCCTATGCAGACCAGGCTTGCTTTATACAGAGATCTTCCTACCTTGGCCTCAGTGCTGGTATTAAAGGTGTATGCCACCCAGCCTGGCCTAACTTGAGTTTATAATCCCCAAGACAGGGTTTCTTTTCTTTCTTTCTTTCTTTTTTTTTTTTTTTTAAATTTTTATTAATTTATTCTTGTTACACCTCAATGTTTATCCCATCTCTTGTATCCTCCCATTCTTCATTCTTCCCTCCCCCCCAAGACAGGGTTTCTATGTGTAGCCCTGACTGTCCTGGAACTTGTTCTATAGACCAGGCTGGCCTGGAACTCAGAGATCCACCTGCCTCTGCCTCTTGAGTGTTGGGATTAAAGGTCTGGGCCACCATTGCCTGGCTAACTTGAAGAAATTTAAAGCAGGTTTATCCCTAGGACAGACAAGAGGCTCGCTGCCATCTTGCTCTTGGTTCCATGACACTTGAAAGAAAGTAACCACATGGGCTCCCTGGGCCTTGAGCATGCCAGTCACACCTTTGCCTTCTGGTTCCAACTGTGAAATTATAGATGTTATTGTAAGCCACTAAATTTGTGACATTTTGTTATGAAAGGAAAAAAAAAGTTCTTTGTGCTGTCTCAGTGTTGCCAGGGCTTAGCTTCATTTTGTAGATGAGGAAGCTGAGGTACAGCGAGAAAGCTTTTTTGGCAAGTCTGCAGGTGAGTCTTTCTTTTTTTTTTCTCAAGACAGGGAAGCCAGGGAAGATGGCACACGCCTTTAATCCCAGCACTTGAGAGGTAGAAGCAGGCAGATCTCTTTGAGTTTGAGGCCAGCCTGGTCTACAAAGTTACAGGATAGCCAAGACTACACAGAGAAACCCTGTCTTGAAAAACCAAACAAAAAACCCCCAAACAAACAAACAGAAAAGGATAGGGAGAAGGGATTTCTTTGCATAACCCAGGCTGTCCTAGAACTTGCTTTGTAAAACAGGCAAGCCTTGAACTCACAGAGATCTGAGTACATCTGCCTACCAAGTGCTGGGACTGAAGGCATGTGCCACCATAGCTGGTTGCAGGTGGGTTTCTAAGAACTGTTTATTCTATGAGTGCTTGTCTACATGCATGCATGTGTGCTGGGAACTAAACCCAGCTGGGATTAAAGGCGTGTGCCACTGCTGCCTAACATGTACGAGCACACACAGGCCGTGGCACATGTGTGGAAGTGAGAAGACAACTTGCAGTAGTTCTCTTCGCACCGTGTTGGTCCCAGGGGTTGGACGCTGGCTGTCAGCTGTGGTGGCAGGCACCTTACCCATTGAGCCACCTTGCTAGGCCCCCAAACAGCCATTCTTAGTGTTTGTTACTCAGTTTATTTGCAGTATTAACAGCACAATATTTAAATACTTTGTACAATCAGGTCTCCCCTGCCCTTGTGCACTGGGGGTGGGTGGGGAGCAGGGATGACCTACTCCAACAGCGATAAACAGTCCAAGATAATGAATTCGTGAAAAATATGTTCTCATCCGTTAGCAAGGAAAATTATTTATGAAGTAGCATGGTTCAGCAATAGGAAGCAAAAGGGAAACATTGCTTCACAGAAAGCAGGAGCCCCTTTCCTGGTGGAATCCATCATTCATAGACATGAAATATTTATACCAGAGACCTGACATTTCAAGAGGAATGGGTTACTTCGAGCAACTACAGCAAACATTTGCTCGTCAGCTATGGGGAAGTAGAAGGCTCTCCCGGACCCCGTGCTTGAAAAACTTCACATTTACATGGAATACATATGTGCCTCTCAACTCCCTCAGTGTCCTCTAACATCCGGGACCCGCGCAAGCTCGACTCTGGTTTGGTCAGGGAAGGGAGTTGGGTGTTGTTTAGTGCTGGGTCTTGAACCTGGAGACTTGAGGAACACTGACTTTGGTTCTGAGCCTAGCCTTTTAACGGCTGAGCCATCCCGCTGGCCCGGAACACTGATTTTAAGTTAAATCACAGACCTCAAGCAATCTCCTTGAAGGGTTTGACTCGTGGCTTTGATGAACATGAGATTTTATAAGAAACAAATTAGGACCACCAGCTATTTGCTTGAGTCAGGGTCTTATATAGCTCAGGCTGGCCTTGAACTCATGACACTCCTGTCTTTTGCCACCAAGAGCTGTGATTAGTACCAGAATGCCCAGCTCAGACTAGCCAAGCCACTGACCGTCTCTCCAAGAACAACAAATAGTGAGTCAGCATCTTGCTCAATTGGTGGGATTTAAATAGTCTTGGTTCTTCTTGGATGAAACACTTCTTTTTTGCTCAAGATAGATTTCAAAGGGAGACTTAATTAGAAACCCTTTAAGGGGCCCTCACAGAGGTAGGAGCTGCTTTCCTCCAGACCTATGTAAATAAGGCAGTAGAGGGAGAGATGCTCTCTGGGCATGGAAAGACCTTTTGTTACACTAATCCTTGGGGTCTTGTGACTCGTTACAGTCATGGCCACCAGCGACATTCTGTACCAGGTAGGCATCCAGATTCCGACAACGGTAGACGGATATGCTGTCCAACACCCAGTCCCACATCACCAGGTGTGCGGCACACAGCTGCCCGATCTCTACAAGACAGAACACAGGCAGAGGTCAGTGTCAGGTCAGTCATCCAGACCAGACCCTAACCAACCCACTCAAAGTTCTGAGGGCTAATTGGGTAGGAGCCAAACTGGTGCTGGGAAGCATCACATCAGGAGGACACAGAGCCTTTCAGAAGCCAGGAGTGATTACCGGTACTAGCCAGCCTCTGGAAACTGAAGAAACGCCAGCTTCAGCCTGCAAAAGTGTGTACTGCCCCAGCTGGACTCTCATGTTATTTTTATAATACAGAACAAAACATCAGAAAGCTGGCTCTGTGGGGAAAGGCACTTGGTGTAGAGTCTGATGGATCTTAGTGAGTCTAGGATCTACACGGCGACGAAGGGTCAACTTTTTCCAGCTATCTGTCAACCGCTACACATATGTACTTAAAAGTACACACACAGATTGTCTAATAGAAATTTTAGTTGTTTGTTCATGCAAACATTAAAAATAGGCTGAAAGCTGGGTGGTGGTGATGCACGCCTTTGATCCCAGCATTCTGGAGGCAGAGGCAGGTAGATCTCTTGAATTTGAGCCCAGCCTGGTCGACAGAGTGAGTTCCAGGACAGCCAAGGATGCACTGTGAAACCCTGTCTTGAAAAACCAAAATCAACCACTGCCAAAACAAAAACAAAATCCCAAAGAAAGAAAATCCACAAAAAGCAGGGTGTGGTGGTGCATACCTTTAATCCCAGCATCTGGGAGGCAGAGGCAGACAGATTGCTGTGAGTTCGAGGCCAGCCTGGTCTAGAAAGAGTGTCCAGGACAGCCAAGGCTACACAGAGAAACCCTGTCTTAAAACCCCCCTCCCCCCCAAAAGCCACTGAGAATTTTATTAGTCAAGCAAGTACCATGTAACTAACTAGTAGTAAATCAAACCCACCCAACAGGACCCAGATGGCATAAGTGCCCAGCGCATGGAGATACTTTACCAGGGCAGCCACTGTCTTCTGTCCAGGCACTTGGCTGTACGATCACAATTGGATGAGCACCCTGTATCTCCAGGAAGGAAAAAGCATTTAGTGTGTTAAAGCAGGGCTTTTGGAAAAGTCATGTCACCACTTTCACATAGCAGAAAGGTCCAGAAAAGGCTTCCCTCAGTGCATTTGATGCTTACAGTGCCCAAGTCCTCACCCTCCTCTCACAGAAGGGTCTTCTGACACAGGAAGCGTTGGTGCTACTTTATGGACTTGCTTAATGGGAGGAGAATATTTCCCTCCCCTTAAGAAGGCTTCAGGAAGAAAGAAAGAAAGAAAGAAAGAAAAGAAAGAAAGAAAAAAAAAGGCTCCAGGCTCCTGGAGCTGCAGAGATGGCTCAGTGGTTAAGAGCACTCATTGCTCCTCCCAAGGTCCTGAGTTCAATTCCCAGCACCCACGTGGCAGCTCAGAACTATCTGATGCCGTTTTCTGGTGTGCAGATGTACATGCAGACAAAACATCCATATACATTAAAAAAAAAAAAAAAAAAAAAAAAAAAAAAAAAAGCCAAGTGCATGCATGTAAGCCCAGCACTCAGGGAGGCAGAGGCAGGTTGATCGTTATGAGTTCAAGCCTGGTCTACAAAATGAGTCCAGGACAGCCAGGGCTACACAGAGAAACCCTGTCTGGACAAAACAAAACACAAAACAAAAGGCCCCAAGTACTCACTGTGCTGCTGGCGACTGATGGAAGCTCCTTCACTACGGAAGCTCCACACAGCTGCAGCATCCTCTCCAGCTCATCTGTAGAGCACAGGTGTAAAGTCACCATAGCGACCCACATCCACGCCCCGTGCCCTCTACAGTCTTTCCCAGAGCAAACCTCAGTGAGCAGGCTGTTTTAAAGGATAGATCCTGAATTAGTATGGCTTATAAGTTGGCCTGGCCTCCATGTGCTGCTGCCTGCTTGGTTCTTAGTCTCCATGAGACCACGTGGTAGATAAGGGAACGCACTACAAGGATCAGATTTCCAATAATTGGCTAAACTGCTAGAGACTACGTGAGAAACACCTCTTTCTTCCTTGTTCCTGCATCCTAGTTTTTTTTTTTTTTTAAATATTTTTATTTAATTTTAAATGTGTGTCAGATCTTGGAGTTACAGACAGTTGTGAGCTGCCATGTGGATGCTAGGAATTGAACCCCGGGCACTTTACAAAGAGCAGGCAGTGCTCTTAACCACTGAGCCATCTCTCCAGGTCCCCTAGTTTGTTGTGGGGACTGATAAGCATGGCCACCAAGAGAGCACCATTCTTGATGGTAATTATTCTAAATGTGAAAAGATGGGAAGATACTTTATCTAGTACGAGGGTGAAAATACATGCCACCCTGGCCAGAGACCCAGCATGTCATTAGGAGAGGTCACATGTTGAGCTCTTAGAATCCTCATGTTTAGAGAGTAAATCTCAGAAGAGGTTGGGCCTAAGAACCAGCAGCACTGAGCACCCTAGGCTTTTGGATGTGCTCAAAGCGTGCTCACACTGTGCCAGAAGGAAGGGACACCTGCTCGTTCCTGGGAACTGTGGAGGCACTCATACCTGACCGCAATGAGGCTGCTAACCTAACCCCTTCCCAACCGGATCCCTGGCTTCCACTATATTAAAGTCTAAAACCAGAGAAATCATTGAGTGGCACTAGGACATTTCTAAAGATCCGATCAATAACCAGTACAGAAGGAAGCAAAGTCATGCTGTCAGGCTCCCTGCTCCCACTCACCTGCTTATGGCCAGATGCTAAGACAGAGCCCCCAACCTGTGGGGCATATATCCGATATCCCGCATACAGGGTATTTATATTATGACTCCTAACAGCACGGCACTAAAGTTACAGCTAGTGAGAAGCAATGAAATGATTTTATGGCTTGCTGTCCCACAGCATGAGTATTAATGGGTTGCAACATCAGGAAGGCTGAGAACCACTGCTCCCCCTAGGCCTCCCTCTCCTAAGTCACGGGACTCCAGTCCCTGGAGCTGGAGAGAAGCAGATAAAAAGCTGGGGAACCTTCGTTGTGAAAAGAACTAAGCACGTCTATACACGGACGAGGGCCTTTGACATGCAAGAGCAGAACCCACTGCCATTGGCATCTTCCATTGGCAGGGACTCCCTTTGTAGACCAGGCTGGCCTCGAACTCACAGCGATCCACCTGTTTCTACCTTCCGTGTGCTGGATTAAACTCGTGTGCCGCCACGCCCAGCTTTTGGTTTGATTGGTTTTCAGATGCGTTTTTCACCATGTAGCCCTGGCTGGTCCTCAAACTCAAAAGTGCTGAAGACTGGAGAGAGGGCTCGGTGGTTAAGAGCACTGACAGGTCTCTGAGAGGTCCTGGGTTCTGTTCTGAGCACCCCCATGGTGGCTCACAGCCATATGTAACACCAGTTCTAGGATATCTGACTCCTGACCTCTGTGGGCTCCTAGTACACAAGTGGTACATGTACACACATGCAGGCAAAATAAAAACCAATAGTTCTTAGGCAGGGCATGGTAGCAAAGAGGCGGTGGATTCTGAGTTCGAGGCCGGTCTGGTCTACATAGGAGATCTTTTCAAACAAAAACCAGACAGCTACAGCAACAAAGGCATGTGCTGCCATAGCAGGTTGTTCTTACTAGTTTTTCTCCCCACCCTTCCTTAGGCCAAATGAGCAATAACAGCTCTGTCAGCCGGGCGTGGTGGCGCACGCCTTTAAGCCCAGCACTCGGGAGGCAGAGGCAGGCGATCGCTGTGAGTTCGAGGCCAGCCTGGTCTACAAAGTGAGTCCAGGATGGGCAAGGCTACACAGAGAAACCCTGTCTCGAAAAACCAAAAAACAAACATAAAAATAACAGCTCTGTCTCCACAAGCACAGAATGGCACCTTAAATCCTAGCTCCTTCGCTGGTCTCATGCCTTCCTTTTGTCACAGGACTTTTAAGTGCTCATCTGTTGGGAGAATGGTAGAGCAACAAAACACCTCTGGAACATCTGAGGAACTTCCGTTTAGGCTGACCCTATCTATACTACTGCTATGTAAGAAAGGCTGGCTCTGCGGCCTGCAGCCCTCCCAGGCTCTTACCTTTGGGCATGTTGGTGAAGGGCTCACAACAATAGACATTTAGGCCTGTGAAGAGCTGCAAAGACAAGAGAGTGAATGATGGGATGGAGAGAAACAGTTATAAGTGTGTGTCCAAGGAGGCCAGAAGAGGCATCGGCACCTCTGCAGCTGGGGCTCCTGGCAGTTCTGAGTTGCTGGGAATCAAAGCCAGGTCTTCTGAATGATGGCAGCAAGCACTCATCAATGAGCTATGTCTCCAGCCTCTCTCTCCTTTTTGTGAAACAAGATCTTACATAGGCCAGGTGGCCCTAAACTTCTAATGTAGGCTGGCCTTGAATTTCTGGATCCTTCCATTTCCACCTCACAAATGCTGTTGATAATAGGAATGCACCACTATGCCCAGAACACAGGTTTTATAAGAATTAGATCCCACCCCTTTAAATAGAAGAACCTTTCTTTACCACTTGAGAATTTCTTTGGCTCCTTTCCAAAGACAATCAGCTCAATATCCTAACTTGATTTCAGATTTTGCTGAACTGTATATATAATTGATCTAAATTTTAGTCAGTCTTTAAAAAAATTATTTGTATATGCCATATATGTCCAAGGGGCTGGTGGAAGCCAGGTGTCGGATTCCCTGGTGTTGATGTTACTGACAGTTATGAGTTACCCAGTGTGGACACTAGGAGTGAGGGTCGTCTGAAAGAGCAGCAAGTGCTCTTAACCTCTGACTCATCTCTCTGGCCCCCTGTAGTCACTCAAGGGTCCAGGTTCATGCTTGGTGACCCTTGCAAAGTGATTGTACGCCTTGTCAGAGATGAGGAAATCAAACTAAATACAAACAAACAAACAATGCACCCGGTCTGTCTTTATGTCTAATGGCAGGAACTCAAAGCTACTGGCTGAAGTCAGGTGTTTACTCAGATTGGTACATCATATCCCCCACTCCCCAAGACAGGGTTTCTCTGTGTAGCCTTGGCTGTCCTGGACTTGCTTTGTATAACAGGCTGGCCTTGAACTCACAGAGATCCACATGCCTCTGCCTCCTAAATGCTGGGATTAAAGGGGCGGGCCACCATGCCTGGCAGGTACACCATTTCTCCCAGAGTGCTGGGATTACAGTTGCTTGACTTAAACCTAGATGCAGAGGCTGAGACAGAAAAATCAAAGGTCTGAAAACACAGACGGCTGTACTGGAAATGGCTCCACCCCACTCTGCAGGCAGAGAATGAGGGCTTCGGGCAAATCAGTTATTGTTGGAAATGACAGCCCCCACCTCTGCTCTCCCTATCTGTATGAATACAATGGATCCCCGATGTGCTGACAGGACCTAGATGCTTATAAATGCTACAAGCTCCCTCCAGGTAGCCAGTTGGAGCTGAATGCTGCCTTGAGAAGTATAAAACATTAGGAACGTTCATATCCAGGCTGACACTTACTGATGAGAATGCTAGTGATGAGATAGGGAACCTGAAGCTTCACTCCCACAAACACATTTCTTTGTGGAAACAGTGCAGTTGTTATTTTAGTATCTTCTGAATGTCACTACTTGGCCTTACCAGCTTCCATCACTGCTATTCTGAATATAAAAGAAATCCTAATGGGTTTTGAGGAAGGGACAAGGTGCTAACCCTGCAAGGCTCCTAGGTGGATAAGAACAAATGGCCGAGTTGGCTCGTGGTGGCGCATACCTTTAATCCCAGGACAGACAGGTGGATCTGTGAGTTTGAGGCCAGCCTTGTGTACAAAGAGAGTTCTAGGACAGCCAGGGCTATTACACAGAGAAAACTTGTCTTGAAAAACCAAAAACAAACAAAAAACAAAAACAACCTCTGGCTGGTACATAGAGAACTCCTTGAGGGAAAGGGAGAAGCAGAAGTAGGTGAGCAGCTGTCTTGGCATCTGGTTATTTGATAGGCTCCCAGAGAGAGGAGGGGCTGATCCCAAGGGCTCAGAACTCCAGGCATGATTTGTGATCCTGTCCAAAGCAGTTGTCCTTAGAAAGACCACCTTTACCCGTTTCCTCTCAAGTTTCTATAAAGGAACAGAAGGCGCTCCGTATGGGAATGTTCGGAAACACCTGCTGGTGCACGCTTGTAAAAGAAGAACTGCTGCCCGGGAACACAAGCATTTATCTAGTAACCCGAGAAAGCAGTTGGCTCAGGCCTGGCAGGCAGGTGGGAGATCTTGCAAAGACTTCCTTCTGCAAGGGGGATGGATGGTGGGAAGTCATTGAGTGTTGGGCTTACTTGCAAAGTTGCTGGGACAGTCTGCTGATTGCTGTCAAGTCACCTATGACTTGAAAGCCTCGACACTTAGGAGTATAGACTGCAGTGAGCATCTGACTTCAACTTCTTCCATCACTCACTAGCCCAGTGACCCGGCAGACTTAAGCTACCCGAACCTCAATTTTTTTCATATGTAAGAGATGAGATATATTCTCACATGTAAAATATAGGTAACAATATTACACACATCATAGCGTGGTGAAGCTGCTGATTATGAATCACTTCCTTCTGTGTCCACAGGTTGCACCATGTACACCCGGCTCACAGCACTTACTATGTTGCTTAGAGAAAAGACACCATAGTGACGCAAGCACGAAAGGTCTAGACGCACATCTTTGAAATACACGCCCTGTCACCACTGGACTGGAACTCAGAATTACAACTGCTACTCTCAGCTATATGTTCTCTTACTTATGGGGCAGAAGCAATACTTGTTGGCCTTGTTGGGTTAGAAGGGAAAAAAAACCTGTCTCTGTTGTCCAGCCAGTGTGCTGATAGAAAGCATGCAATGTGTCTTACCAGGTAAGGACCAACCTTGTCATAGCACTCGGCTGTAGGTAGAGTGCTAGGCTGGGGCTTCTATCACATGGAAGAGGGAGCTCACCTTTCCCTGGGATTCTCTGGATCGCTTTGGACCTTGGTGGTTCCTTCCAGTCACAACATCTCCTCTGACTTCAAATTCGTGCTGAAACCAAACAAAACTCTATGGTCAGTGGGGAGGGAGAGCTGAGCATTAAGCAGTTAACATCTTGCAGAGTTTGCTTCCTAATTCTCATGTCTGGCTGCTCACAACCACCTGTTACTCCAGTTCCAAAGGGGGCTCTGACACAGGCCTCCATGGGCATTGCAATCATGTATAAAAATCCACAAAAACTGGGTCATGTGCTGCCTGCTTGTTCCGTGACTGACGTATGTGGTACTGGCAGTAGCTCTGCCAGGTGTGCAGGGCCATCCTACTGCAGAGTAGAGCATTGAGGTCAGAGAAAGAATGCCTGGCAAGGTTGCAGTGAGATGGCTGGAGAGGCTGTGGCCACACCACACTGATGCTTCATAGCTTTATGCCAGAGGATGAGGAAGTCCACGGGCCAGAACAGTTGATGCCAGAGTTCAGAGGGAGATGTTGGAACTTGAAATAATTAACAGCTGGATTAAAAATTCACTCCTCAGCTAGACATAGCAGTATACACCTTTTATCCCAGTGCTTGGATGGCAGAGACCAGCCGGGTCTACATAGTGAGTTTCAGGACAGCCAGAGCTACATAGTGCAACACTGTCTTTAAAATAAAATAAATAAATAAAATAAGATAAAATTGGGCTATGTGACAAAAGTTACAGGCTAGCCACTACTACATAATGAAATCTTGTCTTTATTTTTATTTTTTGAGACAAGGCTATGTTGTCTGGCTGGCCTGGAACTCAGAAATATGCCTGACTGCCTCCTCTCCAGAGCTGAGACTCAAGACTTACACCACCAAACCTAAGCAAGACCCTGCCTTAGAAAAGTTATTCTAAAAATTCATTCTTACTGAGGCTGGAGAGATGGCTCAACGGTTAAGACGGTTAAGAGCACTGACTGCTCTTCCAGAGGTCCTGAGTTCAATTCCCAGCAACCACATGGTGGCTCACAACCATCTATAATGTCATCTGATGCCCTCTTCTGGCCTACAGGGGTAAAAGCAAGCAGAACACTGTATATATAATAAGCAAATAAATCTTAAAAAACAACAACAACAACAAAAAAACCCCAAAAAACTCAAACCAAAACAACAACCGAAAAAAACCCCACCTCATTCTTACTTTTTTTTTGGTTTTTCGAGACAGGGTCTCTCTGTGTAGCCTTGGCTGCCCTGGACTCGCTTTGTAGTCCAGGCTGGCCTCGAACTCATAGCAATCCGCCTGCCTCTGCCTCCCGAGTGCTGGGATTAAAGGCGTGCGCCACCACGCCCGGCTCCTCATTCTTACTTTTAATTTTATGGATGAGTGTTTTGCCTACACGCATGTATTTGCATGCCTGGTACTCAAAGAGGTCAGAAGGCCTAGAATTGGAGTTACAGATAGCTGTGAGAATCCATGAGGCTGCTGGAATAAGACCTTGGAAGAATAGCAAGTGCTCTTAACCACTGGCTGCTCTTTGAGGACCTGGGTTCAATTCCCAGCACTCACATGGCGGCTCACAACGGTCTGTAACTCCAGAGGATCAGACACCCTTACACAGACATACATGCAGGCCAAACATGGAAGGACAACTTGCTATGGCTGGATGGCTCTCTCCACCTACCCTGTGGGTCCTGAGGTCTGCGTTTGGGTTGTCAGGATCGGTACCTAAGTTACCCAACAGCCCCAAAGTGAATCTCTGTTGAAATTACCAATTGGCTTTCATGTCACTGGGGCTTGGAATTTTTTAAAAATGTCTTTTAATTTCTAACATTTGTATCTTCTCAAAACATCCACTTAGCATTTAGATTACACTGCTAACAGTGCTGTTAGGAGGATAACTGGAGGGTTCATGCTCATTTAAATCAATTGTACACTGTCATCTGAAGAAATTAGGGCTTCTCAGAGTTCTGTTGAGATTTATAGCTAATGAAGTCAAAATGATAAAATGGGACCGGTGAGATGGCTCAGTAGGTAAAGGTGCTTGCCAGGAAGCCTGACAATCCAAGCTAACCCCCAGATGCCATATAAAGGCATGAGATGCTACAAAGCTGCCTCTGACACACACACACACACACACACACACACACACACACACACACACACACACACACACACACACACACCAGCACTCGGGTGGCAGAGGCAGGTGAGTTTGAGGCCAGCCTGGTCTACAAAGCCAGTCCAGGACAGCCATGGCTACAGAGAAATCCTGTCTTGAGAAACAAACGAACCAATCAACCAAAAAACCGAAAGCCAAAAAACCCAAAAAACAACAAAAAAGGAAAAGACAAAAAGAAATCTGAGTTTGATCCCCAGCCTCCACATGGTAGGGGGAGAACCGCAAATTGTCCTCTGACCTCCACACACGTGCCAAGGCTTTCTGCTCCTACCTACAAGAATTGTTCTCTACTTTCCCCAGAGACAATTCTTTCTTGTTATTTAGGTTTTAGCTCCGTCTTTTCACAAAGACTTTGCCTGGCCTCTGTAACTGAAGTAGGGAACCCCTGATTCCAGCCAACTGCTGGTGGGTTGTCCATCATCACAGCATTTATTGGGATATTAAACTCATTTGTTTATAGTGCATCTCCCCCGACTAGGGTACACAACATTCCAGAATAGGGGCTTTGCCATTTCTGTTTACTGTGGCATTCCTAGTAACTGACACTTAGTAGACTCCCAGTAAATGGTCTCAAAATGAAATCTAAACCAACAAAAGCGTCATAATTGTGAATATATTGGGTAGTGTCTAATAGTTTTAAACAGATTTCACTAATTTTGTTTTGTGTGCTCTATTGTCATCTCCAGCCCTCGGCTGTTGTAAACTTACTCTTCCTCCTACATGCTTACCATATTTACCTCTCACTGTTCTTAGCATCATAAAAACAAAAACAAAACAAAAACAGGACTTCTTGGAAGGAAGGTAACTTATAAACAGACCTGTCAGCATATTAGCTTTTTTCTGAGACGAGTCTCATGTAGCTTATGCTGGCTTTGAACTCTATGTAATTGAAGGATGAAGAGACTCCTCATCCTGCTGCCTCCACACTGTCTCAGTGCCCAGATCACAAGCTTGCGCAGCACACATTTATGAGGTGCTAGTGAGCAAACCCAGGGCCTCAAAGGCAAGCACAAATTGGGGGTGGGGGTTTCTGATTTAAAAAAAAAAAAAAAAAAAAAAAGCTGGGCGTGGTGGCACACGCCTGTAATCCCAGCACTCAGGAGACAGAGGTAGGCAGATCACTGTCCAGGACAGTCAAGGCTACATAGAGAAACCCTGTCTGGAAAAACAAAAAACAAACAAACAAAAAAGGACAGGCTCTTGAGCTGGGCAGTAGTGGTGCACACTTTTAATCCCAGTACTTGGGAGGCAAAGGCAGGAAGACCGCTGAGTTCGAGTTCCAAGACAGCCAGGGCCATTACACAGAGGAACCCTGTCTCAAAACAACAGCAACATAACCAACCAAAATGTCAGACTCTTGTTATTTAGTTCAGTCAGGCCTTAAGCTCTCAAGTGCCAGGTCACAGATGTGCACTCTGAGGTGGCTCATTATCCATGTCTTGTGGCACTTTATTCTGTAAATCCCTTTCTCTTTCTCTAAAGAAAAGACTTTCTTGGAAACCTAGAATGAGTAAGAACATGGCAGCTCCTGGCCTGCTCTGCATCACTCCCCTCCTTGCTGAGGAAAAGGTGTGTGTCCTGAAGGAAGAACGCGGGATCAGGCCCCACTCCTCCGCCAGCAACACCAACCCCTAGCAAGTGTATCCGACTAGTTTGTGTCGAGTACCCACCACATTCAGAAGTTTTCTTTCTTGGATAGACCGGATCACCCCTGAAGAGAATGCAGAAAAGGTAAGTCACCCAGAGCAGAACAGTAGCTTCCCACTGTGGAGGTGGGGAGCTCAGCGATTCTCGAGAGCGGACTCTTTTAATAAGGTTTGTGGCAGATTTCCTTCTAGAGACAGCTGATGCTTAATTTAAACATTATAAAAAGCGCTGCTGTTCATGGATTCCTGCCTACTATTAAATAAATCCCCATTCAACGCTAACACTGCTAAGAGAAGATCAGGTCCTATGAATTAGAAAAGAAATCCACTTTCTCAGGATCGCTGGCGTAGCTGAACAAAGCAAGTTTTGTGTTACCACTGAAAACCCCTTGGCAGCTCAGACAGCATCAGCAGGAACCTCAGGTGTTAACATGTTGAGTGTAAAATGCAGCTCTGAGGTGCTGAAGGGAGCAGCTGACAGCCCCTCCCCCCTCCCCCAGCACATGCCTTGTACTCACACGAATAGCTAACTATCCACTTTCCTCCTGCAATTCCTAGAAAATATTTCAGCGTCCGCTCACAGACAAACTCAGCATCTGCAGAATGAAAAACATCCAAAGGGTGAGAAACACAGAAGTGGGAGGGGCTGCCCTGGAGAAGCTGGAGCCCCAGATCTCGCTCTCAACATCAGTCTGAAATGGTGATCTCCAGTGATGATGACCAGCAGCTGTGGGGTTCGGAGGCCTGGGAGGGGCAGGTGCCATGTAAAGACCACAGGAACTGTGGGCCTCAGCTTTGAGGTGCCAGGGCCCACTAAAGAGTCCTGTGTTAATTAGCCACGTAAGTAGCAGTGATTAATGTGGACAGAGATTGGTTGTACCTGACAGTAATATGTGAGAGAAGAAAACAGCGCTGAAGTCCTAAATTTGAAAAAATAACAATTAAAAAAAAAAAAAAAAATCTTAAATCAGAAGTGCCAATGTAACAGAAGTTCTCTCCCTTGCAATTTCCACCTGGGGGATCCTCAGCCCCTTGTACTCCTGAGAGGGACAGGAAAACAGTCTTGTCACAGCTCTTCTCTTTTCTGTGTGGCTCTCTTAGTAAGCAGTAGCTGGAGAATCTGTTTATTGCCTGGTGTTTCAAAGGCCCCTTTGAAGAACTAAGCAAACCGAGGAAAAACCGTTTAAACAGGACAAATGTATTCAACCGCATCCCAAGCACAGCAGGCCATCCACGGCAGCAGAAGTGCCCATTCCGCCTCACAGAATCCCTCATTATTTTTGAAGCTTTTTGTTTAAATGCTATAAAAGCTGACTTTAGTTCACAAGCAACAAATGTTGTATTGCCTTTGAATTTAAAGAGCTACTTTGGGTTTAATTTGTATTTTGAAGCTTTCTTTTCACCCTTTATCAACTTTAATTCAAATCCACTGCTTAAAATATATTAAAACTTGGCGGCATTCCTCTCTTAAAGAGTACTTAGCTTGCCATACCTTGTTCTAGCACCTGAGTCCAATCAACACTACCCTCTGGTACAACTTTTATGTACAAGAAACCTAGATTTTAGTGGTCTTACAATAAAGAGTCAAAGAGCCTTGGGCCCTTTGGTGAAGCCTAGAGTCCTGTAGACAGATATAGCTGAGAATGAGGTTAAGAGTACATCAGAAAGCCTGGTGTGGTGGCGCACGCCTTTAATACCAACACTTGCCAGGCAGAGGCAGGTGGATTGCTGTGAGTTCAAGGCCAGCCTGGTCTACAAAGCAAGTTTAGGACAGCCAAGGCCACACAGAGAAAAGGAAAAGTCACGGCAGAGAACCAATATGGTTAGCAAGGTATAGCCATATTCTGCGCCTCCCACGTCCCTGTGCACTGTTTTTTGGCGATACTTCTTCAGACGCTCGGTGACGGATATCTTGGCCCCTCAGTCTTTTCATTCCTTTATCCTTTGCCTGACATCACTTTTACTAATTTTTTTTTTTAGATTTATTTTATTATTATTATTATTATTTTTTTTGGTTTTTCGAGACAGGGTTTCTCTGTGTAGCCTTGGCTGTCCTGGACTCACTTTGTAGACCAGGCTGGCCTCGAACTCACAGCGATCCGCCTGCCTCTGCCTCCTGAGTGCTGGGATTAAAGGCATGCACCACCACACCCAGCTTTCTTTTTTGGTTTTTTGAGACAGGGTTTTTCTCTGTAGCCTTGGCTGTCCTGGACTTGCTTTGTAGACCAGGTTGGATCTGTCTGCCTCTGCCCAGTGCCACTCCTAAATTTAACTCAACTTAAAAAGGGTCAAAGGAAGTGGTCATCTTTATAAAGCAATGAGTGACTATTGGGAGGCTTCATTCATAGTGGTGTATTTAAAGATAGGCTTAGCATACCAAAACGCTTGGTCCGAAAGTATTTCCAAAAATGTGCATATATGTTGCTTCATTTGTTTCTTGTTTTCTAAGACAAAGTCTTGTTTCACAGCCTAGGCTGGCCTTAAACTTCTGACATTCCTGCCTCAACCTCCTGAACGTTGAGATCATAGGTGAGTCACCACAGCCAATCTATTCATGTTTCACATATATAACCTGAGGGCTAGTGCCAGTACCTAGAGCCATTGGTCTCAACCTTCATGATGCCGTGACCCTTTAATATAGCTCCTCATGTGGTGACCCCCCAACCATAAAGTTATTGTCATGGCTACTTCATAACTGTAATGAATCCTAATGTAAGCATAAATATCATATATATCCTATATAAATTCCTATAGTCTTAGGTGACCTCTGTGAAAGGACTGACTGTTCAGCCTCCCCAAAGGGGTCATGACCCACAGGCTGAGAACTAAGTCGTGTTCCACTAAGCTCCACCTGCAAGCCCTGAAGGCAATTTTCCACATGCTTCACATGCCTCCATCTTGAGTGGGAACTGTCACACAAAAGTGGCATTTTCCACGTGCAAAGTTATATCCATATGCAAACAGTTGTAGATTTTGAACTTTTGGATTAGAGATGCCTAACTTGAGTCATATGGCTCCTCATTAGGCTTATGAGGTAAATGCAACATAGTCTGTAAAGTTTTGTAGTATACCTGTTTTAATAATTACATGCGTAGTCTCCTCAGTAATTTGATCAGTTAAAATGAAGCAGTACTTTTCAGCAAACTTTTGCACAATCATCTGAAACAAAAATCAAACATTGAGTTATACCGTTATCTCTGGTACAAGACGTAGAGTATTAATTATTCTAATTTTGAGTTTCCATTCTCAGAAAAGGCACACCTCTAAAAAAATTTTCAAATATTGATTGTGTGTGAGAGCATTTGTGTATTTACTTCAGTGTGCACATGGCGGTCAAAGAACAACTTCGAAGTTGGTTCTCTCTTTTCATTTCCATGTGTGTTTTGGGGATTGAACTCAGGTTATCAGGCTTATATGGCAAACACTGTTGAGTGACCGTGATCACCTCACTCAGGATTTTAAACACATAACATAGCTGAAGTCTCAAATTTGACAATTTAATAAAAACTGTGTATAAATCAGCCAGGCAGAGTAGCATACACATTTAATCCTAGCACTTGGGAGGTAGAGGGGGGCAGATCTCTATAAGTTGAAGGCCAGCCTGGTCTGAATACTTAGTTCTAGTCTAGCCAGGGCTACATAGTAAGATCCTGTCTCAAACAAATGAACAATGCCTACAAACAAACAAACAAGCCCCAAACCATGTATAAGCCAGAGAAAAACATTCTAACGCAGTTGTGTAGTACTAGAAGCCATGGAGTTACAACCAAAGTTCATATAGCTTGATCTCTGAGTTTCTTTACAGAATGATGGCCCACTATCCTATATCTATTAGTCTATATCTCATAAACTGAGTGGTAACTAGCTTTATTTTGCTTTTGTTTTTGTTTTCCGAGACAGGGTTTCTCTGTATAGCCTTGGCTGTCCTAGACTCACTTTGTAGACCAGGCTAGCCTTGAACTCACAGCGATCCGCCTGCTTCTGCCTCCTGAGTGCTGGCATTAAAGGTGTGTGTTACCACCACCCAGCTGGTAACTAGCTTTATATAGAAAGTTCTGCCATAGACATATCTATCTATCTATCTATCTATCTATCTATCTATCTATCTATCTATCTTAAAAGCAAGACTTATCTGATAAGTTACAAAGCACCCAAGAAGATATTTGTAGAGTCAGTGCAAAAAATAAAATATTGGAAGAGACTCATTCTTCCCAAAGGAAATCTAGGGTCCCTTAGCTATCATCTATCAAGCAAATAAAAATCAATAGGCAGTAAAAGAAATTAACCAGATAGATCCATTTCAGGCACAGTTGACATAATTGTTAGCTAGTGTTTGGTAAACAAGCTTGTTTACCAAAGAGCATCATTTACTAGCTCTCACCACCCATGCAAATATTTATGTGCCCGTAGTACAGCAATGGAAGAGAGCCACCTTTCATGCGGCCTCACTCTACACTGCACTGAGCACGGGAAACAGCAGGCTAGAGAAGCTAATGGCACTCGCCTCCAACTTTTGCCGATGCCCTCTGCCAGAGTCATTAGCAATTCTGAACTGGTTAATTGCTGAAATCCTTGCCTTAAAACAGTGTTCAGTTAGAGGAGCAACTGCTGAAAAGATCATCTTAATACGGGCTTCAGAATTAATCATGTGTAATACAGTCAGCGGCTTTCATCATAAATTTAACACACTTCAGCAAGTCTGAATAGAGCTCAAAGTCTTCCTCTTTGCTTGTTTAAAGAAAGCATATACCCAAGCCACTTGTAGTTTAATCTGCAGCTCAGAATTGCCCAAGGCAAAAACGATCAGAACACTTTAGCGCTCTCTAAAAGCTGACCTCACAAAACAAAGGAATTGGGAATAAAGTTTCAGTGAATGGGAATTGTAGATGTGTAAGCAAGTCCACCAGGAGCCATCTAAACAAACGCAGGTACGAATTTCCAGAGCAAACTGCTGCCTGAGCATGGAATTGCGAGCGGACAATATCAGCAGTTATTATCCTGTACTTATACATGGTCTCTATCAGGGCAAAGCTTGCCTTGCCTTTTCAATAGTGGGGCACTTGGGATGGGGATGGTGCCTAGCTACGAAGGCTCTAAAAAGCAAGACCCTTCAGAATGATTTGGTTACTCTCTGCATGCAATAAAAATGGTATCTACTATTAAATCTAACTGATGGTCTGACATGTTATTGTATATTACTATAACAGTTAACTATAGGAGAAACAAATTTCCCAGAATGCTTGAAATGTATAAGCATCTTGAAGAGAAGCATGGGTTCAGCAGGCTTAATGTTACTAGTAAGTATGAAACCATCCTCATCTTTGGCACAGAGGACTGAGAAGGTACCAAATCCTAATAAGCAAGGGGAGGGGGGAGCTACAGGGCAGAAAGGACAGAGCAAGTTATCACCAGCCAAGATAAAGGTGCCTAGTATCCAATAAATATCTCCTCAAATAAATTCCTTCCTACAGGTTCTTCATTGCAGGCGTTTATACCAATGCTAAGCAGCCTAAGTCCCAGCCATAGAGATGAACACACTCACTACTTCTTTGTGGGTCAGGCCGGACACCACCATGGATACCTCTGCACGGGCTCCTTCTCTTGAAGATGTGACAGCATGAGTGGCAGCTGGACCCTTGACAGACCCAGTGCCTTGACACCAGGATGTTTCCAGTGCAGAGGGTAGAGTTGGCATGCTGCAAACATGCGCTGGCTCTTTAGGGGACTCAGATTCAGGGTCTCTGTTAGAGAAGAGGCTGATTCCAGACTCTAGGATTGGAGTCTCTTCTGCAAGGAAGAGGAGTTTGACTTAGTGGCAAGGAATGTTGAATTCAAGGTTAGGATCTCTGCAGCCATTGAGTTATGTTACGAGGGCACTGTTGGTGAAAGCATGGCGCTTCAACTTCTCTAAAAAATATGGCATTTAAGCCGGGGGTGGTGGCACACACCTTTAATCCAACGGATCATTGTGAGTTCAAGGCCAGCCTGGTCTACAAAGTGAGTCTAGGACAGCCAGGGTGACATAGAGAAACCCTGTCTTGAAAAAACAAACAAACAAAAACAAAACAAAACAAAAAAAAACACCTCAACATATGAGCCCGAAGAGGTGGCTGCTCCTCCAGAAGACCTAGTATCCACACGTAGCTCAAAACTGCCTCTAACTCAAGCTCCATACCATTCAACACCTGCTTCTGACCTCTATCAGGACGAGTCATACATGTGGTGTACAGACAGACATGCATGCAAAACAGCCACACATGTAAGATAAAAATAAATACTCTTTTAAAAAGGATGTGTGATGCAACTCTGCTTACAACAATATAGTTTTAGAAATGACTTTAATGTCCAGTGAGATTGAGTAAATTATAATACAGCAATTCTAGTAACAGTCGTCTTCATCAATAATTTCCTTTTAGCGTTTACTTATTTTGCACATGGAGTCTAAAGGGCAACTTGCTCAGACACCTCTGTGGCCCACCCGTTACATTTATTTATTTACGTGCTGTGTGGGCATGTGACATAGAGGTCAGAAGATAATTTACAGGGGTTGGTCCTCTCCATTTCACCCTGAGAATCCCAGAGATTGAACTCACAAGTCACCAGACTTGCTGGCAAGTGCTCTTAACTGATAAGCCATCTTGCCAGTCCAGAAATGTTTACTGTAGTCAGGCCTGGTGGCATGAGCCTATAAACCCAGCTACTTGAGGCTGAAGTGGGAGGATCACAAGTTCAAGGCTTACCTTGACAAGTTTAAAGCTAGTTGATGTTAATTGCTTTAGTTGAAACAGGGTCTTGTACACTGCCACTGATGAAACTGGCCTTGAACTCCAGGCGAAGCAATCCTCCTGCATCAGCTGCTCAAATACCCGAGTCTACAGACACGCACCACTACCTTAAATTCAGTTACTATAGTCTAAACATAAAACTGAGCAAAGTAACTAAAATATCAGTTGTTGTTGTTGTTATTATTTCAGTAGAGGGATGATGATGATGTTGATTATTATTATTATTATTTCGGTAGAGAGCCTCATTATATAGCCCTGGCTGGCCTGGAGCTCACTATGTAGACCAGATTTTGGACTCAAACTTGGAGAGATCCTCTTGACTCTGATAATGAGATATTGAAACTAAGGCATTTGCCACCATGACCAACTGAAACAAGAATATTTTATTATTAATAACTGGACAGGTGGACAGGCCGGGGGTAGGGGTGCACTTGGGAGGCAGAGGCAGATAAATCTCAGAGTTGGAGGCCAGCCTGGTATACAGAGTGAGTTCCAGGACAGGCAGGATACACAGAAAAAGTCTGTCTCGAAAAAAACAAAAACAGAGCCGGGCATGGTGGTCCACACCTTTAAGCTCAGCATTTGGGAGGCAGAGGCAGGTGGATTGATGTGACTTTGAGGCCAACCTGGTCTACAAAGCGAGTCCAGGACAGACAAGGCTACACAGAGAAACCCTGTCTTGAAAAAACCAACAAAACAAAACAAACTAGACAGGAATAGAGATGATTTTCTTTTTTTCTCTCCTTTTAAAAAGATTTATTTTTTATTATGTATATGTTTTGCCTGCATGTACCTGCATGGTGCCTGAAGAGGGCACCAGATCTCACTATAGGTGGTTGTGAGCCACCATGTGGTTGCTGGGAATTGAACTCAGGACCTTTGGAAAAGTGGTCAGTGCTTTTAACCTCTGAGCCATCTCTCCAGCCCTAGAGGTAATTTTAAATACTCTTATTTAGTATTTATTATAATTTCCAATTGGGGGCAGTCAATACAGAGGACTTTCATAAGGATGGAAAAAAGTTTAAAATTACAAATCACTTTTGTTTGTTTTCCAAGATAGGGTTTCTCTGTGTAGCCTTGGCTGTCCTGGACTCTCTTTGTAGACCAGGCTAGCCTCAAACTCACAGCAACTCACCAGCCTCTGCCTCCTGAGTGCTGGGCTTAAAGGCGTGTGTCACCATGCCCGGCTAAATTAATCACTTAATCAACAGGCGCTAAGCATGTTATAAACAGCGGACACATCTTTAAAACATTTAAGAAAATGCCACTAAAAAAAAAAAAAAAAAAAAAAAAGTAAGATAGCAAGATGAAAAAAAAAAAATAGCTCACTGGATATGAGCACTGGCTACTTCTGCAGAGGACCTGGGTTTTATTCCCAGCATCTACATGGCCAGAGACAAACGTGTGGGCAAAATACACCCCCCACACAAGAGTTAATTTAGGCAAGAACACAGTCAAATAGTGTTTATTTTTATGATAGAGTTTCACATTGATCCGCCTGCCTCTGCCTCCTGAGTGCTGGAATTAAAGGTGTGTGCCACCACGCCCAGCTCAACAAATAAATCTTTAAAAAAATAAATAAATAAAAATAAAATAAATGAAGGAACCAGTCTCCTTAAGGACCCCCATTAAGGCCAAAGTCTAGGGAAATGTAAAAGCTGGCCTACCCAGTCCTCCCTTAAGGATCCCCATTAAGGCCAAAGTCTGTAAATCTTATCTGCTTAAAGAGTCCAGTTTGTCCCAAGGACAGTCCACCTGTGCTAAGAGTCCAGTTTAACTCAAGGACAGCAAGTTTGTGTTACAGCTTGCGTTTAAAATGTCCATTTCCCCAGAAATGTACTTACCCCTCCCAACTAAGAAAGTTCCTAACAACCGTGTGACTGCTTCAACCAACCTTCTCCATAGGTCAACTTGTCCTCCACCCATTACCCAACCATGCAATGCCAAGGCTTGTAACTCACTGCTTATAGCTTTTCTACCCAAATGCCAACCAATCACATACTCATTTCTTTGTCTAAAACCTATAAAAGGCCCATGCCTCTGTTTCTGGGGGTCTGCAGCTTGAAAGAGCTGCACAGACCCTGTTGCGTCGGCTCAATAAATTCTTATGCGTTTGCATTGACAACAGACTCCATCTCTTACTGGGGACTTTGGGAATAGACTAGAGATGTCTCTAGAGGTCTCAGTCTTAAAGATACAGCCGGGGGTGGTGGCTCATGCCTTTAATCCCAGCACTCGGATGGCAGAGCAAGTGGATCTCTGTAAATTCCAGGCCAGCCTGGTCTACAAAGTGAGTCTAGGACAGCTAAGGCTACACAGAGAAACCCTGTCTCGGAAAACTAAAGTCATCTATATTCATTAAAGATAGCTCACATTGGGCTGGAGAGATGGCTCAAAGGTTCAGAGCAGCGGCCTCCATGAACCACATGATGGCTCACCACCATCTATGAGGTCTGGTGCCTTCTTCTGGCCTGCAGGTATACATGCAGGCAGAACACTGTATACATAATAAATAAATCTTTTTTTTTAATTAAATTTTTAAAAATTTATTATGTATACAGTATTATGCCTGCATGTACTTGTGAGCCACCATGTGGTTGCTGGGAATTGAACTCATGACCTCTGGAAGAGCAGTCAGTGCTCTTAACCACTGAGCCATCTCTCCAGCCCCTAAATAAATAAATCTTAAAAAAAAAAAAAAAAAAAAAAGAGCCGGGCGTGGTGGCGCATGCCTTTAATCCCAGCACTCGGGAGGCAGAAGCAGGCAGATCGCTGTGAGTTCGAGGCCAGCCTGGTCTACAAAGTGAGTCCAGGATGGCCAAGGCTACACAGAGAAACCCTGTCTCAAAAAACCAAAAAAAAAAAAAAAAAAAAGATAGCTTACATTGGAATATCATTTATTTTCCAGTAATGGACAGGCCTCTAACTTTATTCTAGAGTCTTAAGATTCTATCAGGTGAGGGGCTGGAGAGATGGCTCAGAGGTTAAGAGCACCAGCTACTCTTCCGTATGTCCTGAGTTCCATTCCCAGCACCCACATGGTGGTTCACAGCCATCTATAATGAGATCTCCTTCCCTCTTCTGGTATGTAGGCGTACATGCAGGCAAAGCACTGTATAATAAATAAATAAATACATCTTAAAAAAAAAAAAAAAAAAAAAAAAAAAAGATTCTAACAGGTGAAAGGAAACATTTAAATGACCAGACTCTATCATCTTCAAAACTATCAAACTCACAACTGTAGTGATCTGCAAGTAAACTCAGATTGCAATTCAAGTTATTTTTCGGAAATGCACTTAGTTACACATAGCAAACACCCACGATTAGCCAGTCCATTTGAAAGCTGACTAGCCAGAACAGCTTTATACAGGATACAGAGTGAAACAGTGTTTCTCCATTACAAAGATGAAGCATTACATTACCGGAAGATGGCCCTGTTAAGTTGTGTGGTTCACAGGACTTCTCTGATTCAGCAGCCTGAGGGAGCTCCTCTCCAGACGAGCAGTTTCTGTTCTGAAGACCCCAAGAGTGGCTGAGTGCAGAGCACCTACTGCCTGCCAATGGAGATTTAAAAGGGAAAGGCCTGGAAAGATGGATGAAAGAAGAAAACCATCACTATCAATTTGGAAAGGCCTAATCATAACTCCTGGGCAGCCAAAGCAGGAGTGAAACATCTCTGTGTCAGAGAGATAAGAAATGACCAGCAAAAAAGAGCCTACGCCACAGCCTGGCAGCCTGGATTCATGCTGCCTGCCAAAACCTACTGCTGACAGACAACATCTCCCGCTCAGGGCTGGGCTGAGGCCGTATATCTCGAGGTTGTTTAGAAGCATGTCAGCAATTTTTTCTTTTGCCAGATATTCACTGTTGGTAATTCAGATTCTATACACTATTCCACTTGAGTTCAAATGCATGTGAGGCCTTTTATGAAGATAGGAAACTGAGGAATGCTGACATCTTCATACTTTATTTTGGAAGAATTTATAGTATCAGCTTTATTCCTTGCCCTTTCAATGTCCAAAGTCATTCTAAAAACAAGATGCTGGGCTGCAGAGATAGCTCAGCAATTAACAACACCTTTTCTTCTGGCAGAGGACCTGGGTTAGAGTGTCAGCACACACTTGGTGATTCACAACTATCTATAACTCCAGCTCCAGGGTACACATGACACAGACATACATTTGAGCAAAGTGCTCACACACATAAATCCAGGAGTAGTGGCACATGACTCAAAGTCTACCTCTTGAGGTAGAAGCTGAAGAGCAGGAGTTCAAGGTCACTGTTGCCTACATAAGTTCAAAGCCAGCCTGGACTGCCTGAGACCCCCATCTTTAAATACATGCACAAGTAACCAGGCAGTGGTGGCGCACGCCTTTAATCTTAGCAATCAGGAGGCAGAGGCAGGTGGATCACTCTGAGTTTGAGGCCAGTCTGGTCTACAAAGCGAGTCCAGGACAGCAAAGGCTATACAGAGAAGCCCTGTCTGGAAAAACCAAAAATCAACCAACCAACCAAAACAAATGCCAAACCAAAAAAAACAGAAACAAAACAAACAAAAAAACCCACCAAAAAACCATACATAAATAAATAGAATTTAAAATAACAACGACAAAAGCTAATTATTAAGGGCAGGTGCACATCTCAGTGGTAAAGCAGTTTGTCTAGCACGTCTGAAGGCCTGTACTTGATTCCCACCATCCCACCCTCTAAAAGAGTCAACTATTAAACATTAATAACATATGTGCCCAATGAGTAGTTCCTCCGATGTTTTAAGTGTTTATGACTTAGTATACCCGATGAGATAATTATCACAAGACATCACTTTAGTGCCCAAGGAAGCAGACAATCATAATGCCAGTACCCGAGCCTTAAAAATAGGTCCTCAGTTAAGTCCAAGGCCAGGAAAAATGGCATTGTTAGATTACTGACAACCTGTCACCATTCCCAAAGGGATACACTAGGGATTCAGAAAACAAGAATTCTTTTGTTTCCCGGAGTCCTGATAGGTTTAAGTATTTCTGAAAATAAAAGTGGGCTATGATGGTACCTGCCCATAATTCTGGAATTTAGAAGCCTAACTCGACAGTCTTATTTTTCTTATGTGGTTTTTAGCAATAGTGACTTAAATCTATATCCTGGAACAACATTCTGAATACTTCCCAGAGTAAAGACAATTAAGGGAAGGTCTGCCTGGATGCCTGTCACCAGTTCCTAGGCTTGCTTCGGTTTCAGTCCAGTTATATTACATCCTGACCTTTAATTTTTAAAAATAATTTATTTTTATTGTATGTGCATTGATGTTTTACATGCATGCATGTATGTCTGTGTGAGGGTGTCAGATCTTGTAGTTATAGACAGCTGTGCGCTGCCACATGGGTGAAGGGAATTGAACCCAGGTCCTTTGGAAGAGCAGTCTGTGCTCTTAACTGCTGAGCCATCTCTCCAGCCCCACATCCTGACCTTTAAGAGAAAAAGATCCAAGTACTTATTTCTCAGGTTGTAGCTTAGGCCTTGTACATATGGAAAAGCCTGTATCCAAATAAACAAAGCAGAGTGACCTAGGGTTACCAAGTGTCTATAAATGTGTACACCTAGTATTCTGAGGGCTGAAGGAGGATGACTGCATGTTTGAGGCCAGCCTGGTATAAAAAGAGAAAGCCAGGCGTGGTGGTGCACACCTTTAATACCAGCACTCGGGAGGCAGAGGCAGGCAGATTGCTGTGAGTTCGAGGCCAGCCTGGTCTACTAAATGAGTGCAGGACACTAAGATAACATACAAAAACCCTGTCTTGAAAATACAAAAAAAACCCACAAAAACCAAAAACAAACAAAGAAGAGAGTGTGTGTGTAAGTTCCAGACCACCGAAGGTGACTGTCTCAAAACAACCCCCAAACAAAATAACAAAAAGAGAAAACAAAAATAAACCCAGGAAGAAGGGAAGAAACATTGTCTGCCCAGGCAACAGGTAGAAACCAAAAATTGACACTGAGTATCCAACTTGATTGTTCTCTACCTTATTTTTCAGCTTCCTTCCTGCCTTTGTGTCCAAGAGTGGCCATTACAGGTTTGTGTTACTGCTCCTGGCATATTGTGTGTGTGTGTGTGTGTGTGTGTGTGTGTGTGTGTGTGTGTTACGCATGTGTGCGCGCGCGTGTGTGTGTGTGTTACGCATGTGTGCTTGCTTGGGTGGACCACTGTGGAGGCTAGAGAATGTGTACCCATCAGAAGTCTATCTCTGTGCCTATGTACCCATCTCTCACTGGATTTAGAGCTCACTGCACCCAGGATTTGCCTAGCTCTACCCCTGCCCCAGGAACCCTAGGATAGGGTTACAGGTGGGCTTTAGGGATCTGAACTCAGGCCCTCATGTCTGCATAGGAATCACATGACCGAAGGAGTCATGGCCCTAGCTCAGGGATCCTTTGTTTTGATTCTGAGACAGAGTTTCTCCTTATATCAAGCCCTTGCTGTCCTGGACTCACTGTGTAGCCCTGGCTGTCCTGGACTCACTGTGTAGACCAGGCTGGCCTTGAACTCACAGCAATCCGCCTGCCTCTGCTTCCCGTGTGCTGAGATCAAAGGTGTGCGTCACCACTCTTGATGGAAGGAAAGTTCACAAAGGCGTTCAGTGTACGCAGAGATGTCACTTGGACGCCACAGATTGACGGCTCTTACCTTTCCACTCCTGACTCTTTTCTTCTATTGGTGGAACTGTCGGGAGGCTGTGGTTGGAACTCGTCAACAGAAGCTCTCTTTGGATTCTGGCTTACAGGATTCTCATTAATGTTCTTTGAAGTTAAAATTGCTTTAAACGGAATGAGAAAAATCTATTTCACTGATTTGTTCTGATGGCCTTAATTCAGGTGAAGATGTTGATTTTTTAAAAAGCAGCAATCTATGACAATCAAACTGGTTCTCTTTTCTTTTTATGTGTGACAGGGTTCTTATGATCCTCCCGCCTCCATCTTTTCAACGTATTTTACCAGCGTGTGCCAGCACCAACGGCAGGGGCAGAGCTGTAAAGATGACACTGAACTTCTGATCTTCCTGCCTTCACCTCTAAAATGCAGGGTCCCAGCTGTGTGCCATCACACCTGATTTTATGTACCAGAATATCAAATGTTTCGCTTGACACATGTCAGGCACTCTACAAACAGAACTATGCCAAGCCCTCAAACTCATATTGAAACTAATATATTAGATAGAATTTTACTGATACAAGCAGTTCAACAAAGCCTAGCACTAGGTAGAACTAAATTATTACCAAATAGTAAGAATAAGAGAAAGAACTTTAGCTGCCGGGCGGTTGTGGTTCAGACCTTTAATCCCAACACCCAGGAGGCAGAGGCAGGGGAATTTCTGAGTTTGAGGCCAGCCTTGTCTACAGAGTTCCAGGATAGCCAGGACTACATAGAGAAACTCTGCCCAAAAACAAACAAAAAAAGAAAACTATCTTTGCTTCTTTTTTTTTTTTGGCCCTGGGTGATAAGGAAACAAGAATATATAATGTACTCTTATCTCTGAAGCAAACTGAACTGTGCCAAACCTATTCTGCCAACAGGAAACAAAAAGTATTAGAAACACAAAACATATCAAAAGACTACACAGGACCCCCCCCCCCCAGAGCACTGACTCTGTGTGTGTGTGTGTGTGTGTGTGTGTGTGTGTATAGGCCATAGGAGGAGAATCAGCTGAGTCAACATTTGCCTCACACTTTTAATTACACACACACACACACACACACACACACACACACACACACACACACGGTACTGGTTGATAAGGAATCTTGGGTAATCTGAAGA
Organism: Acomys russatus; assembly: GCF_903995435.1. Classification (NCBI taxonomy): domain Eukaryota; kingdom Metazoa; phylum Chordata; class Mammalia; order Rodentia; family Muridae; genus Acomys; species Acomys russatus. The sequence goes on from NC_067152.1 coordinate 27,886,808, forward strand.
ACAGGCACAGCAAGGGGAAAATCATATGAACCCAAGGTAAGGCTCTGGCATGTGCTTTTATGCACAGGAGAAAAAAATATTTAACCATAAAAAACAATGAACTGAAAATTAAACATCTTCTATCCATTAAAAGACACTGAGATCTAGGTGTGATACTTGGTAGACAGAGGGGAATCTCTATGATTTCCAGGTTAGCCAAGGCTACATCACTCAGGAATGCAGAGGCAGGCGGATCTCTTGTAGGCAGGTGGATCTCTTGTGAGTTCGAGGCCAGCCTGGTCTACAAGAGTCTAGGACACCCATGACTACACAGAGAAACAAACAAAAAACAAAAACAAACAAAACAAAAACCCCAAAACCCAACCAAAGCCCCATGGCAGTGTTTAACAGCAGCACTCGGGAGAGGCAAGGTCAATGAGTTCAAGGTCAGTCTGGTCTCCATACGGAGTCCTAGTATAGCCTAGGAAGAACCTGTCCAAAAAAAGACAACAGTAGACTATTTAAACATCAAAAACAGTTCAAAAATGGAGAAAAATACTCAATGCCGACCAGGCACTCATATATGTATATATAGACGAAACAGTCAAACACATCATCTTCTATCCACTAAAAAGACTGGTGGTCAAGCGTGCAGAGGCAGGGTTACCCAGAGTTAGTTCCAGGTCAGTCAGGGTTACACAGACCAAGCTGGCTAGGGAGACTTGTCAAACAGCAAAGTCTTTGGTTGACTGAGAGACGGGCTCAATGAGTAAATTGCAATAGCCATGGAGGGGGCTGGAGAGATGGCTGACTTGACATTCTTCCAAATGATGCAGGTTCAATTCCCAGCATCCACATGGCAGCTCATAACAGTTTATAGCTCTGATTCCAGAAGATCCAACACTCTCACATAGATTTATGCAGACAAAACTCCAATGCACATGAAATTTATTTATTTATTTATTTATTTTTAATAAATATTTATTTATTATTTATACAGTGTTCTGCCTGCATGTACATCTGCAGGCCAGAAGAGGGCGTCAGATCACATTATCGATGGTGCACATGAAATTTAAAAAATTCTTTTTTCGAGATAAGGTTTCTTTGTATGTAGCCCTAGCTATCCTGGAATCGCCTTGTAGACCAGGCTGGCCTTGAACTCAACTCACAGAGATCTGCCTGCCTCTGCCTTCCAAGTGCTGGGATTAAAGGCGTGCGCCACCACAGCCCTGCTACTAAATCTTAGAAAGTATATAAATTTAGGGTCTGGAGAAATGGCCCAGAAATAGCTTCTTCCAGAAGCCCCAGGCCCAATTCTCAGCACCCACATGGCGGCTCACAATTGCTTATAACTCCAGTTCCAAGGGAAGATTCCCTCTTCTGTCCTCCGTGAGCACCAGGTGCACAGACTACATATGATATACATAACAACCACAAAAAGATGGTATAAACTCAAATAGTCACTAGACAAAGTAATGCACCAGCGTTCATTTCTTTTTAGCTTTGAGAAAAGAGCGATGACTGCCTAGGAATGCAACCTGGCAGAGTGTGTGCCTAGCATTCACAAATCCCTGGGCCTGGGCCCTAGCACTACATAGAACAAGACTGGTAGTGCGCGCCGAAACATAATTTTAATATGTGGCCGCCAGTGGTGGCAAAAGGATTAGCATCAAGATTATGCTCAGTTATACAGTGGGTTTGAGACTAGCCTGAGATATGAGACCTGTCTCAAAAAAGAGGGAAGGGTGGGCTGGCTTAGTGGTTAAGAATGCTTGCTGTGTAGCCATAAAGGCCTGAATTTGGATTGTGGCTCCTATGTTATAAGCTAGGTGTGGTCCCCTGTGTACCTGTAGCCCCAATGCTGGTGGGAAGCTTGAAGACAGAGGATTGCTGGGGCTCCCTGTCTGCCAGTCTAGACAAACAGAATGCAAACTTCAGATTTAGGAGAAGATGCTATCTCAGAGAAGTAAGCTGTAAGTAGGAGGACACCCCATGTGTGCAAGTGTACACACACACACATACACACACACACACACACACACACACACACACACAACATTCCCCAAACAAATGAGATATCAAAGAATGATATAATGTTAAGATAACATTAGGGAGAAGGTAAAATGTGCAAGGAGCTCTGAGAATCCTCTATCCCATCAATGTACCTTTTCTGCAATTTTTTCTTTCTTTCTTTTTCTCAAGACAGGGTTTCTCTGTGTAGACCTGGCTGTCCTGGACTCGCTTTGTAGACCAGGCTATCCTCGAACTCACAGCCATTTGCCTACCTCTGCAAACCGTTTTTTTTTTTTTAAAAGAGATATATATTTATTATTATGTATAAAGTGCTCTGCCTGCATATACACCTGCAGGCCAGAAGAGGGCATCAGATCACATTATAGATGGTTGTGATGGTTGTGAGCTACCCCGTGGTTGCTGGGAATTGAACTCATGACCCCTGGAAGAGCAGTCAGTGCCCTTAACCTCTGAGCCATCTCTCCAGCCTCATCCTTCTTAACCTTAGTGCTTAAGTCTACACTAGAAATATCCTTTTGCTTGTTTTTTGAGACAGGGTCACTCTATGTAGTCCTGTTCTAGAGCTCACTATGTAGACCAGGCTGGCCTTAAACTCATAGAGATCCTCCTGCATCTGCCTGAGTGCTGTGATTAAAAGTGTGTGCTACCAGGTTCTTCCTAAAAATATCTTTAAAAGGAAACTGAGTTTCTCTTAGTGCACCAGCCTAAGGAGAGAAAGGCTCAAATCTGAAGTTGGTATTGACAACTAAGTATTTTAGAAATGAGCCACAAAGAAACATTTTTTATTCTTTTCACAAAGAAACATTTTCTCTACAGATATTCAGTTGGGGAAAAAATAAAACAAAACAAACTAACATGTATGCCTAATACGGGGCAGTAAGTTTAGGCCTCGAAGCCAGACAATTTGTATCTTGTGTATTAGCACTGAAAGTCCCATCTATTTTCACAATAACGACAGTGACAGTACTGCAAAGATAACTGTATTGGGGATGGGACTCTGGGCTTCATTATATGGTGATGAACTAAATGAAGATACAGTAACAAGGAAAGTATTTAAGGGGATACATTCTGAAGCAGTGCCATAGCAACAGAGCTCCCAGCTTCCCAAGTAAGAGCTGCTGTTTCTTTCTGAATATAAAAACATTACAAGGCACATGTGGATACCAAGGTCACTGTGTTGAATAATGAACAGACTGGAGTCTGTAAGAGTCAAAGGAAGGCCTCAGGGCCCCAGCCTACTGTGGAGGAAGTGCTGAAGGAGAAACTTGAGCACTGAACCAGTAGCACTGCTAAGACCATAGTGAAGAAACTCCGGGAGGGGCTTCCCACCTTAGCCTGTGCCTAAGGACCACACCTCCTGTGGGTGGCCCGCCAGACATGAGGACTCTCTAGTCCTGATCCTTCTGCCTCCATACCCCAAGTGCATGCAAACATGACCATCAAACTCTGCTTTCCAACAGAAATATAAGGAGCAGCTCCTGAAATAAAAGGTTTCTTCAAAAAAAAAAAAAAAAAAAAAAAAAAAAAAAAAAAAAAAGGTTTCTTCCTACAGATCAGAAAACACACAAAATAGAATAGGTCTTTACGTTGTGATGTATCTGAGGTTATTTTCCTATGGCTTTCTGAAATTATGGGATTACCTCCTATCACCAATCTCCCCAACAAGCAAGAGCAAGTACTAGTTCTATTTGCTATGGGGTCTCCATAGCATCTTGCAAACACCTAGAAGGATGTGAGTGAGTAATTACCTTGGGTGCCTTGGAATGGTATGGCACTTGTGAGCATGGGCTAGAAAACAGGTTCCCAAATTACTCAGGGAACAACAGTAAACATGAGCTGACAAAGACCACACAACGCTGGAACTTAGTCCTCACTTTTTGGAGGAAATGGGAGGATTAAGAAAGGGAAGAATTTTGCTTATGTTACTGGCATTTGTTTAGTATTACAGACACGTGTAGAGGGACTTTAATCTAGCAACATGGCTGCTCTGGCTGGAATATAGACACGCCCTCAGCTCACACCTTTAATCCCAAACAATGAAGGTAAAGTTAGTTGGAAGAAGGAAGCAGTCATGTTTGAAAGTGATGAATCAGAAAAAGACTTGACAGAACAAGATATGCCCAACTCTCACAAGAATAGAGAGGAAAGGAAGATGACTTAAGAGAGAGTAGCACAGAGAAAGGAGAGTAGGCAGTTTTACCAGAGACACGTTAAAGAGAGAACAAGCTAGACACAGGTGAAGACAGAATGAGCCAGACAATGTCAAAGATCCAGAGTAGAACAGATTGCTAGAGGCCAAGCAGAGCAATTCAATCAGAATCTGAGAGAAGCCAGATTCAATCAGTCAGTGTGGAGGAGTCTGAGGCAGAATAGCTGAGTTGAACCATCCAGCAAGAGTTCAGAAAGAGCCGGGTGTGGTGGCGCACACCTTTAATCCCAGCACTCGGGAGGCAGAGGCAGACGGATCGCTGTGAGTTCGAGGCCAGCCTGGTCTACAAAGTTAGTCCAGGACAGCCAGGGCTACACAGAGAAACCCTGTCTCAAAAAACCAAAAACCGAAAACAAAAGAGTTCAGAAAGAGCCAGAAAGGATGTTCATCTTATTCGGCAGTAAATCTCAGAGGCTGGAAACATTCTAGGCCTAGGTAAGCAGATGGAGGCAGTAAGCTTCTGAGATGACAATTAGATGGGGGAATAAAAGATACTTTTGTTTGTTTGTTTGTTTGTCTTTTGAGTGTAGCCTTGGCTGTCCTGGACTTGCTTTGTAGACCAGGCTGGCCTCACAGTGATTGGGGGCCTCTGCCTCCAGAGTGCTGGGATTACAGGTATGCCCCACCAATAAAAGAAACTTTTACAGACCTGTTTCTGATATGTTTTGTTCTGGATTTGGCAGGTCTTCCGGGTCACGAGGGTCAGCTAAGAGGGAAGGGGAGTGGCCAGAAGGCTGGTTCCCATGCTGCTCTAGCACAGCCTCCAGGTGAGCCATTTCCTGCTGGAGCTTTATCAGGTTATCCTTCATGGTCGCCCTCTGCTGTAAAACCAAAAAAGAACACCAAAAGAGTCACGCGCTTTGTCATAAAATAAAAATATGTCACACCAATTAATTTTATCATGGGAACTGAAATCACCTAGTCTGGAATTATGAGTTCTGGTTGAATACCTTTTAACCCAACAATGCTCATGTGGTTAATGACCTTGACACTATTTCAAAATGATGCTGGAAAAAAGCCTGCCCTCCAACTCTCCCAAACAGGCTTGCCTCATTGTAGCTCATTATTTTCTTCTAAAAAATGAAGGGGTTGGTTGAGGGGAGGGGGATGGACGATGACAGACACAATAGCAGTACTTTAGGCTTAAAATCTGCAAGAATTGTTAACATCTTAAATAACTATGCTTCAAAGATTTGTAACTGTGAAATAAGACATTTAATTAGTCTGAAAAAAAAAAGTGTGATTTAAAAGCAAAAATTAGGTTATGGATGTTTTGTCCACATGTGTATGTCTGATGCTCTCAGAGGTTACAAGAGAGCATTGGATCCACTCGAACAGGAGTTGTGAGCCATCATGTGGGCGCTGGACACCAAACCCAGGTCCCCTCTGTAAGAGCAGCAAGTACTGTTTACCACTGAGCCATCGCTCCAGCTCCTAATTTAATTAATTAATTAATCTTTAAAAAAGATTTGAAGTTGAGAGTGGGGATGCACAGCATTGTGCTCAGCTCCAAATACATTTAGTTATTAAATGGATGAAGTGTTGAATAATTTCCTAGGACACTCTAGAAAGCCTGTAACAGTTACTGTTTTCAGTTCAAGGCAGTGAGATCTTCCTGCAGTGGGCTCCTACTGTATACTGTTCTACTTCCAGAAGTAATCTAGCTGGGCAGTGGTAGTGCCCGCCTTTAACCTCAGTACTTGGGAGGCAGAGGCAGGCAGATTGCTGTGAGTTTGACAAAGTGAGTCCAGGACAGTCAAGGCTACACAGAGAAACCCTGTCTCAAAAAACCAAACCAAACCAAACCAAAAACAAAAACAAACCCAAAAACAAGTAACTTAAGCTAGGCATAATAGTATATACCTTTAATCCCCAGCAGTTGAGTTGAGGCAGCCTGGTCTATGTGGTGAGTTTCAGGCTAGCCAGGGCTACACAGTGAGACCTTGTTACAAGGTATAGAAAGAATCTTCTAAAATATATGTCTCTTCACCGCTTTTAGCAGGACTGTTGATGCTTGTTTTTCAGCTGGGGGAGGGGAACAAAATTCTGTTTCTTTCTTCTGACACTTGAAAATTACTTTGCTCACCACTAAAAATAAGCCATTTTCTTTCTACATCTACACTAAATTCATAGTTCTCAGGAGAATTTTATGAAAAAAAAAAATTATTTCCAGCCTTACAAAGGTTCTCTTGCAACTGAGATTGTATCGCTGCCAACTTCTGCAGCAACACCAATGCCACCACGTGGTACCCATGAGTACTGACATCACTGATCAAACTCTATCCAAGGCCCTACACAGATATCAGACCAATGCTTTAAAAGCTGAATTTTAGTCAGCACTCAAAACTACTCCACTTCACCTCCAAGTGGCCATTAAACACACCAGAAAATCAGAAAGAAAGAAAGAAAGAAAAAAAAAAAAAGTTAACTGGAGTACTGGTGTGGGGACTTTCTCTTGTGTTTCCCAATAGGAAGGAATGTATACCTTAGAAAAATTCCACTACAGGTAATTGCTCAAATGCATCAAGGAGGACAAAGCCAGACAGGTTACCAGGTGTGCTTGATTCTAACTCTGACGCATCTCTTTGGTGTGCTCTCTTCTTCAGTTCTATCCCACAATGCTACTCTCACGCTTTACTATAGCTGCAATATGGCCAAAGTTCTTTAAGAGCCATGTTTATCAAGACTCCGTTTCCCAAATGGGCCTTAAGCACAATATGGCTCAGGTAGTAAGTCAGTATTTTCAAAGACTAAAGAACATAGTCATTACTGCGCTCAAGACAAAGCCCAAATTCTTAGAGATATGTTCAAAAGTCCGCACACACCTTCATCTTGTTATTTATCCCCAGCATTTCCCATAAGCTGTTTTCTAGAGACGCTGATCCCCAGGCCTGCATCTGTATCTTTTCTGGTAAATTCTTATCTTTCAAAGCCCAGCTGAAAAGTCTTCTTGGGGTGTCCCCGCCAATAACTGTCCATCAGGGCAACAGTATGCTTCATTACTTGGCTCAGGCTGCCAATGCATCGGCACACTCAGGGGAACATGCAATTTCCTTCGTGGGAAAAGTCTTCTCTTGTTTCTTTCTTTTTGTTTTGAGACAGGGTTTCTCTGTGTAGCCTTGGCTGTCCTAGACTTACTTTGTAGACCAGGCTGGCCTCGAACTCACAGCGATCTGCCTGCTTTTGCCTCCCAAGTTCTGGGACTAAAGGCGTGTGCTACCCCACCACTCAGCCCTCCTTGTTTATTTTTTAAGACAGGTCTATGTATCCCAGACTGGTTTCAAACTGGAGATTCTCCCGCCAAAGCTTCCCTCATGCTGGGAATGCTGCCAGTTTGGGTGGATGCAACACCAAGCCTGACCCTACTGCCTGTCAGAGAGTTAAGTTCTCAGCAAACTTTTTTTTTTTTTTTTGAGTTTTCTGAGAGACAGAGGTTCTCTGTGTAACAGCCCTGGCTGTCCTGGAATTCACTGAGACTCACCTGCCTCTGCCTTCTAAGTGTTGGGATTAAAGGTGTGTGTCACCACTACCCAGCTTCTCAGCAAACATTTAATACAGAAATGAACGAATGATTAAATGAATGAAATCTTTGGGTTACAAAAATGGAGGAAGAGGTAGGAGGGCTGGTAAGCTTGTTCAGTGGGTAAAGGTATTTGCCATCAATCGCTGGGACATATATAGTAGGAATAGACAATCTTGCATCGTCACCTGCCTGCCATGGAACGAACACACAAACACACACACACGCACCACAAGCATCACAGAGGTATATTAATGATATCAAATATGGCATCCTGAATCAACCATCACTCCTCAGTTCTATATAAACAGAGGGGAAAGGTCCCGTTTCAATCATCTTGTTAGTCTGTGCTAGTCCAGATAAAAGTTACCTGTACTGAGTAGATACTTGATATAAAAACACTTTAAAAAATGAATCCTGAACAAGGAATGAACACATTTCTGGGAATTAAGATCAGAGATACAAGAAACATCAATTTATTGAATGCCAAATATAATACAGTATGGCTAAGACAGATGGAATAAAAAGCTGTAACTTAAAAGACAAACAGCCAAGGGACAGAATTAGGCAACAGACATATTGACAGAGCCCAAATCTAAATCCAGAAAGCATTAGAGGAACGAACATAGGAAGAAGACCTAAGTCTTTTAATCAATTTGATGGCCATGCCAATCTTGCAAAACTAGAGAATTTGAGTGATAACTAAGGCACAGAATGGGCGGTGTTCTCAAGGGTTTCCTCCCAACGACTTCAGGCCTAGCATTTAATGGTGAGTAGGAGCCAAGCCCTTTCTGTTTGTCATCCACACAGCAATGACAGGAGTCAGAAGACTAAAAACTGGACACTACCTAGTGCTGGCAAAGAAAATGCAAAGTGGAAACTCCAAAAACCATGGAAGCTAGAAGCACAGATTGGCTTAATTCTTCTAAAAAAACAGCATAACATGCTGGGTGTGGTGGCTCACCCCTTTAAGACCATCACTTGGGAGGTAAAGGCAGGAGGATCTCTGTGAGTTTGAGGCCAGCCTAGTCTACAAAGTGAGTCTAGGCTACACAGAGAAACCTTGTCTCAAAAAACAAACAAACAAAAACAAAACAAAATAAAACAAAAACAAAACCCAGCATTACACTATGTATCACACATCAAAAATCATCAGAGATGGGTAAATATCTAGCAAGCGGGATGTCTACTAGGGTGCTATGTCTAATGGCAATGGTGCCTCTTAGCCTAAAACCCTTAATAGGCAAGAAAGGGGCAACTGAATTAAAGAGAAAAAGAAAAAAGAAAGTTACACAGTAGCCAGGCACAGTGGCGCATGCATGCATGCCTGTAATCCCAGCACTAGGGAGGCTGAGGCAGGCAATCTCTGTGAGTTCCAGATAAGCTGTCTACAAAGCGAGTCCAGGACAGCCAGGGCTATAACACAGAGAAACCCTGTCTCGAAAAACAAAACAAACAAGAAAACTACACAGTAACTACAAAGAAGCTAGACAGGCTGGTGAAATCCCATAACTCCAGCATTCAGGATTAAGCACACATAGGAAGATCTCAAGTTCAAAGCCAGCCTTAGATATAACAAAGTGAGACACTGTCTTAACAAACAAGCAACCCCCCGCCCAATGTAAACTCCACTGGACCAGTGAGCTGACTCAGAGCACACAAGCACTTGCCACCACACACAAAGACATAATTTGATTCTCAACTCCCATGAGGTGTCATCTGACGTCTACACATTAGTCATGGTATCACATCCACCCATACAAATAAATAAGCTTTTTTCCCCCCTGGTGGTTTTTTTGAGACAGGGTTTCTCTGTGTAGCCTTGGCTGTCCTGGATTTGCTTTGTAGACCAGGCTGGTCTCGAACTCACAGTGACCCACCTGCCTGTGCCTGTGCCTCTGGAGTGTTGGGATTACAGGCATGCACCACAACACCCAGCTTCAAATAAACGTTTGGTTTTTTTAAACAAAAGAATATGCTTATTTTAATTCCGAGAGGAAGATGAGCCGATCAACTAAGACCTCGCAGTCAGGCACAGAGAGCTCTAGCCAACACTCTCGCCAGCCCTGCTGGGAATTCGACAATGATCCCGTAGAGGAGTACAGAGGGAACACTCAGAAGCTGCTCAGCGAGTGAGCGAGAAACACAGGAAGGGAAGACCTAGACGAATCTAAGGTTGCAAAGCAAGTTTGGAATATTCTGGAGCTACTTTTCCAAAATGAAAGTTAGGTGACAGATCCAGGTTCTGGCTGTGAGAAAGATAATGCTTTTCCCAAGAGACTGTCCTGCTGTGGGTACATAAACACACAAATAGCGGAATGCTGTAGAGGTAACAAAACTGCTATTCCATTCAAAGCAGCCAGTCATCAGCCTCCATTTCTAGGTTCAGGAATAAATAAGTATGGTCTTCTCTAAGAGAAAGAGATAACTTATAGTTACTAACAAGCAACTAGATTATTTAAAAAAAAAAAAAAAAAAACAGAAATAAAATAAATATCCATAACATACTGAAAAGTAAGATGGCCTCTAATGCAAAGACAGTCCTGTAGGCTTCGATTTGGTTCTGAGAATAAATATAACCCCTTGACACAATAGTACTTTGTTCTACAATGACCTAGACGGTGCACATACATATGTAAGCTATAACTAATGAGTTCCACCAAGGTGCTTTAAAACAAAACAAAACAAAAAAAACCAAACCACTTCACTTGAAAAAACAAGGCATCTTGGGCAACGGTTAGACCATTAATCCAGAGACTAAATTAGTAGGCCTAAGAATGTAGGCTTCACCGGGCACGGTGGCCCATGTCTGTAATCCCAGCATTCAGGAGGCAGAGGCAGGCATCACTGTGAGTTCGAAGCCAGCCTGGTCCACAAAGTTAAGTCCAGGACAGTCAAGGCTACACAGAGAAACCTTGTCTCAAAAAACAAACAGAATGTAGGCTTCATACCACCAAACTTGCACATGCTTTTTACCTGAGTGGTTAAAATGTCACTCTGTGAGCAGTCTTCAGAAAGGTTTGTTTCACTCTCGTATCCAGAGGCTGCTTCTGCTTAAATGATAAAATCAGAGACCCGGATGTGAAAGCACATCATGAGCTATGTGACCCGCAGTGTCTGTTCCTCCTTTTCACAGCACTTGCTTCACTGTCTTGTCACATAAACAACTGAATCTGAGACACTGAATTTCCTTTCAGAACTCCTACAGCAGTCTGGGTGTGACGATGAATGCATTTAATCCCAGATTTTGGGAGGCAGATCTCCGTTCCAGGCTAGCCAGGGCTTCAGAGAGAGACCCTGTGTTAAAAACAAACAAACAGGGGCTGGAGAGATGGCTCAGTAGTTAAGAGCACTGATTGCTCTTCCAGAGGTCCTGAGTTCAATTCCCAGCAACCACATGGTGGCTCCCAACCATCTATAATGTGATCTGATGCCCTCTTCTGGCCTGCAGGTGTACAAGTAGGCAGAGCACTGTGTACATAATAGTTTTTTGTCTTTTTGAGACAGGGTTTCTCTGTGTAGCCTTGACTGTCCTGGACTTGCTTTTGTAGACCAGGCTGGCCTAGAACTCATAGCAATCCGCCTGCCTCTGCCTCGCAAGTGCTGGGATTACAGTGCGCCACTACTGCTTGGCTAAATAAATCTTTTTAAAAAACAAACAAACACGCCAAACAAATCAGAAAAATTCTGCATTAAGAACTAGAAGCATGCCTACTAACAATTAGGTCACTTAAGTTCATTCTATCAGACATTCTAGCTACATAAAGGCATTGAAATATTTATTTTTATCATTTTGCGCTCTGTGCACATCTGTGGGGGTTACTCTATATGAACGCAGCAGACACCTGTGATAGCTAGAGCATCAGAGCCCAGGCTGGGGCTGGAGCTATGGTGGCTGAGTCACCTGCCATGAGTGTCCAGAACCAAATTCAGGTTTATTGCAAGAGAAAACATAATTTTTTTTTTTTAAATGTACATTGGTGTTTTGTCTGCATTTATGTCTGTATCAGAGTGTTGGATCTCCTAGAACTGAAGTGACATAAAATTGTGAGCTGCCATGTCAGTGCTGGGAATTGAACCTGGGTCCTCTGGAAGAAGAGCCAGTGCTCTTTACTGCTGAGCCATCTCGCCAGCCTCCCTGAGAGTGCCTACTCCTAACCACAACTATCTCTCCAGCCCCAGGAAGCACTTTTGACTTTTAAGGAAAAGAATCTTAGGAGGAACATCTTGTAAGTTTAAGTAGCAGTTAATGTTATTGTACTTTGAAACCCATGTGCTCCCCAAAAGATGTAAATATTTAGCCCACTTCTGTAGACTGGTGCAGAGAAAGAAACAAAGCAAACTACCTGAATCTGGGATTATACTATCCTCTTGATCGTTATCATCTTCTAGGCAAGTTCCCATTTCCTCATCACCTGAGATCAATTCCTGGTCACTTAGAAAAACCTCCTCGTTCTCAGACTGATGATTCGCTTGTTTGGAAGCAGGATTAAACAAGGGATCCTGGGAGTTTGCGTTTGCAGCTGGGCCTTGGACAGCACTGTGCTGTGAAGAAAACAGACTGCCGGAGTACTTTGCATCCTCACTAAAGTGATGGTCCTGAGATGCCTCGACCGGGACCACCTCGTTGTTGCAGTCACTGATGCTGCTCTTCTGCGGCGCGTGGGCCCCCTCTGCTCTCTCTGATGGAGGCTCTGGCCCGACACTGCTATTTCTGGTAGGTTGCGGCGGCGGATCGCTGAGTCTGCTAAGTAAGTGCTGGAAGCAGGGAAGATCTTCGTCCCCACTAGAGTCGCTCTCTTCTGAGGATTCTAGTTTCTTAGACCCTCTACGGGCACCCTGAGCGAGCGATACGCGGCTGAAAGGGCTGGGGCTCCCGCTGAGCTCTCTTCTCTGGACACTTCCATTAAAAACAGCCGACTTCTCCATTATGTCCCCGTCACTGAAGCTAATGTTTTCCTGTATTTCAACACCATCCAGCAGGTCATCAGGTGTCTCAGAACAACCCTGAAAAATGTCACCACCTCTCATAGGTTGTTCAAGATGACCTGAGAACAGAAACGGAGAAGAGTCTGCACCAACAGCCTTGCCCTCCTGCTTTTTCTCAAGATATGTGTAAGCACTTACAGGAGCACTCTGTTTACACACCTCAGGCTGCAAAAGATCTGGTGGAAGCGTAGTGTTCGGCTCAGGCCCTCTGTTTCTACCTAGCTGTCCTTGGAAGTTTTCACCACTGGAACATACTTTATTAATACTGCCCGAGCTGGCTTCTTCACAAGCATTTCCTTTATTATTCTGGTTAACTGTACGTAGTGAAGGTTGAATAAGGGTCTCCTTTCCCACTGCCTTTTCAGTTGACAATGTATGCTTCTCAAACCGCTCCTCGGATGGAGTTTTCCTATGGTCAGTTTTCATAGATGACCACGTGGGCGAAACTGACTGTTTATGATATGAGTTTTGTGGAATTCCAGGTTTACCCGCGGTGCTGAGTCCATTTTCGTTGCTTCTGTACTGAGGAGATGGACACAGCCTCGACATCCCAGCACACAGTGTACCAGCACCTGGCTTACCATCCTGACGAAGCATAGGCGAGCCCACTGTGGCAGTAACTGTTGGGACGCGACTGATTTCAGACTGTCCATGTCCTTGATTCTCTTCACCTTCAGAAATCACCTTTGGACTCAGTTCCCTTAAGGGCACAGAATGAGCACACTCCTTTGGGGGGCTTCTTGGTTTTGAAAATAAAGCAAATGACTGACGCTTTGACGCTTGAAATGTATTCTGCAAATACTGAGTATCAAGTTCACTCTCTTCTATTTCAATTGTCTCTGGAACATGGTTAAGTTCATGTCTTGATGGATGCTTGAAGCACTCTGTGCCACTTCCGGCATCCTTAGAACCAACGACAAGTTCCTTGGGGTTTTCACTTGCTACAAACTGAGTCATACAATGAATTGACCCCGTTTTTGCATGACTGACAGTGTTAGCTTCCAGCACTGAGACACTGTTCTGCGTGTCATAATCAGTGTCAGGTACTAATGAGACACTGGTGCTCTCCTCAGATCTTTCAGTGGGCAAACCCTGTTCTCCACTCAGCCCTAGATCCTTGAGTTCCTTGGCATTATCAGGCATTTCGCTTGTTTCAGGTTTCTCTACTTCTTTTCTCTGAGGGCTGGGATTGGCAGGTCCTTGAGGCTTACTAGACCGTGAACCAGCTCTGTTGGCTAGCTTCTCTTCTGGGAGAGCATCACTGGCACTTCGCTCCTGTAGCTCGTTATTCTTGGCACCGGCTGGGGGCTCTGTGTCTTGGGTGAGTTGGGGCTTTCTAATGTGCCTGACTGGCACTGGGTTGGGGTTGGTTCTCTCTGTTTCTTCACTGCTACTACAGCTGTCAATTTGAAGCTCAGCACGAGTAGGGGGGCTTGGGTTCCCACTGACTGGTTCAAGTGCAAGCACACATCTGGTCGAAGCCTTCCTCCTCAGCCTATTTGTCATAGGTGCTTTTGAGTTGTGGACATTTAATTCTACCTCCAAATTACTTATACTGTTGCCTATAGACCTGGCTTTGGCTGTGGAAGCAGACTCTTTCCCCAATGGTTCTATTGGATGAGCGGTTTTCTCTTTCTGAAGATCATTACCTTTTGTTTCATTTCCCCGACCATTACTGGTAATATCCATCGCTTCGACACTTGGCTCCATTTGGTCAGTTCCTTGGTTTATAGTTTCAGGAGTCTTTTGAACAACTGTTAAATCTGCTTTCTTGATAAAATCCTCAGGATAAAGGCATGTACTTCTCCTTTTACGCTTTAATTTATTTGTGAAGGGGTGCTCTTGTGTTATCTGTGGTTCTGTGGTAAATATGCCTATCATTTCAGCCACATGGTTTGAGTGACGGAGGCTTCCCTTTCTCTGATATGTTTTCCCAAATATTTTTTCTTTGATATTATTCTCCACTGGTTTGGAGACATCTCTTTCACTTTTATACATTAAAGCATGACGGGGATCAGAGGCCGCTAAGTCTGTTTTCTTAGAAGAACCAAAGCATCCGTCCACTTCATCTGAAACCGCTAACTCACCAGATGCTCCAGCATTTGACGCCCGCCTCCTGTCAGACGCACTGTCAGAAGTGAGCATTTCATCAGCTCTGGAAAACCACTCATTAACTTTCTGAATGCTGCTATTTAGTGTGATCCAAGGAACATCTTGGGTAGCTCCAGAACCCTCAGGCCACAGACTTCTCTGATAATTACATTGTTTTCTCCCACAGAGGGGCTCGGCGTTTGGATCTACCCTCTTCTCAGTGCTGGGAATCTGCCTGTCAGTATACGTTTCTTTACTCTCTGCCCATCTGTTCTGCTGGCTGCTTGCTAAGCCAGACTGTTTGCTTTTATTACAGAATTCAGCCTTTTCTACATTCGTTTGGTCTTCAGTGAGTAATAAAGTGCTGTTTTCATGCTGTAACGAGCTGGCATGAATATCTGTGCCACATGGCTCCACAGGCAAGTTTGAAACAGAAATACCCTGACATTTTTCTGGATGCCGTTCAGTTGCATCATTCTCAATGGGGTTCAAATCTTTATTATTGCACTGATGCTGCTCAGTGTTTGTTATGTCCTCAGAAAACTCACAAGCAGCTGAAACATACAAAATAATAAGGTCCTTAAAAATGGAATTACCATGAGAAAATATGTACCTAATACAGCTTGGGAGTAGAAATCAACCCACTAACCTTTTTTTTTTTTTTTTAGATATTCTAAAAAAATTTAAGTGTATAAATGTTTGCATCACAGGGGCACCTGTTGCTCACAGAAGAGGGTTTCAGATCCCCTGTAACTGGAGTTATAGACAGTTGTGATTACCGTGTGGGTGCTGGGACTCAAACCCAGGTCTTCTGCAAGTTGTCTTAAGTGCTTAGTCATGTCTCTAGTTCCAACTCACTGGTTTTGTTTTGAGACAGGGTTTCTCTGTGTAGCTCTGGCTGTCCTGTAACTCTCTCTGTAGTCCAGGTTGGCCTTGAACCCATAGAGATCTGCCTGCCTCTGTCTCCTGAGTGCTCCCATTAAAGGCGTGCTATTGCCTGGCTTCCACTAACTTCTTTAGAGGAGCTAACATCATAAACTACCAAGTATAGTGAAGACCTAGCACATGCGCTTTCATGTAACCCTGATATGTAGAGTCTCTTATTTTCTCAAACACAATAATTTGACTACACCTCCTATTCCTCTAGTCTCTTAACACTGAATTAAAAGATTATTTAATCAACAGATCTATAGTTTTCTGTTTTGTCTGCAAACTCATGTGCCCTACCTTCAAGCTAGCTGACAACTGGGTGCAGTATTCCAGTACTCAGATGCTTAAGGGAGGAAAAGTGCTGAGTTCAAGGCAAGTCTGAGCTGTAATATGCTTGCCTCAAAATTGGTCTAAATAAAAACATGTGGGAAAAGTGAAATGTTTCAGCTAAGAGGAAAGAACAGCTAGGGCTGGCTGTATGTGACTACAGACCCAGTGTGGGTGGCTTAACCTAAACTATGACTAGATTACTCTGGGTATATAGAGCTGTCTTTAAATGGCAGCATGCAGTTTACACTTATCATTATAACCACACCAGTCTAGTGCCACTCACGGTCTCCCAATGACAGCTGAGGAAAAAAAATTAATTCTTTAAAAGATGTATGAATTATAAATATGAGTTATAAATCATAAAAAAATTGCAGAATGGTCTTCAGAGAACCTAGTTACAGAACTGCATCTATGCACTCCCTTTAATGACATTATGTTGGGAAGACCCGACTTACCCTTTTTTACAGAGTGCAAACTGGCCTCTTCTCCAGCTCCTCGAGGGATGATTTCTAACAAGTCCTGCTCTCTCACACTAAAGGGAGAAAAGACAAACCCCGAATGAGACATTCTAGTTGTATGCTCACAGACCTGTAAAATGTGCAAGATCAAGTATTTTAGCCCCTTTAGACAGGGTCTAGAGAACTGAGCAGATTGACACACCTTCTGAAAGCTGCTTTTCTTTAAGTACGGTCACAAAGATCAGAGTAGTGCAGAACACTGCTTTCTGGATATGCAAATCACTCACTCGCACGCACGCACGCACTTGAGCACATGCTCAGGGACCATTGAGGAAGAGGAGGTAGAATGATTCTAAGAACCAGAGGTTGGAAAGACCAGAGCAGAAGCATCTTCTGGACACGACAGAGCACTACCCTCATGGACTCACAGACGTTTTGGTTGTTTGTACAAGATCAAGCCTAGCTACATCCTAGCATGGTGAGAAGTAGGGTTCAGGAGCCACACCCCTAACTAAGGAGCTATAGACAGCTGAGAGATACTGAGGGATGGTCAGTTTCCTTCAAGGGTGTGAGGGTGTGGAGCCCCTTGTAGGTTGAGACTGATCATCCTCCAGTGGACGGTCCAACACCTTGAGGTAATGGAGAGATGGTTCAGTGTTAAGAGCACTGGTTAATCTTCCATACAATCCATGCTTCATCCCTTGCGCCCACACGGTGGCTCACAGCCATCTGTAACTTCAGTTCCAGGGGATTTGCTGCCCTCTTCTGGCCTCTTCAGGCAGTAGGCACAAATACACAATCAGGGAAAATACCCATACACAGATTTTTTTTTTTTTGAGACAGAGTCTATGTATTCTATCCTGGCTGTTCTAGAACTTACTATGTAGAGATCCACCTGCCTCTTCTTTCCATGTACTGGCATTAAAGGCATGCACTAACACACCTGGCTTCCCTAAATTTAAAAAATAAAAATCTTTAATCTTTACCACTGAACCATACCTCCAGGCCTCCCATCCATTTTTAAAGTTAGGTAAAAGTAATTTGTAAACAAAAACTTAGTGATGATGACCAGGTATCACAGACCTCAAGGAAGGAAACTGAGTGGTTATAAACACAATTAAGATCTTTGGGCCAGGCATGGTAGCCCAAGCCTTTGATCACCGGGGAGGCAGCAGATGGATCTGTGAGTTCGAGGTCTACATAGTGAGGTCCAGGACAACCAGGGCTACATAAATAGACCCCGCCCCAAAATGAAGAATAGACAGAGAAATGGTCGATAGTGTTTCATCAGACTGTATTACTACCATATACATATGAGACTCAGAGAACAAGCATCCTGTGGAAAACAAGAGTGTGCTGATTTCCACTGTTACCTAAAACTCCTTTGACATAAAAAAAAACCTACAACAAAAAAGATTTCACAGAAAATAAAGTAGATGAACCTAAATGATTTTTAAAGTTTCTTCTAATACTATAATCGAAATCTAGGAATTTTATTATTAATTACATATATATGAAAATACCAGCTGTATTGACAAAGGGTCTTTTAGACTCACCTGCAGTCATCTGGCTTATTCACTGTCTCTTCAGAAGAATCAGATCCTTAAGAAACAAAAGTATAAAATTCAAAAATCAGTCCAGGTTTTTAATTAAAAGGGTCAAAATAAAAATGCTTCTTATAAAAAATACAGTGGTTCATTCAGAAATATCTATAATAGATATAAAACTAAGCTACTCTATCATATAAGCAATGCCCACTACGAGGTGTGTACAGACACATGTGGCAATACAGAGAAGTGGCTGAAAGCACAGGCTCCAAAGCCAACTTCCTCCATCCAAATTCTTAACCTCTTTGGGACTTAAATTTCTCATCTGTAAAACAGTAACCTCCTCGGGACTGACATCTTAGATGAGGTACAAAAAAAAAAAAAAAAAAATAGCACCTAAATTACAGCTAAGTGCTCCTAAATACTGACACCATTCGCACTATTTCATTAACACATATTTATTTGTATCATGTGTATGTGTCAGAGGACAACTTGGTGGAGTTGGTTTTCTCTTTCACCATGTAGATGCCAAGGATTAATTCAGGTCCTCAGGCTTGGTGGCAACTGCTGTTGTCAACTAGGCCATCTCACTTACCCCTAGATTATCTACAAAACAAGATTTGTTGTTGATGGATTTATTGTGATTCAAAGACATACAACTTAATTTCAAAGAAATAGAATTCATGTTATGGAGACACGTGGTGGTACTGGGAACTAAAAAACAGAACCATCCTCAGTTTGATTTATTATTTTTATTGCTATTATTGTGTGTGTGCATGCGTGCGTGTGTGATGGGATTCTCTATGCATCCCATGTTGGCCTCAAACCCATGATCTTCCTGGTTCCGTCTCTCAAATGCTGGAATGAAAAACAAAGCCGCACACGATGAAGAGATAGAGACACCTGTTTGAGCTCTGACTCTTTCCCCTTCTCCTCTTCTCTCCCCCTTCCCCCCTCCCCCGCAGCTGGAGATGAGTGCAGAGCCTGTAGAACTTACTTGGATCCCTCTAAGTGCTCTGGCAACCAACCATGTTCTTTTTTTTACTGTAACTTAAGTTTTCCAAAATTTACTTACTCTCATAAACAGACATCCTTTCTTTTGTTCCTTTTATAAAGGAAGATTCTTCAAGGTGTGAAGTGTCACTTTTACATAATTTATAATTCAGGATAGAGCCCATAAAATTATTTTACTTTCATTTGCCAAAACTTCATACAACAGATATAAATCACAACCAAGAGTTTTTTGATAGAGCTCTAAGTGAAACAATCTAGCAAGTATTTGTTTCGACCTTAAAATCTGAGACCCTTACCTAATTCGATGTAGACAGATTTATTTCGAGGCTGTGTCTGCCTGTTTTTCTTCACTGATCTCATAATTCCAAGCTGAGACAGCTGGGCACTGAGACTGTCCTTCTGTTAAACAGAAAGAATGCCTAAGGTTTATTATCTTTAAAAAATTTTTTTTAATTTATTTTTCAAAAAACTACTTATGATCATGATAAGGTTGGCAACATAAACCTTATCTGCAAAAAAATAATAAAATGATAATAGTCTGAGGGGAGGCTATGAAGCAGGAACAGAGTAGCAAGGGTAAAAGGAAAGAACCACGAAAACAACCCTGACCGAAAACGCTGGTGCTCTCTAAGGCATTATATGCTGGTTGAAAACCATAAAACAGGCACTAAGATGGCTTGGAGGTTAAGAGCACACGGCCTGCTCCTGCAGAGGACCCACGCTTGGGGTCAAATGACCATGCTGAAGAGGTCACAACTACCTGTAACTCCAGGTGCAGGGGATCTGATACCCTCTTTTAGACTCCAACTGACCTCACCCATATAATTAAAGATAAAAAAGAATCTAAAATATTCAATAAATGTATTTTATAAGGGATTGATGACATAAAAACCTCAGCATTCTAAGAAGACTTGGGAAGGTGCACTGTTGTGATCTCCGTTATCCATCCACATAAAAGAGCGAGCCATTACATTTTCATTGATTCTTTTTTTTTTTTCTTTCTTTCTTTTTTTGTTTTTTTGAGACAGGGTTTCTCTGTGTAGCCTTGACTATCCTGGACTCACTTTGTAGACCAGGCTGGCCTTGAATTCACAGTGATACGCCTGCCTCTGCCTCCCAAGTGCTGGGATTAATGGCGAGCACCACCACTACCACCACCGCCTGGCTTACTTGATTCTTAAGCTGGGTGAGCCAAAGTAATTATCAAATGTTTACAAAAGATCAGTGATACTGTGCCCTTTCAGACAAGCATCAGAGCTGATGACACTGTAACCAGGCAAAGAGACCTGATCTCACCAGGTACCTTGACCTTCTTTCGAAGGTTTTTTTTGTTGCTGTTGTTGTTTTAAAAGATTTATTTATTTATTTAATTTACCTGCATGTGTGCCTACATACCAGAAGAGGGCACAAGATCTCATTATAGATGGTTGTGAGCCACCATGTGGTCACTGGGAATTGAACTCAGGACCTTTGGAAGAACAGAGGGTCCTCTTAACCTCTGAGCCATCTCGCCAGCCCCGCTTCTTTCTGATTTTAACTCTTGCATATTAGAACACTGTCTAGCCACTTCATTTACCATCATTCTCTGTTTACTAAATTTTTATATAAATTCACACATTCACTAGCTCATAATAAAGAGTTGCTCAATAAAGAGATGGCAGAAAAAAATAGAAGACGCCATTACCAAGGTGGCATTTCCAGAATCAATTTGTCCGAGTCTTTTGACCCGGTTACGGTAGCCCATGCTCTGGATGATAGAATCCTCCTCATTCACATGTTCAGGAAAATTCTTTTTCTTTTTTGAAAAACTGTAACTGTTTGCAACTGTAAAACATAAAGGAAAAGTTTTAGTTAGAAGAAAATGTATTCATCTTCATTAAATACCCAAGAATAATACTGTGCTTGCTCTCTGCTATGTAAGGATTAAAAAAACAAAAAAGTCTGAAGGTGGTGTGATGGCACATGCAGAAGGATCTCTGAGTTCAAGGACAGCCTGGTCTACAGATCAAGTTTGAGGACAGCCAGGGCTACACAGAGAAACCCTGTCAAATAAATCAATGCATTATAGACATATTTAATTGTTTTTCTTTAAAGATTTTATTTATAATTATGTATACAGTGCTCTGCCTTCATGTACACCTGCAGGCCAGAAGAGGGCATCAGATCACATTATAGATGGTTGTGAGGCACCATGTGGTTGCTAGGAATTGAACTCAGGACCTCTGGAAGAGCAGGCAGTGCTCTTAACCTCTGAGCCATCTCTCTAGGCCTCAATTGTTTGTTTTTTGAGGCAGGTTCTGGGTAGCCCTCCTTAGCCTCGGACTTGATAGCTTTGAACTCACAGAGATCTACCTGCCTCCTGAGTGCTGGGATATAAGGTGTATACAACCATGCCTAATTTACATTTAATTTTTAATTTATTTTTAAAATTATGTGTTTGTGCATATGTATGCATGATTCATGTGCAGCATTTGTGTGCAGGTGCCTGTATAAGTCAGAAGGCATTGGATGCCCTGGAGCTGTGAGCCACCTGCTGTGTTGATAAGAGCTGAACCTGGGCCCTCAGGAGAGCAGTCACGAATTCTTAACTGGTGAGCCATCTCTCTAGCCCTGATTACCTCAGAAACTATCCAAGTTATGTTTATCCCCTCCCTTAAAACTAATAAATGTGTTCACTAATAAATGTACCATATTTCTCTGAATTTAAGGATCAACAATGTTAAGATGCACCATTGTTTTTATTACTAGAAAGGAAATGGCATTAAGTAACTTCATACAATTGAAAAAAAGGCTCCCAATTTCAAAGACACTAAGATATACATTTTAGCCAGGCGTGCTGGCACATGCCTATAATCCCAGCACTTGGAAGGCCAAGGCAGGTGGATCTCTGTGAGTTCAAGGCCAGCCTGGTCTAAAAAGTAAGTCCAGGACAGCCAAGGCTACACAAAGAAACCTTGTCTAGAAAAGCTGGAAAAACAGAACAAAAAAGCCAACAAAACCCCACCACCACCACATTTTAGGATTAAAGAATAAAATTCAAGACTGATAGGAGTGGTTTTAAAATACATCCTGGCAAGATGGCTCAGCAGGCACAAGTGCTTGCTATGAAAGCTTATGACCTGAGTTTGACCCTAACCAAGGTATAAGGGCTAAAGTTAAAAGTTAACTTGTACGCCCCACTGGCCCAAGGACAGATAATCTCCTGGATGCTGGGGGCATGTAAGACTGCCTGCCACAACTGCACAGGATATGGTTGATCACAGGTAGGCAGGAGATATTAGCCCGGAAGTTCGTCAAGCTATATGTTTGCCTCCCCCTCCCCAGTTGAGAGAAGGCCAGAAGTATATTAGCCTTGTGGGCTCTGCCTTTCTGAGCACCTGACTAACCTAATTCAGCAAGCTTTATTTTCAGTGGATTTGGTCTTTCTCCATGCAATTTTCAGGCTTAACACCATGGAAAGGTAGGGAGAAAAACAAAAATAAACAAAACAAACAAACAACAAAACCCTAAAGTTGCCCTCTCCAAATGTGTGCCCTAGCACACGCATGTCTGCGCTCACACATCATGCGAGAACGCACACTACCAGTATGAGGAAAGGCCATTAGCACCAACCTTGAAAATAGCTTAGTCCCTGAGATCCACATGGAGGGAAAGAGGAAAGAAACAACTCCCACAAGCTGCCCTGACTTCCACATTCATGCTATGGCATGCCTGAGTCACACTCCTACACTGGAGAGGGCTGGAGGGACAGCTCAGTAGTTATATGAGCACTGGCTGGCTGCTCTTCCAGGACTCAGGTTTGATCCCAACATCCACATGATGCCTCACAACACTAGGGATCCAACTCCTTCTGGAGTCTGCAGGCAGCAACACATACATGCTACACGGACATAGATTGTCTTAGGGTTTCTATTGCTGTGAAGAAACACCATGACCAAAGCAACCTGGGGAGGAAAGGGTTTATTTGGCTTTCACTTCAGTATGACAAGTCACCATCAAAGTTGTGAGGGCAGGAACTCAAGCAGAGCAGGGGGCAAGAGCAGAAGCTGCTGTGGAGGCCATGGACAGTGATGTTGACTAGCTTACTCTTTATGGCCTGCCTTCGTAGAGAACCCGAAAATTACCAACCCAGGCCCTCCACAATGGGCTGAGTGCCCCCCATCAATCACTAATTAAGAAAATTACACACAGGCTTGCCTATAGCC
The DNA here is from genome assembly GCF_903995435.1 of Acomys russatus. Classification (NCBI taxonomy): domain Eukaryota; kingdom Metazoa; phylum Chordata; class Mammalia; order Rodentia; family Muridae; genus Acomys; species Acomys russatus. The sequence goes on from NC_067152.1 coordinate 27,910,114, forward strand.
CAATCTTAGGAAGGCATCCTCTCAGTTAAGGTTCTCTCCTCTCAGATGACTCTTGCTTGTGCCAAGTTCACACAAAACTAGCCAGCACATATGTGCAGGCAAAACTCCCATATACATTAAATAAAGTTTTCTAATTTTTATTTTTAAAAATATGAAGAGAGATTAAAGAATATGAGCAGAGAGCTCAGTAGCATTTGCAGCACTGGCAATGAGGACTTTAGCTTGATTCCCAGCACTCACATAAAAACCTGGATATGGGGAAAGCAGATACAAGGGCTCAGTGGGGCTCCCCGGCTAGTCAGCTTACCCTAACCAGCAAGCATCATGTACCAGTGAGAAACCTTGTCTCAAAAAATAATGTGAGCCAGGCGTGGTGGCCCACACCCTTGGGAGGCAGAGGCAGGCAGATTGCTGTGAGTTTGAGGCCAGCTTGGTATTCAAAGTGAGTCTAGGACAGCCAAGGCTACGCAGAGAAACCCTGTATAATAATAATAATAATAATAATAATAATAATAATAATAATAATAATAATAATAATAATAATAATAATAATAGTTCCCGAGGGACAAATCTTGAAGTTGACCTCTGGGATCCACACAATTACACACACACCTCTGCCTTGGTCCATGCTCCCCCAACCCGATAAATTAAACACAATAAATAAAACATTATTCCAGGCACAGATCAAATGGTCTTACCACCTATTCACATAACATAGCTTCAAAAACTCCCCAGCCCCTGGAGCGTCACCTCTGGCACCGAGCAACACTTACACTGTATTCCTGTGTCAAGCTCAAAAGCATCAGTGATTTTCGACAGCTCTTCAACAAGTTGACTAAACCTTGTGCTTCCTTGTAGGCTCCTGAAATTAATTTTTTTGAGAGGCACATAAGTGATTATTAATTTTAAGCACACGAAAATAAACACATAGTTGAGCTTTCCTATTATAGACATAGCAGAAAGCACACACTCAAAGAACTGGTAATCTGATCCTCAGCACAGTAAAAACAAACACAGCCCTACCAGTGACATCACACTATATCACAGAACCACTGACGTGGGCATGCATGCCTGGTGCCCACAGGTCAGAAGGTCCCCTGGGATGTGAGTTATAGACGATCACCCTCTACAAACACTCTCAACCTCTGAGCCAACTCTAAAGAAAAAAAAAAATCAATTAACTAACTAGAGAAATAGCTTGTGTGTGCCACAGCTCATGTCAGAAGACTAGAAAACAAGTTGCAACGGGTGAGTTCTCAGGGCTTCAGGCTTGAAAGCGACTTTGCCTGCTCAGCCCTCTCAGGCACAATGCCTGACTTATGTGGAACTGTTAGGTGTGTCTGTTAGGCAAGCACTCTACCCACAGGTCACACCTCCAGCCCCCAACACAGTTTTGTACATTCTCCTAGTGATGAATGGTTTTATAGGTATACTACTTACATGTAGAGAGAATTTTGGTTTTGCTTATAAAAAAACAAAACAAACAAACAAACAAAAAAACCAACCACACACACAGAAATAAGCTGGGTGTGGCAGTATACCCAGCACTCCAACAAGGCAGAGGCAGGCGGAGCTTTGTGAATTCAAGGCCAGCCTGGGCTACAAAGCCAATCCAGGACAGCCAGAGCTACAGAGAAACACAGTCTTAAAAAACAAAAACAAAAACAAAAAAACAGAAATATCAGGCACAGTTGTGCACACCTTTAATTCCAGCAGTCAGGAGGCAGAGGTAGGTGGATCTCTCTGAGTTCAAGGCCAGCCTGGCCTACAAACTACAAATCAAGTCCAGGACAGCCAAGGCTGTTACACAGAGAAACCCTACCTTGAAAAACAAATAAACAGACAAAACAACAACAACAAAATCCCCCATAAATATTTTAAGAATATAATTTCATGTTAATCCCAGGTGTGGGGATTTTGGGCTGCTCCACAGCAGCTGATTATGACTTGCCTCGTGCTCTAGAGGGGTCGCGGTTTTGCCAGCTGCATATAGTTTCTGCAATTGTATGACGCTTGGAATTCTGGGGACTTTTCAGAGGGTATATATGCTAGGGCCCTAAGAGGTGAGGTTGTTGTTTGTAAGTAGTTATATACACATAAGAAACAAGAAGAAATTAGATACCCTGAAAGTGAAGATCAAATTTGTTCCAAGGAACTTGATGTCCCTAATCAGGGGGAAGTAAGTCACCCCTTTTCTGGCCCCTGACTTTTTTTGTTTGTTTGTTTGTTTTTTGAGACAGGGTTTCTCTGTGTAGCCTTGGCTGTCCAGGACTCGTTTGTAGACTAGCCTGGGCTCAAACTCAGAGATCCATCTGCCTCTGCCTCCCGAGTGCTGAGATTAAAGGCATGGGCCACCACTCTGACCCTTGACTTCAGGGATCTCTTTCCTTTCCTCTCTATCCTTTTTTCTCTCTTATCTAGTGTTAGGGGGTTGAAAGGGTAGAAGAAAAATCCCACAAAGATGCAAAAGTCCAGCTACACCCATATATTAATTCCTACATTTTCCTGCCATTGTTGCTTCCAACCTCCCATGATTACACAAGTTATTTACCTTTTGGTTATCTCATTATTACACAAAGGACATTTTGAAGGACCTTTCTTCTGATTAAGAAGTTTCAGCATACAAAATCTATAAATTAGAAATAAATAAAAAACAATTTAAGTATGTAACACAGAAACCCTGACTCAAAAAACAAAAACAAAAAACCAAAAAAGCCCCAATAAAAAACAAAAAAACGGGGCCGGGCGTGGTGGCGCACGCCTTTAATCCCAGCACTCGGGAGGCAAAGGCAGGCGGATCGCTGTGAGTTCGAGGCCAACCTGGTCTACAAAGTGAGTCCAGGATGGCCAAGGCTACACAGAGAAACCCTGTCTCGAAAAAAAAAAAAAAAAAAAAAAAAAAAAAACAAAAAAACGAGCAGGACGTGGTGGTGCACGCCTTTAATCCCAGCACTCGAGAGGCAGAGGCAGGCAGATCGCTGTGAGTGAGTTCGAGGCCAGCCTGGTCTACAAAAAACAAACAAACAAACAAAAGCAAAAAATAAAACCACCACCACAACAAAAAGACCCAAACAATCTAAGTTACTTTCTTTTGTAGAAAGAACACTCAAAAGTCACCAGCCATGAAGACACTTTCACAACTACCCTTAAGACTCATTTAAAGAGTAATGGCAGGTAAATTATAACCAGTGATTTTTCAGTAATTATTTTTAGATGCTGCATAAGCAGAATATCAAAGCACATAGAAATGACCTATGAAAACTGAACTTACCTGCATATGCCTTACTGTTATGATCAAATAAACTATTAAAAAATTAATGCAGCATATTTAATGATATAGTCAGTTATTTCACCTGCATAATCAGATATAAATGCTTAAGTAGTTAGTATAAAATGGTTATACTAGTTTAAAAGCTCAGCACCTGGGGCCAGGAATATACATCTCAGTGATAAAGTGCTTGTCCAGCATACACAAGCCCCAGGTTTGCACTCTAGGACTAAGTAAACAAAAATTCTGCACCTTACCACAAAGCTACAGGAATTAAAGCAATATGGATCAGAAGTTGGTTGTGGTGGCCCACACTTTCTCCCTCCCCCCCGCCCCCGCCCCACAGGGTTTCTCTGTGTTAGCCTTGGCTGTCCTAGACTCACTTTGCAAACCAGGCTGACCTTGAACTCACAGCGATCCACCTGCCTCTGTCTCCCAAGTGCTGGGATTAAAAGGTGTGTGCCACCACGCCCAGTCGTTCTCCACCTTATTTTTTTGAGACAGGACCTCTGACTGAGCCTGGAACTTATTGAGCCAGCTCCAGGTGCAGTCAGAGGTCCTGTCTCAAATGAGTGTCACATTACCTCACATCACACAGAAAAAGGAACTCTAAGGGATCATAGAGAAGCAGCAGAGACGCAGTGGAGTAACTGAGGGAAGGGACCCACGCATGCCACTCGTACTCGTTACTTACCTGGCACTGCTCCAGATGCAAGGCGTGCAGAAACAAGATGCAACCCTTGCTGTTTTAGAGGATCTACTATTATGAAGATGGGTTGACATTAAAGAAAACCAAGAAAGATGAAAGGAGTTGAACAGTCATTGGTAACAGTGAGCCAGGAGACAAGTGTAGTGTACTGCCAAGTATTTTAACATATATATCCCTTTTTAAAAATGCCTTATTTTTAAACGCTTTGCTCAGGAGATTCAGGATAGGGTTAATGGACTAGCAAGCTCTTGCAGGATGTTGTTGCGGGGCGTGGTGGCGCACTGGAGGCAGAGGCAGGTTGGATTACTGTGAGTTTAAGGCTAGCCTGGTCTACAAGTCCAGGATAGCCATGGCTACACAGAGAAACCCTATCTTGAAACAAACAACAACAACAACAACTCCTTAGAGGCAGGAGGATCACTGTTAGTTCCAGGCTGGAGAGAGAGAGAGAGAGAGAGAGAGAGAGAGAGAAGCTCCTTTCGTCCTCGGTGTGCTCTCTCTGCTTCCTGTTCATGGGTCAGGATTGAGCGCTCATGTTTCAGCACCGTGCCTGCCTGCTGCCACATCCCTGCATGATGAGGTGATGGACTCCTTCCTATCCCTCTGCAGCTGTACGCCCCACTAAATGGCTCCTTCTCTAATTTGTCTTGGTTACGGTGTTTTATCACAGCAATAGTAACTAAGACAAGTGTAAGCCCTCGGGTCTGACAAATGTTTGGACTTCAAAAGCTAGATGTCACCGCGCACAACTGGACTCTCAGTATTTAAGAGGCGGATAACAGTAAGTTCAAAGCCAGTCTGGCCTACAAAGCGACTTAAAGGTTACCCAGGGACACACAGTTGAGATGTCTCAAAACACAAAAGAAAACAAGAAAAGAAAAATGAGTCGGGCATGGTGGCACACGCCTTTAATCCCAGCACTCGGGAGGCAGAGGCAGGCAGATCGCTGTGAGTGAGTTCGAGGCCAGCTTGGTCTATAAAGTGAGTCCAGGATGGCCAAGGCTACACAGAGAAACCCTGTCTCGAAAAACAAAAAAAAAAAAAAAAAAAAAAGGTGACACCACACAGCCAGCAGCCAAGGAATTCAGACTATTCTGGAAAGTGCTTCCAGATGCAAGCAACGCTGCCAACAGTTGCAATTTAGCCCCTTAAGGCTCATTTTGAATTTCTGATTGCTAGAACTGTAATAATCAGAAATATTTTAAGTAACAAAAAGGGATGAGATTCTCAATACTCTCCCCTCAGAACGGGGGAGGAAGGTCTCACAGCCAGGCAAGTCTTCGAGTGCTCAAGTTCCTTACAATAGAGGATATATGGGGTTCTCTGCTTGTCTGCTCTTCACGTCAGGCTTCTCTGTGTAACACAGGCTCTCCTGGGCTTGTAGACCAGGCTAGCCCTTACCTCCCAAGTGCTAGTGTTAAAGGCCTGTGTGAGCATGCCCGGTTAAGAGATATATAGTTTACTTAAAATATCTAATATAGTAAAATATAAACGATCCAGGGCTGGAAGCATAGCTCAGTGGTTAAAAGTACTTGCTGTGGGGCTCTTCCAAAAGACCTGGGTTTGGTGCCCAGCACGCACATCTGGCAGCTCACAACTGTCTGTACTTCAGCTCCAGGAGACCCAAACCCTCCTCTAGCCCCTATGGGCACCCATACATTCATGCATATGGTCACATCAGCACACACATACACATATAAGTAGCTAAGTTTTTATAAATCAAATGATACACGGCTATGGCTTTATATTGTTTAGGGGACGGTGAGAAGGAGAAAAGGTCTGAGTACGTTCAATGTGGACACAATTTATTTCCTGACTATCTCCAACCCACAGTTGACTCACTCAGCCAATACATCACCTCTAGCTATGGAGGGCTGCATGTGACTTGACTCAGTGATACAAACGGACAGTTTCCCTAGCCTCACCAGCATCTCCAAGCAGGTGAACCCTGCACTTCCTACGCGGGAAGAGCAGGACATGAGGAGCCAGGACACTGACAAAGAGTTCACATTTCACAATTGCTTCCAGTCTACATTCACTCACCCTCGGACACCGAAACCAAACAGATTGGTTGCTCAACTACGGCTATAGCCAATACATATGAAGAATCCGTAAGCACTCCCTGAGGAAGAACGACCAGTTTTGTTGTCATTTAACTGAAGAAAAGGTGCTGTGTAAACGAACACACACAAAAGTCGACAATGGATCTACAAAACCGTTCACTTACTTGCAAAATATGTGGTCGCACTTTGTGGAAATGGGTTCTTTGATCAATTCCAAACTAGAAGAGCACGAGAAAAAAGAGAGAGGAAAAAAAAATAGTAAGTTTTTTTTCCTTTTTATAAGCATTCTTTTTAGTAAAGAGGTTAAGCCTCAAATTGCTATTAAGTGAGCCCAGGGACAGCTTTAGGAGAGTGGTTCTCAACCTGTGGGTCGTGAACCCTTTGTGACTTCACAGGCGTCACCTTAGATCACCCGGAAACACAGATAACAGATATTTACAGTGTGATTCATAACAGTAGCAAAACTACAGTAATCAAGTAGCAACAAAAATAAGTTTATAGTTAGGGGGTCAGTAAAATATGAGGAACTGTATTATAAAGTCAAAGCATTAGGAAGGGTAGCCAGTCACAGTGGCACACACCTTTAATTCCAACACTCGGGGAGGTAGAGGCAGGCGGATCACTGTGAGTTCCAGGCCAGTCTGGTCTACAAAGCCAGTCTAGGACAGGAGAAACCCTGTCTGGAGGAAGGGCGGGAAACAACCCTTTCCTCCCCAAAGTCAGAAGTCTTTTTATTTTCTTTTTTAAAGGTTTTGAATACAGAAAACATTTCCCTTTAGTTATAAGCTTTTTAAAATACTAATTTTTTGAGTATATGTACCTGACGGTATGAATGTGCATCACATTCATGCAGGGCCCATGGGAGCCAGAAGCGGGTGTCAGATTCCCTGGAACTAGAGTTACAGGCTCATGTGAGACACCTAATGTGGTGCTGGAGACTGAACCTGTGTCCTCTGGAAGAGCAGCAAGCAGTTTTAACCACTAAGCCATCTCTCCAACCAGTTGTAAGTTTTTATTTGCTTATGTTTTAATGTGCATGTGTACGTGTGTAGAGGTCAGAGACAACTCTGTGGAGTTAGCTCTTCCCACCTTTATGTGGGTTACAGGGATGAAACTAAGGCTTGTGCTCTAAGTGCCTTTGCCCAGTGAGCCACCCCACTGGACCATCCCTAAATTAATTTTTGCTTTTTGTTTTTGTTTTTCGAGACATGGTTTCTCTGTGTGTTGCCTTGGCTGTCCTGGAATTATTCTGTAGACCAGGCTGGCCTCAAACTCACAGAGATCCACCTGCCTCTGCCTCCCAAGGGCTGGGATTAAAGGCGTGCACCACCAACGACTGGCTCACCCCTAAGTTTTTGTTTTGTTTTTCGAGACAGGGTTTCTCTGTGTAGCCTTGGCCATCCTGGACTCACTTTGTAGACCAGGCTGGCCTCGAACTCACAGCGATCCGCCTGCCTCTGCCTCCCGAGTGCTGGGATTAAAGGCGTGCGCCACCACGCCTGGCTACCCCTAAGTTTTTAAGTGTGCACTTAGTGCAGTATCGCCCCATCCCTCTCAGAAGTGAATCATCCCTTTGTTGTGCTGTGCTAACCTAACCACCATTGTGTGTGTGCTGTGTGTGTTAGTGAGTATTGAACTCAGCCTTACAAATGTTAGGCAAGTGCTCTTCCACCAAACTATGGCCCTAGCTCTGCTTTAGTCCAGTCTGTATTAAATAACTGCTGACAGGTCAGTAGAAGCTATGCCATCAAATCGGATGCCAGGACAAGAAAGTGCTTGTGTTCAAGCAACCTTAATTTTATTTAATATGGCCCCAGAGCCTACAAATAATAATGCACGTCCCTCACCCACAACCACCCCTGCCAAAAAACAGTCTCACTATGTAGCTCAGGCTGGCTTTGAACTCATGATCCCTCTTGACTCAGTCCTGAAGTCCTGGGATTCTAGGCATATGACACCACACCAGGAGGATAATTTAGATATACCACAGCAAGGCCATAGTGTCCTTTAAATGAAAAGGTAAAAGTTCATCAAAGGTATGTATGCATAAAAGAGGGAAGGAAACAAAAACAAACAAACCCCAACATCGTGGTTTATGTAGGGTTCCGTATCAGTACTATTAGAAGCTTCAGATACCCTCTAGGGATCTTGGCGTGTACATGGAGATGGGAAGCCTACCGTATATCTTTTTGGATTGCCTCAGAGTACTTTAAAATGTATTTATTTACTCCGTGTGTGTATTGGGCAACAACAGTGTGTGCATTTGCCATGGTGCACATGTGGAGGTCAGAGAAGCATTTTTTGAGTTCTAAGGATCAAACTCAGGTTGTCAGGCATGGCGGTAAGTGCTTCTGCCTGCTGAGCCATCTTACCAGCTCACCTCACAGCATGAGCTTGGTGTAGGGTTGGGATTGCCTTTTTAAAACTGAGAATGAACAAGTTCAAGCATCTGCACAAATAAAGTAGGAAACTGAACTGTATGTACTATCATCCGGTTATAATAAAAGTGTTGCACACGCCTTTAATCCCAGCACTTGGGAGGCAGAAGCAGGTGGATTGTTGTGAGTTCGAGGCCAGCCTGGTCTACAAAGCAAGTCCAGGAAAGCCAAGGCTACACAGAAAAGAAAAAAGAAATCCTAAACAGGACAAAAGAACACAGAGTGCAGCGCGCATTGGTGGCAACAAAATGCCTGCCTGAATGAGGAAGTGACAGTGGATGACGGCTGAGTCGTGTTTGAAAACAAGCTATGCGATAAATGGAGACGGAGCAGAGAAGCTGCACTGAGCAGGACAGTGTCTAGTGTTAGCGTAAGGCCACTGTGCTGAGATGGAGTGATGGAGGATGCAGTAGAGGACACAGGCCAAGTTCTTCTTTGTGAGATACAGACACTGAGTTCTAGTGCCAAAGGTCGTTAGAGAAGAGGTAACTTGCTAGGGTGAGAGAAATACAGTCCTTGGGTTAAATGTAGACAAAGACCACAGGAAAGGCTAGGACGGAAGAGCCTGCCTTTCAGTAATTCTGTGATGTAACCCTGATGGTCAGGGGGCTCCTGGTGCTGCAGAAAGCAATGAATACAGCTGACTATGGTGTCCCTACCACCAGCTCTGTATGGACACAAGAACCTCAGGCCAAGCTTTCTACCCAAGCCCCAGTCTCCACTTTGGCAGTCTTCTCGGGCAACTGCGAGACAATGTCAACCAAGGAGACTGATTTGTTACTAGAGCCCTACTTCTGAGACAGGCTAGACACCAAAGAAAGTTCTTAGTAGAAGAGAAATTGGATTGAGTCATGATACCAGATGGCTCCCATTCTCACCAATGACTCAGTTCCGAAATAATTATATTTCAGTATGGTAATTATGATCCAAGCTATATAAACACACTGTAAACACCAACTCTGAACAGATGAAAACTCCCATATGTAAAAAGGTAGTGACTGTTGTAGGAAGAGCTTGGAGATGAATAGGAATGAAAATGGAAAAAAAATTAAAATGTGTCTCTTCTAGCTTCTGATAAGAGTAAATGTTTACTATAAAATTCAAATGTTTTAAACACTTTTCATGCCACATAGTATTCTCAGCCCACTGTGTATTTGTAGTTTGAGCTTTAATAGCATGAATCACTGAGGAATGAAGCTAGGTTTAGATTTGGGGAAGGAAAAAAAAAGTCAACAAACTACTAGGTATACATTTTAGCATGTGGAAAGTGTTACATAGTCATATTTTAAAAAGTTAAAAGACCTGCACAGTGGTGGCACATGCCTTTAATCCCAGCACTCAAGAGGAAGAGGCAGGTAGATTTTTGAGTTTGAGGCCAGCCTGGTCTACAGAGCAAGTTCCAGGACAGCCAGGGCTACACGGAGAAACCATGTCCTAAGAAAACCAAACATATACACAAGCCGGTAAAAAGAGCTGCAGATAACAGTGAGGAGCTGCCGGCTGAGCCAGGGGCAGCAGTGCGTATCTGTGCTTCCAGCAACTTGGGAGGCTGAGGGGGGACAAGCACATGAACACAGAACTTGGAGACCCCACCTTCAAACTCCCACCTTGAGAAGAAAAATGAAGCTGCCACGTAATTTAGGGACGGGAGGAGTCTCCGTGAAGGGGAACTAAGAGCTGAGCATCTATCCTACAGTCACCCCAAGGAGCAATTTCTTTTATTTTTTTCTGGTTTTTTTTTTTTTTTTGTAGTTTTTGAGACAGGGTCTCTGAGTAGCCCTGGCTGTCCAGGAATTTGCTACGCAGACCAGGCTGGCCTCAAATTCAGAGAGCCCCTTGCCTCTGCCTTTCAAGAGTTGGGATTAAAGGTGCCAAGTAAGTTCCTTGTCACACTCAGTTATCATTAAGATGGGCTGGGAGTGAAGCTCTGCAGTAGCCAAGCATATCTCAGGTCTCGGATTCAACTCCCATTAACACACAAAGGCGGGCTCACAGAACTAAAAAATCATCACGCTTAGGGCTGTAGGGGTAACGCAGGCTGCCTCGGTTCAATCCCAAACACTGCAAACAAAGCAACAAACAAAGCAGTGGTCCAACCCACGCCAGAACATTCCACATAAATGGCCTCAAGCTTTAAGAATGACTGTCATTAAAGTCTAGTTTAAAAATTAAAAATTATTAAAAGCAATGCTGGCGTGATGGCGTATGCCTTTAATTCCAGCACTGGGAGACAGAGGCAGATGGATCTCAGAGCTCGAGGACAGCCTGGTCTATGCAATGAGTTCCGGCTATAGAGAGAGAACACATCTCAAAGCAAACAAATAAAGATTGCCCAAAGCTCACAGGTACATACCTATGATTCTAGCATTTGAAGGCTGAGACAGGACAATAGAGACCTTTGAGACTCCATTTCAAGGAGAATAAACACAAACAAGCTGAGAACACTGAATAACTGAAAAGCAAATTTAACAGTAACTTTCTTTCTTGCATCTTTAGTTTATATATATCTGAATTTTTAACTGATGGTTTAATTTGCCAGAATGAGAAAGACCATTACATTTTTATGACTGAGTCCCAGGGGGAATATAAAATAAATGCCACATTATTGAAGACTCTTTGATCACTGCTTATAATTATCCTCAGTAAGTTTAAGCTTTTCAAAACCAATCTTTGTCTCGCAGTGTTATTTCTGCCTCTGTGGCTCCAATATTTCATGGTTTTGGTTGTAAGTCTCATTAGGTCTTGTTTTTTAGCTGCAATGTTGTGGGTAGAGAGGCTTGCACTTTTCAAATCTTGTCTCTGAAAGTACACACTTCTTCCTAAATCTTATTAACTTGACTCCAAACATAAATAACAATCCCAGGAAGCACAGAGGCAAATTTACTTGAATTCACCCACCAAAGATAAATGGGAAAAAAAAAAAAAAAAGAGCCAGGCGTGGTGGCGCATGCCTTTAATCCCAGCACTGGGTAGGCAGAGGCAGGCGGATCGCCATGAATTCGAAGCCAGCCTGGCCTACAAAGGGAGTCCATGACAGCCAGAGCTGTTACACAGAGAAACACTGACTCAAAAAAACAAAAAAAGGTACAACTGATCAATTAACTAAAAACAAACTCAGCATGTTGATGTGCATGCATACACACAGAGGCTCCAGACTGATGCTGGCTGTCTTCCATGCTTTCCACCTTACTCTCTGAGGAGGGCCTTCCGCTTGAACCTAGAGCTAGCCCAGCTGGCCAGCTTGTTCAGAGCATCCTGTTTCTGCCTCCTAAGCACTTACATTGTAGATATGTTGCCATCCCGACCTGGCATTTAGGTGGGTGCAGGGGATCCAAACTCGGGTCCCTATACTTTCAGCCCTCTATTTCTGAATACTGTGCCCTTATAATAACATATTTAAAAAAAAATACTTAAAAGCTGGGCACAGTGGAACAAGCCATTAATCCCAGTAGAGGCAGACTGATGTCTGAGTTTGA